>NC_046658.1:109357240-109370923 GCF_010883055.1 Belonocnema kinseyi | reverse complement strand
CCCCCCCCCCCCTCGTATGACTATTTTTAATGTAACTTTAACATGCACGTAACTAAAATTTGGGCTCGCCCATATGAGACAACTATAGAGCCCACCTCCCTTTAACGTTTTGTAATATATGGACACTCCACAACGATTGTGATAGTTATGAATAAGTATGCGTAACTACATCTTTGTGTACATTTTCTTTTTAAATTTTGTATTATAAAAAAATTTGACCACTCATGTATATGAAAGAAATCACTATTTCTTACACCTTACAGATCACCTTTATCAGTACGCGAAATAAATAACTTTTTTAAGTTACAAAGTAGGACTATTTTTTTAATATTTAGGCATACTTTGAGAGGATTCACATAAATTTTCAGCTAAAAATATAAAAAATTAAAAAAGTTATGTTTTTTTTTCATAAAACTTCATTTTTTGCAAAAATATATTTTTTTAATATGTTAAAGATTTTATGACCTTATAGACAACTAAAAAGTGAACAGGGTCAGGTTGACCCAGTGTGTAGGGGATGTTCGAAAAAATAGGTGTGTACTCGAAGGGTCAATTTACAATTATTTAATTATGAGGGTTTTCAATGGTTCAATTCTGAGCTTTCTACCTTTTTTTTTAAATTTTGCAAATTTAACAATTTAAACACAAACCAAATAATTTTGAATATTTAAACATAAAGTTATTCCAATTTGGACATTTTATATGCATGTAAAATTATTAGTTTCAATTAGAGATGAAATTGTATAACTCACTAATATATAGATTTCCTAAATTTTAACTTGATGCGCTTTTAATTTCAAATTGTTTATTTTTTCACATTTTAATCGCCTTGAATGAATAATAGCCCATAAAAGACTTTATATTATAATTATGTAATTTGAAAACAATTTAAATTTGAAACCTAGAAATTTGTCAATATACCACTTTAAATTCTTTACTTTAAAGTTTTAATGGTATACCTTTTAAATTATTATTAAATATTGAACAACTTGAACATTCTAATTGCTCAACTATTAAGTTTCCCATTTGAAACATGCAATTTTAAACGATTTAAAATTAAAATAAATAAATGATTTGCAATCGAAAAAATTGTCGCAAAAAGCTAAAAGGGAATAAGAAAATTAAGCAAGAAAGGTAAAATAATTATTACAGAAATGGAAAAAAAAAATTTTGAAAAAAAGAGTTTTAAAAAAGCGACAAAATAATGAGAAAGTGACATCGAATGTGGCTCGCTAACATACTTGAAATAAGCAATCAAATTGTAAACATTTTCACATTTTTAACATTCTGAATGGAACAATTTAAAATTAAATGTGCTTAAAATTCTGCAAATTCCAATTAGAATCGTGTCCATTTTCAAGAGTTTTAGGACAAACTAGTTAAATCTACATTATTTGGCATTATACAAAGCAAATTTTTAAACGATGCAATTACTTTATCTACTAAAACTAATCATTTAACAAGTTCTCAATCAAAATCAAAATGGCTATCTTTCCTGGCCTCAAAAATTCAGAATATGCAGTATGTCCAGATCCACATTCCCCTTAAATCTCTGCCAGGAAAATAAAATAAAGCACGTCTGCAAATGTAAATGTATTATAACAACCTTACAGGAGTTTAGCAAAAATGTCAGTTTCCCCTGAAGCGTATCGAGCAAATTTCACACGCATCTCTGTTCGTAGGAGAATAAAGCAAATCAGAAGAAAGAGAATGGGATGATTGTTTGAAAAAGAAGAGAGCTTATGCGGAAAATTGCAACAAATTGCTCGCTAAACGAGAATGTCGACAAGAAAATAAGAGGGCGCTTCAAAAGAAAGCTGAGAGGTCAATCACAGATTTGGAAGGATTTTACTGCCCTCCATCCTCCTTAAAAAATCGAATTTCTTAATTTTTTACGACACAGTAAGCTGAACAATCAAATCTGAAATCTGATTTTGCAATATCAAGCAGAAGAGTATTTCTACTCTATTTTCAATCAAGAGATTGCTATTTCATTTCGTACCGATAAACTGTTTAAGCTGGTAAGTTTGTCGGTACTCTGCTAATCGGATTTGGTGAGCGGAGAAGAACTAAGTGCTTTCGCGAATAAATTGATTTTCGAGACGATAAAAGGAGAAACCATCGGGAGTCCAGGGACGAATTCCGAGGGAGCGAAAGACCGAATCGAATAAGGAAAGAGGAGGGATCTGAAGCCCACAAAAACTGAACTATAGAGCTCTAGTTTGTGAAAGGAAAGGACCTTTCTGAAATTCGTTGTGAGCAGCTAAATTCTGCTCCAGCCGGTTTCACTTTGAAAGGTTTCCGTTCTTAGATGAAGGTGTGTACATTTCGAGGGAGTGCGTTTTCTGGTGGAAAAAGCGTGCCCAGAATAACGAGTAATGGCCTCTTTCAAAATTAAATTATAACTTCAAAGGAAAAACGTACTCGTCATAAGCTGTTGTAAAATGTATTTCGCTCTGCCAGCATTTTGTCGCCCTTTACAAAAAAGTAGCTTTTGAATTTATAAAAAGAAATTTTTAAATAACGAATCTTCGGCCGTGATGAACATTTTTCTAGGGAAGAGGTAAGAGAAGTAGGAGAAGTGAAACATAAAAGGAAGTAAAAGGGTATAATAGAGAATATAACCAACAGTATGGTTAGACGAGGTGGAAGGCAGGGCGATAAAAAATTAGGAGGCCACCTACGTTCTTCTTTGTTGTTCGAGGGCGAGTCTCGACGAAAGAAGCGACCATGGCTTCGGGGCCCGAATATTTTATTTCGCGCAACAGAATATAAAAAAATAGAATAAAAATAAAAAAACCTAGGCTCGACAGATTGTCCGATTTAAATTGGAGGCCAGGGTCGGTCATTTGAAATTAAGAATTTTTATACAAGAAATCTCGTCCTCTTTGCATGACAGGTTAAAATATCCTTTCTAAAAAATGAAAGAGTTTAGGATGGATATTCAATATAAATGTAATGATATAAATTTAAATGTTAAAGTATCTCATTTTCAGAAAACATGACAAAAAGCTGATTTTTATACATCTGTACCTGTCGTTTTTCCATTGACACAATTCTATTCTGCAAAACCTGATGTTCTGACATCCTGCCTGAGTTCCCACGGTCTGTTTCGTTATGTAACATCCGAAGTGTCTTATTAACTTGAAAGTTGGCAAGAGCTTCCTAATCTCTTTTTCATAAGACCGAAAACGAGAGCAAAAATGTCTGTTGCGGCTACAAAATTTGTTTAGCCTCAAACGTTAACCGATATTGCGTTTGCGTGTGAAGGACATTCGATAATTTCAGGTTTTGTCTTACTTAAAACTATACTACTAACTAGGATCTATATATAAAAAAAAACAACAAACTTTAATTCTCATCACTTAAGAATGCAGACGAAATCTGCACGGTCATTCAAACTCGTTCTTTCAAATATTGATACCGAAAATGTTAATTTGGATTCTAAAAGTGGAGTAATGATCAAATTAAATGGTATGTGATTATAACTATTCTATAAATATGTAGATGGTTTAGTAGATCTAGATGATGATGATAGTTGTCTATTTAAAAATTAAATGGAGTGTTCGAGTATAGATGATACCGCAACGCGAACATAACCTAGCGTAACAAAACCTAACCTCGACGCGACGTGTCCGAGGACCGAGAGGGCATCGATTTTCGACGACTGTGGGTGCAGGCGCGACGACATACCCTAGCTGCCTGTATTGCGAACGATTGCTGAAGGCTGAAGGTGTTCAGTGACCCTTTCATGTTCGATCTGGTGACAAGATAGGAACAGAGAGCTCTCAAATTCCTTCTAATCAAATGTGATTTATATAATATGGACCGAACTATACATACTGAAAAAAGGTAGCAGACCAAACTACTTCGGGTTGTAAAATATACTGCTCCTATTTTATTAACTGAAAAAAGTAGTCAGCTGGGCAAACTATTTACTTCATAATGCATGACACTTTATTTTAATAGCTGAGAAAACCATTTCCTCAGTTGCTGGTACTAATGGAATAGTCACTGCAACTAATAGAATTATTCTTTTTATATTCTGATGTTAATACCCGGTTTGTTATAATTACAGTGCGGGTAATAACACCAATGAGCAAAATGTTTGTGCCATCATCTATCTCAATAGCTATATGGAGAAGAAAAACCTAACATATTCATATAAAACAATCCCGAGGCGCATCAAACATTCGAAACACTTGACTACTTTTAAAACTCGCAATAATTTTATTTAATAAAATTGCATAAATACAGTTAGCCGTTGAACACAAAGTTTAAAAATCCTCTAGATTTCGTAGACATGCGGATGGATTCGAGCACCCCTGGGGGTGAACGAACTTCCTCGAGAACAACCGAGGCAGAAACGACCCTTAGCATTTCCAGGGAATCTTGGTCTCCAGTTTCTCCGAAAGCCCTTTATTTTCGGCAACCCTCGGCTGTCTTCGTCCTTCAGTTGAACTTGCGGAAAAAGCTCGAGCCCAGGCAAGGAACCAAGAGCAGAATATCAGATGTGATATGATTTGCCTTTTCAGCGGATATGACACGATTCTAAAAATAAACATTTATAACTTCTCGTTTCTGGCTAATTTACACGCATTCCTAATTAGCTACTCAAACATCTCCTCAAAAGTTGAAAAGCCCGCTAACAATTACTGTCAATTCGAGGAGAGATGACTGTTACTTCTCGGTAGACTACAAAGTAAAAAGAGAATTCAGATCGTTCAGTTGGAGATTTACGGGTTTATTTTCATTTCTGGAGTAAAATAACATATTTATATTATATTCTCATGTTCCTAGCAATTTTTCCCCTCGACTTCTTCAGTTTCGCATAAATCTAATTTTCTCTGATATAATAATATGCTTCATTGTGGAGCAAACAAAGCCTAAATATACATTTTATATTTCTTAAAAATGGATGTAACTATTGTAACTAATGGAAAATGGACATGTTATGATGTAGTTTCAGTTGAGGCAAGTTGAAAGCTGAGGCCATTTTGGTGGACCAAAGGCGAAAGAGAAACGGGTCAATACTCGGAATGTGCCATCCCCTTTAAGAGATGAGGCGTGTTAAGGGATGCGTAGGCCAGAGGCCCTTGCATAGGCCAGGAACAGTTATCGTTTCGTATGTATATAGTATCTACAAGGGAGGGTTCGCTGAGTACGGAAAAAGCACAGTCTGCAATGTCTCCTCTTTTCTGTCTGGGCGACCCTTCTTCCTTCATTTCTAAAAAAAGTCCACTCTCGAGTCCGTTAACCTCTTTCAGCTTGCATTTTAAGCACGAGTACGCAATGCGTGTTTTTAGTTCAAACGCGTGACCCGTATGACGTGCACCGTTTAAAAGACCGGAAACGCGCTGCGTAATGAGGTCGACGGACGATGTACTCAAGCTCTTTGTCAGACTTGATTCACACTATTACAACCAATCTAATGCAGCCAGAAAAAGCATTTCGTTGAAAATGCCAAACAGTTTAGTGTAAACATTAGGTAACACTGTAAGCTTTTTAATGCGAAGATGATGAATGCATGAGTCATGAGTAAGTAAAAAATATAATTTTTGGAAAACAAACAAAGGCACAATGAAAATTTTTATTGTTAAACATGAGAGGCCACAAATTTCACGCCAATGCTTTTCTGTGATGATCATTCAAAATATCAACTTTTAATCAAACAATATTGTGTAAACATTAGGTAACAGTCTAACCTTCTAAACGCTAAGATTATGAATTTGTGTGTAATCATTTTTAAACGCCGATCTTCAAAAGTATGCCCATGAGAAAACGAATAAAAGGCATAATGATAATTTCCATTGTTAATGGTGAAAATCAACCAATTTCATACCAATGGTTTTTCGTAATAAAACATCAACTTTTAATCAAACTTTTCTGATTTGTTAAGATGTCTGACTCATCTACCCATAACATTTTGACAACTAGGAGCATATTTGGCTCACCACATAAGTACTAAGTTTAATTAGATCAAAACATAAAGAAAAATGTGAGCATTAGAAAGGCAAACGTGGGAAGTTGATTTTCAAATCTGTAGCAATCGTGACTCGTGAACTGCAGAACAGTATCATAGCGTTGCAGGCTCGATTTGTGATCAATGAAAATGACGAAGGACACTGACACTAATCATGATGCAATCAAGAGACTAAGAGAAATGCCGTATCCGTTTCAAGACTGAGTTATTGACATTGCTTGAAGCCCGTCCACACCCTTGAGTGAATCGCAATGCGGTGAGACAACTCGTTGCGCACAACACGCAGTGGTGCATCGAAGAAATGTGTATGGACAGGTTGGCATGATTCTTTGGTTGTTGGTTCCGTCCAACCTGTACAGGTTCTGTAAATCGTTCCCCTGATTTTTTGTCTGATATAGACCAACTACATTATGGCGTGCGCCCCCTGATCTGGAAGTGCACCATAAACAGCAGGCACCACCCAGCCAACTTTGCAGACTTCTTGCACAAGAAAAGGCACATATCTATAGGTGGAATGTATCATAGTTTATATCAATGCTAAGATTGTTGAGGACAGAAAATATTTATATGGGACACTTATAGTGCAATCTATTATTCTATTGTTGAAGGTTCAAATATAAAACTAGACATAAATAATAATATAAAAAAAATTTTCTACAGAGTTTTAGATTCCAGAACTCAGAACATGTGTGAATTCGATAAGGGTACAATTTTTCTAATTATAATTATGATAAAAAATTGTATAATTATGAGGAGACAAACCTCCGTTCCAATGCGAAAATTATTAGGTGCCCCTACCTGTGTCTTATCACCTGTGCGATTCATTATTCCTGACCTTCATCTACGTCTGAACTCGCTGTAAGCATCACGCTATACTTTTTTAAAGAGGCGGAATTGAGGGCAGTGCATACGTGTTAATTATATTCACGCATTTCGATTTTAGGGCTTATACAGACTTCAATGTGCAATTTTTCATAGATGGTTAAGGCTAGATGATTGCCCATTTGTTCTTTTCATATCAAGTGTTTCTTATAATAAGAATAACAACAAAATGAGCTCAAAATCTATTTTTTTTTTAACTTAGTTATTTGGACTCAATTAGTATTGAAAGTACTTTTGTTTTTACCTCAGTTTTCCCATAGGCAATTGCACTTGTTACCTCGTATGCACTTCCGCTCACTATCGCATTTTTTAAATTGCAGGTCATTAAAATCAGTAAATTTTCTGCAAGAACCTTGAACGATTACACTAATTACTTTAAGCAGTGTTGCTATACAGTGTCAAGTTTCAAAATTCTAGGCATTTTCCATCAAGTTTTCCAGTTCAGTTAAAAAAAGAATTACAGTCAATAATTCAGTTCAAATTCAAGGCACTCTTATGGTTACGATATGCAACGATTTTTAGACAAATTTTTATTTGATTATTAATCAATGCTCTAAATTTATAAGCAAGTAACACTGAAATATTTTAAATACCATAGTAAATATAAAATTTGAAGTATTTTTAGTCGAAAGTAATCAAAATTATTAAATTTGCAACTGAAATTAAAATCTAAACTTATATGTATTAAAATTTCAATACAACATAAATTTGAATAGAATTGGATCATGAATCCAATTAAAATTTAACAAACTTATATTCAGATATGAAAATGGTATGCTTCCAAAAAGGGTTCAAAAGCATACAATTATTTTTAATGGAAGTCAGAAATTATACGATAACAATATGTGATTTTCAAAATCCACAGAAAACACAACAGAAAATCTCAAATTAAAAGCCTTGACTATTTGAAGATTCGAGGCACTGAAAATGCTTCAAAACTTCAAAGTTATCTCTGTTTGAAATTAAACAATTTTAAATTGAAAGCTTTGAAATTTAAAAACATTTTTAATCGTTCAAAATCACAAAATCTTTATATTAGAAACGTTTAAAATTGTACACTTTAAAAATAGAACCTACCATATTTAATTATTATTTATATTTCATACTCTTGCAAACATAAACAATTTCAATACTCTCAATAAGCGTAAATAATCAATTTGTTTAATCTAAAAATCGCAAACAAATATTAAAATAAGCGGCTTATAAATTTAAGTCACTGTTTTGAAAGTTCCATGACTTGTTTGCCAGGTCCTATAGCAACTCTGCGTTTATCTATTGACAACATTTCTTTACTAAATATATGTGAAATAACTTTTTTGTATTTTTTAATTAAAGAAAAACAAGAAAGCACTTTTCAATGATTACTTAACTTTACTAAATCCAGAAAAGAATATTGCAACAGAAGCAATCACTTTAAAAAATATACCAAACGTGGATTTTGACTCACTGTTAAATCGAGCTGGACATAATCTCCTATACTATGAGTTAGGTAAAAAAAAAATATTTGTAACCAAATAAACGCATTTCCAAAATTGGTGAACTTACGACTTTATGGCCTGGGACCCATGATTTAATTTTCGCTTCACTATCACAATAATGCTGGAGAATTTAAGGATGTATTCAGGAGAAAAGGTTGAGTTGAATTGAAGAGGTGTGAACTTTTGATACCAAGAATTGAGCTCCGAATACTTGAGCAAGGTTGTACAACGGTGTTTTGTTATCAATTCTTCAAATCTTGGTGATGTCTCGTATGTAATGTACCGTTGTGCCAAAGTGTAATACCCAAGAGAAGTGGGAGGCAGAAGTCAGGAAAGAACGGGGGGTATCAGAACTCTGAATGGAAGAGCGAATCAACTCAGGGAAACCTCTCTCTTTCTCTCTGTTGAATCTTGATTGTGTAACTAACTGTCAGACTGTTTCCTTCTTGCGAAACATACGTATCAGAGTCGAGGCAAACTAAACGAACTAGATAATGCTTGAGGCTCGTCTCTTGCTAACGTATTCGAATTGCAACACAGCCACCAAACTAAAAACAATTCAGGGCTTGAAATATTCAAATTTATGTCCAAGTATTGCCTTCTATAGAGTCAAATTCAAAACACCAATCCAGGAATTCGGAATAATATCAATGTTGTTTCCCACCTATAGAATCATCTTTAATTTCTTGTAAGTTATGGTTTCTCACAGTAAAATTTT
Source organism: Belonocnema kinseyi (assembly GCF_010883055.1). Classification (NCBI taxonomy): domain Eukaryota; kingdom Metazoa; phylum Arthropoda; class Insecta; order Hymenoptera; family Cynipidae; genus Belonocnema; species Belonocnema kinseyi. The sequence goes on along the minus strand of NC_046658.1, from coordinate 109,361,862 downwards.
CCAAATGTATATTTTATTTAAACAAATACAAAGTAATGAGAAATTGTAATGTACTCACTCACAAGCAGAATTTTTTTACATTCAATTTGTTATTTAGGGATTAACTAGAAAATAACTTCTTTGTGACACTTACCTGAAACATAAAGAAAAAACTCGATTAAGGCAATTGGAATGAGTAAATTAGCAAAACCAATTATAAAATGTGCACTAGACATATTTTAATATTCCAAATAACAGTAATTTTATTACTATTTTAAAGTCTAAATGAGGTTTCGCTTGAATGATTTCAAGGAAATTATCTGGAGCGAAGAAGGTAAACCAACGAAAGTGGAAGCCGCAGGCTTCCGGTCAGACTAACGACAGCGGCTTGGATGAAAGACCACAACATATATGGAACTGATAAGAGTCAATTATTTGAGGATTTTTATAGTTAGCCAAAATTAGATTTACTTATTGTGGCTCTACATAAGCTATTTGTGTCTTAAAATAGAAAAACACTAAAAATAACACATTTTCTTGCAGAACTGTTTAGATTGAATTGAATTGAAAAGAGTCTGGACTTTTTAGCGCAACACCTGAATACACATCGCAAAGGCCCTAATTCTTAAAAGCATTATTCTTTCATTCCACTTGAAGTGCACATTAGATTTTACAATATTGACCGAACATCGAACGGTACTCCAGAGAGAATGGCCTTCTCTTTCTTATTTACTTTTTAATCAATGACACGCGCACTGCTTTAAGTGCCAATTATGCATGTCAAATAAGCGAAACCAAAGTGCAAATCTGAAAAGTGTACTTTAAGATTACTCTGATACTGAATTAGAAATCGACTGTCGTAATAATAGTAAATCAGCTTCTTGTTTACAATTTTCGCAAACATTGAAACTGTAAACAACCGTGTCAAAAGATAGATGCACCTGGCTCAATAACCCCCGGATTATTCAGTATACGTCCGACCTATTCTTCATTATTGTGTTGAGCTGAACTTTAAAGGGAAATCGATGGTGAACGTGCAACCGGCACAATCAAGCGACTGACATTGAGAATGAGTATTATTGTGCAATGCTTTGTTCAACAAATGCCATTGTCGAGCTGTTAATAATCCATGGGGCGGTCAAGCATGTAGAAACTGCAGAAACTATCATACTGAAAATTATTTCGCCACGTAAGTAACGATGACATTTTGAAGAAACATGCAGCTGTAGAAATAATTATTTTCAATGAATATCATTTGAAATGAATCTAAATGAATGTCAGATTTATTAATAAAGACAGAAAGGAAATATGTGTCCCAATGGATTTCGCTAATTCAATGCGATCACTCTTCTCTCCTTATGCTATTTATTTTATAGGGCGGAATAAAAAATATTGAAAGACTCTTTGATGGTTTCGAGTGTTCTTTTCTTTCTTAAGGGGATATTTTCAACATAGGCCCTTCTCGTCCTTCTTTTCAGGTCTCCAGCTTGAAGCATTTTGCACACGTCAGTGTGATCGGCCTTCGATCGGCTCTAGTGATGTGCAATCTGCATCTGTCGTCGAATCTGGTAGCAACCCCTCTGTTCTTTCCAGTTGAATCGCTTGAAAGAAGGGTTGATCGAAAGAGGGATGAACCGGCAGGGTGGTCTTTTCGACCCTGTGTATGAGCTTCCCCTCGGCTCAAGTTCACTTCGGCCCTTCCTTTCCGCAATCACACGCACATACAATCTTCATTCGACTATATAAAGTATGTATGTATAATTCTATCGAACCAAGCCCGATCATTCACCTTTTATGGTTACAAAACTCACAATACTTCCTTCCTGCCCAGTTAAATGAAATTTATGATGACTATCTTGATTTGATTATTTGAATACTTGGGTAAATATTCGGAAACTCTCGCTGAAACTAATATATCAATACTGCTTTTGAGGAAAATAGTTCACATTAAAACTTACACATTACAAAATTCAACAACTTTATAGTAATCATTAACATAGAAGAATTCGAAAGTGAACATAACAGCTGCCACTTATTTTCACATAGATAACTAATCACACTATCGGCATTACATGTAAATAAAAGTTAACAAGCGGAAACCAGAGAAGAAAATAATATAATAACTGAACCAAAAAATGTCCTACAATTATCGTCAGAACTGTGCAAGCTCATTCGCATGAAAACTTAGTTGGTCGTTGGTACCCAGAACTCGTTTTTAAGCCTTTAAGGCGCTCAGTTACGCGAAACCAAATGTGTGCGAGAGAGTTCATTGTCAAGGCATTGTTTTCTCTGTTCTCACTTCTACGATCACTGAACATGTGTGACAGCCGTTCAATATGGATTTTTCGATTCCTCTGTTGTGCACGCACACAAGATGTTATGTGGGTGCCGATTGCAGTCTATGGTTGAAAAAGGGCTGCATTTTACCCTCCAATCATCTCTTTCCTCTCTAGAGAATCAAATCCTTGGGTATCTTACTTTTATTATTTCACATCGCAAGACACAACATAATACACTAAATTTGTTTCATTCATGAAATTAATTTAATTCAAACCTTTGGAAATTGAACACCTTTTATTTTCCCTCAAATTTCTGCCTGCCATATAAAAGCATTTGAACCCGCGTGCTACCAACTTCCACAAATTTAAATAATTCCAGTTAAAGAGTAACATCGAAAATTTCTCTTCACAAACAAGGTGTAAAATGATTTCCATTGATCTCACCATTGATTTAAACTCGCAGCTGATTTTACAATAAAATGAATACAGTTGTATTATTTCTGCAGTCATGTGGAAACTCTACCATCATTTGTATGGTATATATAGGGTGGCTTGTTCGAGAGACCATAGAGACATAGACTCATAGAGACATAGAGTATAAACCTAATCGATTCTGCTCAACGCTTCTATAATTCATGGTGTCGAATAAGCAGCCGGAAACAAAGAGGAAAAAACGCCAGTTGTTGGAAATCGATTCTAAGTACTAGTAACGAGACAAAAAAGAAACAAGTGAGGGCGAAACTTGCAATTGAATCTTTCAGCGACATTGCGAATAAGACATCGTTATACAATCGATGTAATACACACCATATAAACGCAGCGGGGTTATAATCGTGATTCGCGAGCACCCCATGCTGTTTTAGTTATCCAATATTAATTTATGGGCCCCTTTGCTACGAAGATAAATTTGTCCCATTACTGTGAAGAAGCATTCGAAACTAATACTTTTATTTAGACACGCGATATCCCACTTTCTTTGCAATATAAATATTGAATTGTGGAGGAATCAGAAACAAGAGTATTTTTGCTGTCGTCCTGCGTTTTCTTTGATCTCATGTGCATCAATATCAAGGCAGAATTAGCTGGGACTCTGGGAGGATATTAGGTTTTTCAATATAAAGACCATGACAGTTTTTCATTATTTCCCTCGTTGTTGGAAAACAATGCAGCGTGTGAAACAAAAGAAATGCTCATCGAAGGCTTAAGTCGCAGATAGAAGTGTGTATTCAAAACAAAAAGAAGCATCAAAGCATGCAAAGATGGCCGACATGGAATGGGTTGAGTGCTATAAAATGCGACAATGAATCGACTTCCGGTGGGACGCGTGCGCCATCGGAAACACGTTCTAACTGACGCTTGCACGCACTCTGTGGGCCCATTATTGCAGAAATACCGGGTGACCCAAAAATAATATAAGAAACTCATCATTTTTTTATGTTGAAATGTATTTTTAACTTTGAAGATATGAGCTAATGTTAAAATAGAACTTCCTTGCGAGGTTATCGACATTCTTCATAGTCTGCGTTTAAAGCACAGCCACAAAGACGCCATGATTGTAAGAGTCGTTACATGTTAATTGGCAATCAAGGCCAGGAGATTGCCACCTGTGATGGCAGTTACCCATTCGGGAAGTGTAGTATGGAAATTACTGATGATAAAGGTAAATGACTTTATAGACATGTTATAGGGAGACCTAAACACTTATCTAGAGCGATAAATGTCATTGATAAAATCTATCAATAACACCTTTATAAGAACATACAAAGGTGCGTTGATGCCCAATGTACCCAACCTTACAAGACCCTAAAGTATCAAAACACTACTAACATTGACAACGGTGGTTCTGCATGCATCCTTATTAACCTGTTACTAAACTCATGAGTATCGAATGTCCCTGAGATTGGCGATAAAACATTCTGAAACATGTGGTGGCAAAAAGAAACTCACTGCACGTGTACAAAAATATATAGGTAGATTAATCAACACCTGATCTTGACCTCAATTGTCCATAATAACAATATACACCTGCAACACGTATAAAACTTCATTTTCTAACTCAAAACATGGATCTGCTATAAAAAAACCTCCAATGACAAAGCATTTTTAGATTGAAAGCTCTATAATGATGAGAGGTTCTGAGCTAGTGACAAGTGATGCGATGACACGAATAGTTCATAGAATGGAATAAAATGTAGCGAACTGCACTCGTTTGTGTACACGTGTGAGTACGGAGTTGCCAATGACGTAAGTGTCGTAAGTGTTGATTACGCACCACAAGTACACGCGCAAGCGTAGTAGCCTCTGCAACTAGCTACATAATGCCCGCTGAATGCAGGAACCGATGCCCCTTCTTTCTCGCACATG
>NC_046658.1:109334357-109357230 GCF_010883055.1 Belonocnema kinseyi | reverse complement strand
CCCCCCTTCTCCAGAAGCCCCTTTCAGCAACACTCTCATTGCATTGGAAGGATGTGGGAGTAGGTGATGTTGATTGTGTGAGACTTTGAAGGACGAGGCCTTCAGTACACGCATGTGCACACATATTTATAGGATGCATATATACGAGGGTCATCAGCTGACAAGATGCGAAACAGGAACTGGTGTGGCTGGCACAAACCGCCAATGAAAGATGAGATACTACAGAAATGATGAAGAGGATTGGTGAAGGCTTTAAATAAGCTTGCACTTTTGATGTGAATTTTTATTTAAGGATATTTGCCAAAAGATACCAAATTTTCCAACTTGAAATTGTCAGTTTGATATTAATTTTGACATGGTTTTGATTTATAAAGGTACCCTAGAATTGAAGAATATTATCTTGCATTTACAGAAAAGAAAGTGTGACGTTTACATGTTAAGAATAATTTAATCTTCGAGTATCTCCTACTAAGTGAGCTCTCCTCTTTAATATGGAAACGCTGAAATTGCATTGAGTTATCTGGTGCGTCGAACTAATAGGCTGTACTTTAATAAACGTTTGTATATACAATGTGCTTCTTTAAAGAAGACCTTCATAAGTAAATTCCTCCCGATGGCAAAAATATTTTCTTCCAACCAAGTACGATACGAAACCATCAATTCTAGTTAGAATTATATTTTTATAAATTGTAATAAGTTATACTTAAGAATTAAATTAAAGTAAAATAGGTCTCCTATTTAATAACATTAATTACCATAGCAGTGTAATTCACCTTAACATTACACCGCAGGAACGTAAGGATTATATTAATAATACGAGAGGATATATAAGCTAAAGTAAAAATATTCCAAAACACGCACGTTGCATATAATGTAAACTTTAATTAGCTAGTAAAACAAAATAAAAAAACTTTTATTTACTGAAGTAATTTTCTAATTTGAAGTATTTCCCTCCGAAGGCTGTAACTTGAATAACAAATAGTATGAATTAAAATTTACGATATTTTTATCCCAAATTAACAAAATTCGGAATAAAAAGTGACTGTTTCACTTATTATATCACCGCAGCTAAACAATTATCAAACTGAAGATTCCAACCATTCCAGTAACAATTTCCAACTTGAATTTCAATACACTAATATAGAGGGGAAAAGTTCATCGCAACCCCCAAATGGAAATTCCCGCATCAAAACATTTTACGAAGTTGTAATTGAGTTTCAATTTGATGTCCACAGAAATGTTGTGCAGTCACTACTTTCACTGTCAAAGGGACGATTAATATTACCTCTACCCAGCAGTTACTAAATAACCTGTTTTTCTTTCTACCTTTTACTCATCAGACATTTTTATCAAGTAATATCCTTTTAAAACAAAACAAAAACTAATCGAGACAATTCTTAGCGAGGGAGAAAATAAATTAGATAATGCTCACATTTTATTTTAATTTATTTACCCTACCGTATTTCTCGTGTTGCAAATCGTTTTTTAATCAAAGTAGAAAGAGTCAAAAACAAAAGAGATGGCTCTGGGCAATGATTGCGATCGGTCTATACGTATATTCTGCATCTTACCTCTTGAGCTTTGGTATTTACGTTTTTATCTCTGTACAATGACCTCAGAAGGTAGGGTCCACGGAGCGTAATAGCAAGATATCCGCGCTTTATAAAGTGGACAATCCTGTAGTGCAGACATTGCACTGATAACTTGAGAAAAAGTTGTCATTGCATTTTCGTCGAAATCAAGTTAATCCCTTTATGGATCGATCTGTCGCTTTCGGTTCGCGAAACCGGTTACAGCACTGTATCAAAACATCTGACTAAAATACAACAACACTTTTTAAGGGGTGTCATCTTTAAATTTAAATAGCCAGTATAGATTACAATAAGCATCCAAAACTACCAGCATTATTTCCGAGCAAGGTGACTGTTTCGATATTATTCAAGGAGTTAGACAAGGATGCGTTATGTCTTCATGGTTATTTATATTATTTATGGACAAGTGTTTAAGAATGGCTCTCTTCGACGAAGAGGGTGTGGATCTCGAAACTGTAAGGGTACGAGGGTTAGCGTTCGCAGATGATAAGGTTGTTATGGCAGAGTCTATCGAAGAACTACAAACAATGTTGAATAAACTAGATGCAAGTATGAAGAGCATGGGCCTCAAAATTAACGCAAATAAAACAAAAACTATGGCGTTCGAAGGAAAGAGTGAGAAAACGCTATGCAATATTTTATTAAATGATGAGAGAATTGAACAAGTTGATAAGTTCGTATACCTTGGTAGCTTATTTACTAGGGACGGGAAGATAGATGAGGAATTAGATAGACGAATAAATGAAGGTAAGAAGGTTATTGGTAGAGCAGGTCCCCTTATCAGAAGTAAAAATATATCAAATAAAGCTAAAATGGCAATACATAATTCTATATTTGTACCGACTGTACTATACAGTAGCGGCACATGGACTTATCAAGCAAAGAAAAGAGTAAAATTAACGCAATTGACATGAGATTCATGCGCATAACAAGCGGGAAAACTCTGATGGACAAAGTAAGTAACGAGATAATTCTAAAAGAATGTGGTGCAGAAGAGACGCTAGTAGACACATGAGAAAGAAATCGGTTAAGATGGTTCGAGCATGTTGAGATAATGTTAAATAAACGACTAACGAAACAAGTGTATCAAGGTAAAGTAAATGGCAGCGTGCCCAGAGGTGGACCGCGGAAAGAATGGTTAGAATGTGTGAATGAGACCCTAGTTAGAAGAGACATAAGAAGTCACAGAAAGACGAGAGTCTGCATGAAAAAATGTATGGACATAAAAGAAGCTAGAGAAGTATGTCAGGACAGGAAAGTACGGCAGCAAATAGTTAATAAAAAGAGTGTCAGTTGAGTGAATGACGCCTGAAACAAAATACCTTGGCCACTAATGGACACAAGTGGAGAAACTTACATAACAACTTTGTGAGGTTCTTCGCTTGGGGTGATTGCTAGAGAGATTGATCAGCAACCTGGGTCGGAGCAGTGTTGCGGAACGAACGTGTTATTTACTTAAATAGCACGAGAATTCTAGATCAATCTGAAAAATCTCTATCCCTTCCACACACTACTCCTTTCCCCTGCCGAGTGAGTCACGCCTACCGCGAAAGGGAAATGGCTTAATGGTGTAATAATAAAAGTTACATTAATTTAAATAATAATCTGAATTCCATATATTTGTTTTTCAATTACAACCAAATAAGCCCCTAAAGTCCATTCATGATTAGCTCATCAAAAGAAACAAGCCTTTAGAATCTGAAAAAATAGATATGAGGAAAATGATAATTTTCCTTTTCTGCTATATTTTCAGATATCCAACTAAAATTTTACAATAAATACAGTTTTTGGTCACAATTGTTGATTGCTACCATACATGCTGTTCGAACAAAAGTGTGATTAATAAAGCAACAAAGTATAAATGAAGGAAGGAAATGGCCTTACTAAGAAGGAAACTTAAAAGTCATAAAAAAGTTTAAGTTTTTATGATTAGGTTCTGAGAATTAGTGGGATTGAATATTAGTCTGCCAAAATGGACAGAAAGGATTGGCGAAACCTGTCGAACCAATGCAACACGAATCGTGGCATATGTGCCGCCGCCTAAACGGAGTTAGGTTCACCGCACAGCACAAAGGGAAGAGACAGGGGGCGCCGTTCGAGAGGGCTGTTGAACTTTCAGGGTCACTCAAGTCTTCTCTCAACCCGATACGAAAACTCACCGCTAAACTAAAACGTCTAACGCCCTCGATACTTCTTTCAGTCTCCAATCTGTCCACACACGCCTTTCTATCCAGTTAGATACAAAAATAGTGCATTAAAACACTTTAGATCCGAAGAACAAGATTTTTTATTGACATCACCTCCATCTGTTGCTACCGAACGCACATTCCTCATAGCCAACATTTTTCAGACGACATAAAAGACATTAGGAATACTGTTTTTAACCATTTTTAGGTATAAAGACAGAAGATCTCAAAGTAAAATATCCTAGAAGGACCAACAATTGCTTACTGAGTAGATAATCTAGTTGTCAGCTTGTCACATTGTCATAGACTGGGATTTAATCTGAAATTGATAAAATTGATATTTGGTTCTTCGAGTCGGATATTTTAATCATGTTTTTGTTAGAGGTGTCAGGTCTTATCAGGGAAATTAAATATTAAGGCTTGATAGATACATTCTAAAATCTTGGTGAGCATGTGGTCTGTTGTCTGTTGGCTCCGTGTGTTACAATCATAGATATTGCCAAAAGTCACAATTAGTTGCAATTAGGTACAAGAAGGGAGACTGTTTTTAGTTTTGATGCTGATGTAAACATTTTTTTTAATATCCGAGCCCCGAACAAAAAAGTGTGTCTACGCCATTGACCACTGTCGTGAGATTCTACTGGTTCCAGCGATAAACCCAGCATCCGCTTACTTAGCTTAGGCCTTAGACTCAAGGCAGGTTCTACAGTTTCTGGCTAGTAAAAAAGAGGTTTCGTCTGCAGCCTATTTCTTCGAATAAAGTCTAAAGGACGCGAGTAACATACTACTTTCGACATAAAGGATAGCTCGAAACGTACAACTTCCTAACTGACCTAACCCGTGACCAGTTCCGCTACGTCTCCAAAAATACATACAAAGACTACAATATCATCTTGAATTGTTCTTTTTCCACACCAGCATGTAAGAAATCCTCGAAGGATTCGAGTTTGAAAGTCTTTAAGATTTGATATATCGTTATGAATACTGAAATGGCTATTGAGCCTACAATCTTAGTTTTTTTAAAGGTCGAAGGATTAAGAGCAGCAAGTATGGTAGAGAGAAGGATCAGTGCACGCAACTCCAGACGACTCATTTGCACGAGAAACTAGTTTTCTTGCCCAGGTATATTCGCTAAGATAGAATAGAATGTATGAAGGGCACGTGTATGTGCATCCTCGCACGTTCATATATGCACGCATAGGTGGTCACAAGTATGCACTCATACCGCAGAGGGTCTCATGATACAAGCACTCTAGCCCAGGACGTTGAACCCATGGGCCTGGCGCACAATTCATCCTTCTGTTTCCAACTGAACAAATCATTCCACCTTACTTTAAACCAATGACCTTTTAAAGAAGCTCAACATGCAGCAAAAATATGTTAATGTTGAAGGACTCCTATACATTTGAATAGTGACAACATAGATTTTCACGGAGAGATTACAGAATTGACAGTAAATTATACAAATTTTTTAGGCATCTTGATTTACTGAAATTTTCCGAAAAACTTGTGGAAAAACCAATAGAAATAAACTATATCAATTCTTAAAATATTTCGACTGACCTTCAAACTAATGATTATGTTCAATGACAATCGTTTACTTCCCGAATATTAAACGCTCTCTATAATTATGTGAATTTGTAATGACATCTTTTTCATTTCTTGTTGGATTGGAATTAGTTAATAACGAAAATGCAAGTTCAGCATGAACTACATTGACGAATTCAAGGACCATTACTGTAATAACTCTTATTGCGCCTTTCGTGCATAATTATCTCAGCATGTCGTAATGGCAATTAGGGAACGTGCGTAATTGTACAGTTAACTTGAGAACACAAACCACACTCCCCAGCATCAGCCAGAAACGGTAATATAGATATCAGTCCGTAAACACTTTGCACCAAAGGTACAGAGAAGTTACAAAGTTTGAAAAATAGACGATTTCACGGTAAAAATTTTTTAACTATAGTGGTCTGAAAAAGATACAGAAAATACTGATAAAACTCTAAGATAAAAGCAAAGCACCAAACTGGTCGATAAGCTCGACAAAAAATTATCTCTTACAGCAGATACATAATGCATTGAAACCAGGATTGTAATTGAATTACGTCGAACAATCAATAAGACCCTACCATTAATAAGAAGTAAGATTTATTGCCTGCGATTATTTCCAAGTGAAAGACAAGTAGTGAAACCTTGTCGAAGTGCCTTATTTAGTTATTTAACAATGAAGTCTGTGCATTACAAAACAGGTTTTCTTCAAAGGCACTTTTCTTGCAGACTTGCTAAACTGAAAATTTAGCCCAAATTTAAGGAATAAGTCTTATCTTATAATAAACATAATTGTCGTCATCAAATACTGCGAGGTTCGAGTTATCTCGCATAAATTAGCAGAAGTTGGAGATAGGCCTTCTCACGAAAAGCAGTGGTTTCGGTCATTGACCCAACTGACCTAGCATTCAAATGCCAGAATCGTATACCGGTCTTTTTCTTGCAAGCCGAGCATAAATGCTATTTTTAAGTTTTTTATTATTAGACATCAAGATATGAGATAAGGCGGCATCTTAAGAATATGACAGGTGTTTCTAAAGAAGCAGTGATTGATTTTTTATATACATTATTATCTTAACAACACTCAGCCGCTTATTTGTTAGTTTTGATTAGATATTAGAAGGTAATTAATGAATTGTCTTTTACCAGATATGAAACAATAATTACTTTGCGAATTTTTTCCTTTTTCTCTTTGTTTAGCGAGAAATGAGTCAGAATTATTTGTGTATACAGATGACGTGTCAGAATGTCTGTAACTGTGCAGCGCACTATCATTCGAAGAGCAGTTCCTTATCTGGCGACGTTTGATTGCACTTATTAAATGATACACAACGCGTCAGTGCATTCGCCTTGGTGTGAACTCTTTGATAAGAAGACACCAAAAATAAATATTACACATCATCATCAATTCAAAAGTATTCGATCCTATCAGAAAATGAGGCACTTCATTCAACATGGATTCCATTCACAAGTCTCGAGGAAACAATAAATATCGAGTACTAATAGAAGCTATAAAACTCTAAATTTGCATATATAAAATCCATCGACGTCAATTATGAAGAGAGAATACTGTAACTTGACTTTTTTTTTAAAGATAATGCATGTGAGGAAGTGGCTACTAAAACTTGAGTGATTGACGATTGAGAACTAGCAGCTCGTTAAGCTAATCCTAAGTTGATTGCTATAAACTGCACGTTAAATATGAATGTTGTCTATGAATAGGAATGATTAAATTAAATTTATAATATTGATATTTTTAATCTGAGTTTCATAAGGAATATAAGATTTTAAATATTAAATATTTTTAAAGTAAAATTCTACATTTGAAACAGTAATTGATAGAAGATACTAATGTGAAATAATCTTGTTTAACGTTATACATGTTGTGTTGACTTATTCCTTCTTGTATGTTGCGTCCGGATTTGAAATTTAACACCTCACTAAACGCCCATGTGAATGCCTAGTACGATAGTGAATATAAACATGTGCAACGTCGGCTTATTCGATCAATGCATGCTATATATAAAGCCTGTGAAGCTCAGCCTGCCATTGCATTCCGCGAATAACAAATTCCCTGCAAAAATATTTGTAAACCAGCTTGTTTCGTGTCCGTTAAATTAAAATGGAATTTGAGCGCAACTTAAAAAAATCTCTGCAATGATAAACCCAAAATAACATTTAAAAAATGGTGAGTCCTTAAAAATCAATTTTAAGGTTGATATTTTCAAAACTAAAAAACTCAGATAATTAAAGACAAGAATTAATAACCCTTCATTTATTTTAATTAACTCTTAATATTTAGTTTATTTTAAAAATAATTCCCTCTTAAAATATCTGATTTGTCCAGGTACATCTAGGATTTGTCCAGGAATACCTGTTTTCAATTATTTATCGCCCACCTACCATCAGCTAAACTGTCGGCATTAAAGTTTATAGAATAAAAGAAATTTTAACACTGCAATAAGGCATACAAAAATCTCAGACCATTATTTGCAAAAATAATTCCTAAAATTGAAATTTAAGAGAAAATTTTGATTTAGTTATCAGAGCTGATTAGAGAGTCACTTAATCATTTTGAAATTTAAAAATATAAATCCAAAACTTCACTTTTAAATTGTTATCTTTTGTTTTGTGTACAACTGTTCTTTTCGTGAATAGAAAACATTTTTTTTTAATTAAATGAAGAAAGTTTCAAAATGTTCACAAACATAATTTGAATTTAAATTTTTGGTTTTGTTTTGAGATACAGAGGTATTGTTTTATGAAAAATAGGCTCAATTCTTTTATGAAAAATCAGCCATGCCATAAGAAAAAAGATATTTGATAAGTCCGAGAGAATGTTTTTTCCGAACATTGCCAATAAGATATTTGTTGCAAGTTTTAACATTTCTCATAAAAATAATGTTTTGTTATTTCAAGTAATACTTTTTATTTGAAGGTTTTAAAATTAATAATACATTGAACTTGTTAAGGTAGATGACGTTCCAAAAATCAGGTCTATTTTTAAAAGAATTGATATGATATTATTCATTGTACCATGTAAAAGAAAAAATATGCAGGAAAGAAGTTTAAAAATAACGAAAAATGAGTAGTTAAATATTAATTTTTGTAATTGATTTTTGACTTACTTTCGTTCCTTATCAAAGTTAACAAAGTAATATTAAACAAGCGTGGCTTATTTTTTCGCGTAAAAAAGAAGAGTTGTATAGAAAGTTTTCCATGAAAAAAAGAGCCATCACTTACTAAAAATCAACCATTTCTGACAAATTGGTAAGAAGTGATAGTAATATAAGAAAACATTCAATTGCAAAAAAACATTTAAAAAAACTTTTTTGTCATTTCTATAAGTATTTCGGTTAAAAATAATGTTTTTTATTTGAAATGACATCAAATTCATTATCTTTAAATAAGGAAGATTTTCATTTTCAATTTGTTATTATTCTAACGTAAAACAAATATCTTTTAATCTATTTTATATTACATTAGTATATTCATGCTAAAAAAACCCTGATAATTCTAGATTTTCCAGGTGAGTGGACACTCTGATTATACACTGATTAGGAAAGTTATAGCCCTCGAGTAAAAAACCCTATCTGAATAAACTGCTAATGAATGTTGACTCTATGACTTGTTATTCTCCACAAAGATTACGATAAGTTGATACATGATCTGAAATAATACTCTTAGAAAGGATAAGGTATAAATTTATATTTTCCGATGCTGTAATATTAAACTAATGGTGAGTAGTGCACTAAAGATGATGGTGGTTTCTGAGGTAATAAGAGAAAGGCTCAGGGGTGGGGGGTGCGAAAGGGGCGCTTTTGAATCTATTTTTAAAGTCGAGTAATTATGGCTCATAATTAACTTGGTCAAGTCGAGCCCAGCATGTCTATTGTTGCAAATACACAGACATGACCTGGTTTCTCAACTGTAAGTTGTGAGCTGTGAGCAATGCAACATTGCACATTTACCATCACACCAGACACACGGTGTTCTTTAACCTTTCATACATTATCATGGAACTCGGGTTGCATTGACCTACTGAGGTAACAGCGAATACCACTGCGTTACCGTTTTTCGCCAATACAAACCTATGCCGGTAAAGCGACTATGGTATTAGCTATTACACATAAAACTTTAAAAGCATTCCTAGGCCAGAATACGGTTTTTTTCAAAGTCAGATATTATTTTCACAATAAATGCATCTTATAGTATATAACATTCTAATTTAAAAAACGCCCACAAAAATTTTTTACATATTGTTTACTATTTATAATTTAATGTTGAAATGTGAAGGTTTTATCACGATGTGGGTTTGGGGGGCCTCTTTGACGTCAAAGGGGCCAGATTTTCCACCAATCACAGCTCATGTTACAGTGATTCTAAAAAATCTTTTTCTGCCCGGGGTTTTATTTTGGTTATGTGTACATCGAAAATAGAAGTCACAAAATATTGTTTAAAAAAATGTCAAAGGAGGGTTTCGTAAACCTCTGAGTCACGTGACACCAATTCGAATAAGTGCTTTACCGTCTTCAATTCTTAATAATTTTTTTCTGTTGAACGACTCAACAGAAAAAATATATAATGCACCTTCGGTTAGATAAGTAAATTGAAATCGCGATAGAATTCGTTACTACAAAGTACAATTTGGTGAGACCTTTTGTCAGACAACAGATATTTATGATATCAGAATTCACAGGGGACCTAGGGTGATTTTTCACGGAAATAGGGGAATAATAGGGTAATACATTTTTTTAAATAAAAATTTTTAATAAAATAGTTGAACATCAATAAAAAATGTTAACCCAATTTTTTAACAAAATATGGAATAGTTCGTTTTTAAATTTAAAAAATTGATTTTCATCACAAAGAAAACGAAGAATTAACCAAAGAAATCAATCTTCGACAACAAAAATGAATTTTTAACTAATTCGGTAACAACTGCTTGAGGCAGTTCTTAGGGTTGTACGCAACTATTTTTTACTGTAAAATGGCAGCTTTCGTATGTTTGAAAATTTTTTTTTTTCGTCATTCGTTAACGTTAGGAACTTCAGACTCATGAGTTTTCAATAAAAACAGATGAGTTATTAACAAAATTATTGAATTTTCTAACCAAATAATAAATTGCTCAACCAGAATGAAAGAATTCTCAATAAGAAATGGAATAGTAGACTTTTTAATTCAAAATAATGAACGTTCAACGAAAAAGAGTTGCATTTTCTTGTTGGGTTCCATTAATCCAGTTCGAATTTAAATAGCCAAAATAGAAAAAGGGAAAGTTTTTTTTAAATAGAAAAAAGAGAAGTTCTTTAAAAAGACGAGAAATAGGAGAATATAGGAGAAAGAGTGTGAATTCGGAGATATTTACAGTTACTTGAATTATGTGCAATAAGGACTGTAACAATACCGTTGCAGATTAGGATATTAAATGATGAAGATAAGTGTACAAGACCAGATTCATTTATAAATTAGATTACAGATATTCCTAATAATAATTTTTAAGTACCCAAAATTAAAAATGAACTTCAAGCTCTTGGAGTCATATATCATTGATTTATTGAAGGAAAGTCAATGCAATGTTATTGCCAAAGAAAAATGTTGTCGATGCAGAAAATGTTTAAACAGCTTTACCAAAGTGGAGCGTCACATCTTTTAGGAAAGAATTAATCAAGTAATGAGACAACAGTGCGCGATAAATAAGTGCATTTAATTGTGTTTTATCACTCTGTGTCAGTTTAATAATAGTATATGTTGGAGGGCAGCGATAGTGAATAAAATAAGTCGCAAAAATTCGCTTTTTAGTGAGTATTGATAATATCGTAAGATTTTTTTTTTTTTTTAACAAGCGGAAGTTAATCGAGAAACCGTTTCTCGTAAGAGCGACCGCTGGAAAGAGCAATGGCCGCGGATTAAAGCGAAACCGGTAGAGTAGTCAGTAGAGGATGATAAAACATTAACCGCGTTTGCCGAAAATGGAAGGTAGAAGCAAATGTTGCGAGCAAACTTGTGACATTTATGAGCATCTAGCATTAAAGAGACATTTTGTTTGAAACTGATGTTCTGTAGTTAGCCACAGATATTTGAAAAAGGTACTTTTATCGCAAAAGCAAATTACATTTTTTTTATTCCAAAGTTAGACAAAAATCTACACAAAAATCAGACATGACCTCGGATTTTTAAATTTGGGACAGCAATATTTGCATATGAAGTAGTAAAATCTGGATGGTTATTTTTAACTCCAAGGTTATGAACGATTAAATATAATTTTCTCAATGTGAAGATAAAAATTATCTTTGAGGTTTATTATGTGTAATTTATATTTAAAAAATTAAAGCATCTGTAGTTAAATATAATAATCAAAGTAGCTCAACAAGATAATTCAGCTACACTCTTTACAATTTGTTCAGAGAGGGAGAGAAAGTCGAAATTCTGGAAGGAATAAAATTTGTAGTTTAATGCTCAACAATGGAGAGACGTACTTTATTATCTTAATTTAAATTACATATCAAGCAAAGAAAAATATCGTAGCTAATCGTAATTTATGGCTTCATTAAAGAAAAAATTATCGATGAGAAATAATAATGTATTTCTCATTGCAGATTGCTACATATCTCCAGTTTCAGAATTCACCAGTTTACCACTGGACAAATTCAAAGACAGGTGATACTTTGGAAAGACAGTGTCTACTTGTGCCACTTAAGTACTGAATGAAAAGTACTAAAAAAATGGGATATTTGTACTGTAAAGGAAGTGGTATACATACAAACTTACACCTAAATCTTAGGACATCCATAAAGTTGATAAAAAAAATTCTTTTCTCCAAATTTATATTTAAAAATTCAAGTGACAATAGTCACACTAAATCTCATCAGGGTTCATCCATAAATTATGAAAGACATACGGAAAATACATTAAATTGTAACCGAATAGTTGAATTTTCAATTAAAAAAGATATATTTTGAACAAAAATGGAAGAATGAAACATTAATTTTTATTTATTAATTATATACTTAAATTTTCAACAAAAATGATGAATCTTCCTTAAAAGAGTTTCAAAACTTTTGAGTTTTTCTAAGCAAAAATGGAATAGTTACATTTTCAATTTTTAACCAAATTGTGGTTGAATTTTCAACATAAAAGATGAATTTTTTTAACAAAAAAGACATGTTCAACAAATACATGAATTTGCAACTAGAAACCGTGAATTATAAAAATAAATTTGCAACCGAAACAATTATCTTTTAACTAAAAAGACAATTTTTAAGCAATAATGTAATTCTAAACTTTTAAACCTGAAATAT
The DNA here is from genome assembly GCF_010883055.1 of Belonocnema kinseyi. Taxonomy (NCBI): domain Eukaryota; kingdom Metazoa; phylum Arthropoda; class Insecta; order Hymenoptera; family Cynipidae; genus Belonocnema; species Belonocnema kinseyi. The sequence goes on along the minus strand of NC_046658.1, from coordinate 109,344,600 downwards.
AAATTTTCAACGTGAAATAGAATACAATTTAGATTTTGGCCTACAAGATAGAATAATTAAATTTTCGAATTAATAATTAATTTTCAACAAAATTGTTTAATTTTAAATAAACAAACAAAAAACTTTCAAGCAGAATGATGAATCGTTGACAAAAATGAATTAATTTTCCAGTCAAAGGACCAATTCTTGAACAAAACAGTTTAATTTTTAACAAGAAGAATTACTTTTGAACAAAATTGTTGAATGTAGTAATTTTCAACCCGTAAAGAAGGTTTTTAGCAATATTCTATAAAGAACTTCTCAATATGAAGTATTAATAATAATCTAACTTTTATATATATTTCCTTGTCAAAGAATGCACCTTCGCATTATCATTTAAAAACATGTTTTTTAAATATCTCTTTGACATAAACAATGCGCGTATGGAAATAACTCACTAAAAGTTAATTAAACTTTAAGGCAAACAGTACTTGTATCTTGACCGTTTTTCTTCCTTTCTCTCTTACACTTTCTTTCTTCCTCTTTTCCGAAATGGATTAGCTACACTTTTTTTGTCAATCCTTGCTTAAAATATTTATGGAAAGCCAATCACAAGAATGTTGAGAATAAATTTAGATCAAAAACCATTAACGTTCCAATTCACTAATGCATACAAAATTCGAATATAGTTAAGCTGTAATTAAATACCAAATATAATAATAAATAAAGCTACAACTGACACCGCTTAAATTTAATATTGTAAAGGACGAATAAATAAATAAAATTGAATTATTGAGCAGAGGCTTACCCAAAAGATAGCTGACAAGCGTAGAATTTAAATCTCCAATCTAACACCCAACGACACAGATAAATGTCTATCTTATTATAGAGTGGATGCAGTATAACTGATAACACACTCCCGAGTGACGAAGAAACGGTGCACAGATCACACGATATTATCACAGACTCGGCCGTAGATATTCGAGTTTTTATGGTGATATTGTACCCGAAAAAATCGGGTAACACGCACAGAATTAGTTCCGACACACACGCTTACCAGGCTAAACTTAAAGGCAGGGGTGGGCAGATCGAGACAAAAGGCTGCCGACAGGAGCGCGTCCTGGTGCTCCTGTCTGGGGCGCTGTGACTTCCAAAATAGAGTAGGTTGTTCCACTATTTCATGTTTTTTTTTTATTTTCCGAACTCAATTCTGCGACAACACTAATCCGTGATTCGGCGGAATATTCTGAATTGATTCCTATTTAAGGTGAACTGTGCAGAGGAGCGTATCGAGGTTTTATGACTTAGGTAATTACAACTAATAGCAGTAAAATGAGCGAGAGCGAGGCTCCTCCCCCGTAGAAGGCTCTCGCGCAACTGACGCGAGCGCAAGGCGCAAAGGGCGCAGAGGCGCAGACCGCAGCATTGGGAACAGAAAAAAGGGGGGAAGGTGTGCGAACGCAGGAGGGGAATAAATGCGTTCAGATAGGGGAACGGCGCATGCGCATGTCCTTGTTTTGGTTGCGCACCGTGACATTCGTGAGCGGGCCACCGCCCGATGCACCGCACGCTACCAACACTAGAGATGCTATGACACCCACATGCATAGGTGTAGGCATAGAAATTATAGAAATGGAATATGGAGCTACTGAATAGTAGTCATATTGAATTATTGAGCGCGGTCGTAGATATTATAGATTGTTGAGCAAGTAACGTTTTCCAGAGAGGCCTTTAATTTAAAACATTATTTTCAAAGTTTTTTGACATTTTGACATTGTAACTCTTTTAACATAGAAGCTTTTATAATTTTGAATAAAGTTTTTTTTTATAACGTTGAATTTTCAATCAAATAATTAAATTTGTTACAAGATAGTCGAATTTTTAATAAAAAATATAAATTTACAATCCAAAAGTATTATTTTTCTGCCGAAATACAAAAATGTTCAACGAAAAAGGCGAAGTTTCGACAAAAAAGGTGGCTTTAACAAAATACTTAAATTTTCAATATAACTGTTAAATTTTCAACAAAAAGTTGAATTTTAAATCAAATACATGAATTTTCTACCTATACAAAGAAGAATTTTTAACATGATAGACGAATCTTCAATAAAAAAAGAACCAAAATCCATTTCACTTTTAACCACATATGTTACCTTTCAAGACAACAAAATAGTTCAATTTTCTACCAAAGAGTTGAATTATTCAACAAAAGAGTTACATTTTTAACAAAATAATGGAAATTTTAACCAAATAGTTACCTTTTCAGTAAGAAAAAAATTGGACCGACCAAAAAATATAATTTTTAATAATATAGCTAAATTTTAAACAACAACAAAAAAAGGTTTTTTTAACTAACATGATGTATTGTAAACAAACAAAAAAAGAATTTTTAACAAAGTAGTTCCACTTTCAACTAAGTTGTCAAATGGTGACATTTTTAACAAATAAAGACTAAATTTCAACCAACAACAAAAAAGTTAAATTTTCAGCAAAGAAATTATTTTTGACCAAAATAGTCCAATGTTTAACCAAAGATGAAATTTCAACTAAAAAGATCATTTTTTAATTAGAAATTTAAAAGTTACATTTTCAGTTTAAAAATCAATTTTTAATTTAAAAAAAAGCTTATATGAAATAATTTCTACGAAACAGATGGGTTTTTAAACCAAAATGAGGAATTTTCAACAACAAAAAAGTTGAATTTTCAGCCAAGAAAGATTTAGTAGAATTATAAACATCAAAATAAGAATTTTCAACCAAAAGTTAATTTTCTACAATACAGTTGACATTTCTACCAAAACGGGTACATGTTTTACAAATTTGTTGAAGTTTAAGACAAATAATAAAATTTATAACATAAATGTAATCGTCAGGAGGAAGCAACAGCAAAAAAGAAATAGAATTACAAGGTAAATAAATTAGTGGCAAGAATATTATATCAGCGTGGACCCAAAACTTAATTTTCAAAATTTCCTGATTTTTCTCTCAACACATTTACATTTTGTGCGATCATTAATGTTTAATAATAAATTAACTGGATTAATGAAATTTAATAATTTCAAATTAAAGTTTTAAAAATCCAAATTTATATTACTCAGCAGTTATTTAAAGTGCCTCTTATTGAAATTCCCTAACTTTTGCAAGTTTTTGTTTAAATATCCCTGACTGTCCAAGATCAATAAAACTTCCTAACTTTTGCCTGATTTCCGGGGTTACCTGACCTACGGCCACCATGCGAATTACAGGGTAGCCACAGAATTTCATTTTCACAATTCCCTGACTTTTGCCAGAATCATTTTTTATTTTCCCTGGCCATTAATACTCACAGAACAAAATTCTAATCTCGAAAAATGTGTAATCATAGTCTAGTTTACTTTCAAAAAGTGAAAAATCTAAATATTTAAACCGTAAAAGTGGCCATCGGGAATTGAAAAAAGCAAGAAGAATTCAAGGTGAGTTTAAAAAACTTTAGGATGCATTAACAAAAACTAAAAAAATCCATTGAATTGAATAGAATTGAGTGAATTCAAAAATTGAATCCAAAGAATTCCAACAAATCCAAAATAATGCACGATAAATTATGAAGAATTCATAGTGAATTCCAAATGAATTTAAATGAATTGCAACAAATATTTGAAAATTTCTTCGAACCTTTGAAAACGTACGAAATCCCTCATTTCTTGTGAATAATTTCTTTGAAATCCATTAAGATGTTATACATTCAATAAAAATTCTGCATAGAAAAGATGTAACTTTTTTTAAAAATTGTTTAAGTAGATATCGATTAATCAAGAATGGTAATCGAGAGTTCATCAATAGATAAGTCTACTCGTCTTGAAGATGTGAGCAATTTCTTCCAACGCAGTAATGTTATATTCCCAATATAACCAAAAAATCCTCTTATAAACAAGCAAAATAATGCTTGTAAAAAATTAAAAAACGTTATTAATAGGTTATGGTAGGTCATGAGGGATTTCTAATTTGGACAAATCAATGCATATACACAGAATACACAAATTTGGTTGAAACTTCATAAATCGGTACTAGTGGGTTATAAAAGTTAAACAATAGGTCAATCGATGCGTCTCAAATACGCAAACAAATACACCAAATATAGTGGAGTTATTTTGAATTTCAAAAAAGTTTTTTTCAGAATAAAATATTTTTCAAAACTTCGTAAATCGGTCTTGTAGGTCATAAAAGTTTCAACAATAATTCGATCGATTCGTGTTAAAGACAAGACCAAATACTTATTAGAAAATCCTATCCAATCGCAGCTACAATTCGATCAAATTTCGTAATATCTTTTTACTTTTCGATATATTATGAACAGAAAAAAGCTAAACACACACACCTGGATATTTAAAAACAATGGTATTTTTGAACTCCTGAGGTCGAATTACATCCAAATATGCCTAAAAATTATATTGGGAAATTAGGTCATTACAAAACTACCTCTATGAGGAAGCAATATACATATTTATTTTCTAAAGAAAATAAGTATGTATGGTAGGTGCTGATTTATTTTTTAATTTTTATTTGAAGCGTTAAACAAAAAGCAGTACAGAACTTGATTACCAATAAAATCGAAATTTTCCAAGAGAACGAAACGATATTTCTTTTAAATTAAAATAACCATTTAAACAAAAAAATAAAACTCTACTCCAGAGCGGAAGTGTTGCGGAATTGACCTCATAAAGAGTTTGATTAGAAAAAGTTATCCAGTTTGCATAAAAAGATGTGGAAGTTAATAGTCTCATAGTGACTGAATGTTAAGGTTGAAAATTAACAAGTTTTGAAAATCGGCTTTTGATAGTGATTAAAAATCGAATTTTTAATTGTTCACAAAAATAAAAACTTGCTGCGGAGAAAATTGAATGTTACCCTAGTGTAACCCTGGTTTTCTTAGACTGCACACAACGTTCGCTTCTTGTTATATTCTGCATTGAACAAAACTTCGATTAATTATGGATGAATTACGCGAAACTGTTTTAAATTGAAGAGAGTTCCCAATTCCCAATTGTTAGTAAAACTCCGAATTTTTCCATATTGTCTATAAATCACTGCCCGTGCAGAAATGGCCAAATGTTTGTCTTATTTCCGATTTGGGCCAGATCAGACACACAATTTTGTGGTTGTTAAATTTGGCCCAGTCTAGACCCCGACTTAACAGCCAAGCTTGCCAGTAGATGGCGCTCCATTAATTTCGAAGACTAAAGTGGGTTGACTCCAAATCGCCCAAGTTTCAACGTAAAGTGACAAGCGTCAAAAATATTTCCATTATTATTTGGAAAAGTGACGAAATAAGTGGGAAAAAATGCCAAAAGTGAGCACAAGACGAATGCGTAGGTATAGTATACTTCAAAATATTCCTAAATTACTTGTTGGAGACTATAATAAGTAAATTTATTAAGAATGTTAAGATGAAACCAAGCCTCGAAATGAGGTTATTTATTTATAAGCAAAGTGGCAAAAGTAATATTTCATTTGTTGAATGTGAAAACGAATTAGATCAACAATGACGTCATAAACATATTTATTTTCACGTATTTTTAGGTGATTTGATACATTCCACAATTACAGGTTCAATATAGAAATTGAAAGCAACTTCAATTTAGAAATTAAAACCAAGAATATATTGCAAAATACTTAAATGGTTTATTATACACAAATGCTGGCTGTTATGTTGCGTCGTTTGACTTTTTCCGTTTGCTCGAAAAAAAGTGTTTGACATACTCCAATTTTTTCATATCGTGATCTGTTAGAAAAACTGATATTTATATTCTCAAATTTCAGTTAAGGAGGTGATGTATTCGATTTTAATATTATTTTATTTAAGAATCCCTTTTAATTAAGAATAAGAAAAATAAATTATTATGGGCCCGATCGGGGCCAGGTATGGTAATCTCTGGGCGCAGCGCTTGGGCCCCGATCGGGCATCGCGTTTCATTTTGAGTCTGGCCCCATCTAGATAGCCTGATTTGGGCCAAACTTTGCCCGATCTGGCCCCGATCAGATCCAACTTGGAATGTCTGCACGGGTATTGCTCTGGAGATGACTTTTTACAGTCTCATAATTTAGGATGGAAGACATTAGATTTGTTTAAATTTGGACCTATCCAGTTATCTTCAATTCTTGGCGTTTTGAGACCATCTGGGTCAGAAAAAATGGCTTTCACTAACATATGTCCAACTGCCTGTAGTCTGACGACGCGACTACTTGCGAAAATATTTTTTAATCAAAATTTGTTTCGGTACACTCTTTTGTGGTCCAAAAAGACTGACAAGTTCGTTAGCCAACGTTCTACCGCCAATATTTATGGTTTTAGCCATTATAAATAAAAATGGGAAAATTAATAAGTTTCGAAGGAATCTTTTAATCAAAGTTTCCTTTGATCCTGTAAGATGTACAAGAACACAAGACAAATAGAGGATCTTTAAGAAAATTTTGGATTTCAAGTTAGAGTAAAAAAAATGGCCTTTAAATCACTATGAATGTATACAATATTCATTTTTTCCATTCGAACATACATACTCTCTTTAGATGAACGTAGTTCTGACCCATCTTTCTGTATAACATGAATTCAGAACATGTAATGTTAAAATCTATGCCTCATTTATAAAAAATAACCTGAACATTATTCTGAACAATATATTGCATCATAGGATCACACTAATATTTTCTCATATAACATGAAAACCCATTTCTTTGTTACCAAAAAATATATGTTCAAATTTAGAATGCGCTCCTTTCCTTCGAACCAGCGAATCACATCTTCCAGTTAAGAAAAACTTTTACTTCAGTCTATGGACTTCAATTTGTTTGAAGGAAATATTTTCTTGATTTAAAATCACATTTCACTTTTTGAACTTCCCTAATTCCAAGTACTGACTGAAATAAATAATTATTTGCAACAATAATCTCATGATTTTGGTTTAGATAGATAATTTAAGCTTTTTTTCTTAGTGTATGGATAAATATAAGTTTATAAAATGAGAAGTGACAATGGGGACCCGTCAACACCCGTCGCTCTGTTTCCTTGCATAAACCCTTTTTGACCGATCATTCCTGTTACGGGCATAGGAAAGATTCCTGTACTAGACTGGACTCTGTAAAATGCGCATGAGGGATGAGGCCGTCGACAAACTGTAATTTGGAAGTTTTTAATATAGCACAGTACAGTTCTGTTACCAAGTTGTGCTAGAATATCGGGCCAGATCACAAGCGTATAATCAAACAATTATGCTGGCAATAATAGCTTTGAATTCTTAGCAACGCTGCCGTTAAGTCTCGACGCCTACGTACTGTATGGGAAAGTTAGTGTGGCTCACCACAAAAACTAATGTGCAATTTCAGAAGGTACTACCTGCACAAGTGTATATAGGTACGTTGGTACGTGTCTATACATTATTATACACATAAATATTTTATGCAGGGAAATTATTGCGCTTTTACTCAAAATGCGCGTTTGTATAACACACGCACATTCTCAATCATAACAAGACTTTAGTGTTTTTTAAATATTTCATTTATTTTTATAACTCTATTTTAGCGTGGCAAAATAGTATAATTGTGTAGGTTTATGAACTTATCTCCCATTCATGGTTTATGACGATTTTTCTGGAGCAGTGGAATTTCAGGTTTCCCAATATGTTATGGGAATTCTTTTGCTAGTCCACGTACAGAATATTTATATTTAAGGTTTCGACTTTTTCCTGCAAATAGGAGAATCGAGTTTTCTGTTTACAGATCTCACAACACTTTTTATGAATGCGAAAAAGCATTTTCCCTTTTTACAATTTATAGGTCTTAGTCAATTATAGGATATTTCTACTTTTTCTTTCGTGTGTTATATATAAAATTATATGCAATTTTTTTAGAATTTTAAAGGGTAGACGGAAAAATGATTTAAGATGTCTATCGATACCAGTAGATTATTTATTCATTTATCGAGAAAACATGTCGAAAATTTAATATTGAATTATATTTTTATTTGAAACATCTTCACTCTTTATAACGTGAATATTTCGTTCTCCTAAATTTATAAAAACTTTGTTTAGTTAATTTTCCACATTCGTTGCCAAGGAGATTTTTGGGTTCCATGACGTCTTCACATTGAGTCGGTTTTCATTATTTAAACAATAAGTTCTGCAAGATAATCAAATTATTTCTCACGTTACTTTCTAAATCAGATTTAGTGAAAATGCATATAATTATTCGCAGATCTAAGAATCCACGAAGAGATCAATAATCAGTTGGACAAACAAATCCTTATCTAAATGTATTCGCATTCATAAATTAAATGTAAATGGGTCAATCGCTTGGCAGGCATCATTCAATTGAAATTCGTGTATGCTGTATATATCGCAAAAGTTTTTATTTTGCATGCAAAAATACGCATCCATCGGGGCAAAGAAAGCAAATCGTCATCTTGATCACCAGAGAAATTGAAACAATCGAAGGACACACAGAGAAATAGTGGAGTGCATAAATTATGAGACAAAAAATGGTTGTTGCCACCCTTCATCGGGAAGTAAGGCTAAATTGTTTTCAGCCCAAGTTGCTTTTGGATAAAATAAGTTCTTGAAACTTATTGAATGAAAGGATTACACTGATGTGAAACTGGATGTTCAAACGTAGATCTTTAAAGTAAGCCGTAGCATTTTTAAAAATGCTAGGCGTAAACTTACTTTGATGTTAAAATGATACTTTTGAGATGTTAGAATAAAAGATCCAAGGTGTTAAAGTCGTTGTCCGAATACAGGAAAATGCCATATTTCAATATATAGTCAATGTTTCGTGTCGTGTATGTAAGCTTGTCAAAAAATGACCATTATTAATATTTTGGACGCAGGATAGTAATAATAATGCTGCAAATTGTTTGGATAGAGTAAAATGATTGATAAATGTGCTATTTCCTCTCAAAAAAACCCTTCGCGGTAAGAAAGCTCTGCGTTGCACCATACTTGCACATATCTTTCAATATCCACAAAAACTAACCTTTAACATCCAGGTGGCTGTTCTATAGTTAAACATTATGAATATATTAACCCTAAATATCTAGGTGTTAAGTGTGAACATTCATTTTTCTCCGTGTCCTTTATGGTATATAAGCATTGCATATATGAAACTAATATGTGCAATTTAAAAATGATGTTTTCATAATTTTATGAAAGATTATTTATTCGTCCTGCAAGTTTGTATAACTTCCAGAAAGGGGAGTCGGGACTAAATTAATCTAAAGAAAAACCCTTTTGAAATAAAAAGAAAAAAGTAATCGCCAGTCCCGTGTAGAAATAGTCCGGTTTGACCCGACCAGAAGAAGGTTTCTGGCCAGAATCTGACCGAGTTCCCACCGGGACCCAGTCGGCCCAAAAATGGTGCATAATAGAAGTATCATAATCTTAAAAACATCTAAAGAAATATCCACGAACGACGGCGTAAGTGGGTCGTTTTTGAATATCTGACAGGTAAAGGACCAATTTTTTGTGCTTTAGGTTTTTTTTTTATCAATTATGAAAGAAAAATTAAACTAATTTTAATTGCATGGTTTCCCACTTTTGGTTCTGCGGTTCCCAGACTTGCCGTGACTGCAAAATCGTTGACCAACTTCTTTTTTATTTTCAAACATATAGTTTCCCAATGAAATTATACTTATTTTTTTGTGATACGATTTTTGCTTATTTTTAATGTATCTATGTATTATCTTGAATAAACAAGAAACGTAATAAGAAGAGAAATAACTTTTTTGAACGAGGTTTTGAATTACGTTATCATGCTTGCACGTAATAACGATTCGACGACTTCCGGAGTCCTTCATGCTAAAAACGCAGTTAAACGTCAGTTGACGCCAGGCCCTCCGTTAAGAAATTTTGTTAAATTTTACAAAATTGTATCCAATTTTCTGGAGCAAGCGGATTATTTATGAAGGTAAGTGAGTTATTTTGTTAATAAGCAAGCATTATTAATATTCTTCAACGTTGATATTAAATCAATTTTCTAAACCGGCTTCATAGGTTAGGATGTCACGTGAAACTTATTTTATTTATTTTATATTTTAATTTTATGAAATTTATTTTATCTCTTGTAAAAAAACCTATGCAAACTAAATTACGCTTAAGGTAAATTTGTTATGCGATTTAACTTTAATTTCTTACAATGCAATTTCTTACAGAAACTTAGAGGATCTTGTGTTTCACGCTGGCGCATGGCAAAAAGAAAGACGGAGAGAAGTGTACGAACGCACACTATTACATGCACTTCA
>NC_046658.1:109319440-109334257 GCF_010883055.1 Belonocnema kinseyi | reverse complement strand
TTAAACTAATACCTATACGCATATATAAGCCTATATTATATCTATAAATCGAACGCATTACGCTCAGACTTACGATTCTTTCGGTCCTTATATGCTAAACGAGAGAAACGTATAACTACTTGTGAGATACTTTTAGTGCTAGGTCAAAAATTTCAGGTGCTCCAGACTTAATTAACTATTTATCTTACACACACACACGCACGAAACACACACGCGCACACATACACTGAAAATACATTCAGAGCTTTCGGAATCTTTCAAATGCTGTGAAATTATTGAATGAAAAAGTACAATTTCTGATTTGCCATTTTTGTAAGCATAAAAAAATAAATTTTTTTGAAAACTCACACACGAGAGAAACAAGAAATTAAAAGACGAAAGTTGCGATGAGAATTTTCCCACGCAGCAGGCGGATTTTATTTTTTTACTCTTTATTATTATGTTTTTCACGATTAAAATAAAAATTACGCACCCCATTCAAAAGCGATTCTTAACAAAATTATACATCTTTTTCAAATGCACAATTTCTGTCTTTTTCCGTATTTTGCATGTGCTTGAAGTTTCGAATCATCATTAGGATAAATTGTTCGTCTTTTTGAATACTGTATATATCCGTACAGAGAATGTTTTGAATCTTTACAAAAAGTTGTTTCCAAAATGTTTCCAATGCGCTCACTTTTTGATTTTTTATCCAAAATGGCTGGCTAAAGAACTTGACGTTTAGTTTAAGACACTCAAAAATATACCAAAGGCCAAGCCAAGCTGTAAACTCTTTTGAAAGTTATCGTGCTAACAAACTAAACATCTACAGACTAACAGACAGACAGAATAATTAAAAAAATATAATTTTATGTTTTAATCGACAGTTCTGGAGTTTCAGGTTATTTTATTTTATAAAATGTAAAAGTAATTATTAGCTCATTTGAGAAAGAATCACGGTAATTTATACTAATAATTGGTATATTCTTTATATATTTAATATGTTGAAAGATATCAATATAAATATTAAAAAATATTATGCTTAGAATTATCTCAGGGCGCCTACTCAAATTCTGTGAAAAAATTCCCTGACAATTCTAGGATGTTGCCAGGCATCTATAGATTTTCCCAAGGTATAATTTAAATATCACATTCTTTAAAGCAATTCTGACCCTACATCCCTTAAAAAGTATTACATAATACTTAAAAAAAATTTCCGTTATCCATTTGTGAATGGTTAAATGGTAGTTAACTAAGTTTATTAAAAGTGGTAAAAAAAATAGAAATAAATGAAGCGTGATCCAAAAAAAGCTTTTTCTAAAATGTTTGCCCTATAAATTTTTCCTTTTGGAGTCAAAATGTCTCCTGAATATTGTCATCATTTATAAAAAAATGTTTAGGGATCTCTCAAGCCAATGTTCGCACAAAACTGCTTTTTTAATTTGAAGTATTAATTTATAATTTTACTTCAGTAATTATGCATTTTAACCTTTTTCTATTCTAATGTAAAAAACCGTTAACAGAGGAAACTTAAATAACATAAGCAATTTTTTGCAAATCATGGGCTTAGGAGATACCTAAATTTTTTTTAATTCTGCCAATATACAGTGGACATTTTACACGAAAAGGAACAATTTTTAGGCATCGAGCCATTTTAGAAGAAAAAAATAAGGATATTTACTAGACCGCTATAATATGAATGGAACAATTACGCAAGTTAGTTATGAATAATCTTTTTCTTAGTCCTTATAAATATATAACTGTGAAGGAACAATAAAAATTTTATATATATAAATAAAATAAATAAAATAATGTTACTTAATTTATGAAAGTAACTTTATAGAAGGACGACAAATTTCCTAATGGTATAAGCTTTTAGGAAAGTTATAATTACAACTATAAAAATCCAACTCCCAACAAAAAATGCGTTTAATATATTGAACTCTAACCTACTTGAGTCTAAGAGAAAAATGAGCTTCCTCATTTTTTGTTATAAATTTATTTTTACTTTCTTAATAGTTGCTTAAAATTCGCAGCATATTTAACTTATTCATAGTTTCAGTAAAATATATTCAGGAAGAAATTCAGTTCGAATCTCCTGAAAAAGGTGCAATTATATCAGACAACAATTTTGAACATTTCCCTTCAAAATTAAGATGAAAAAATAATGATTTATTATTTAAAGTAATTAAAATAAAATAATAAATATGGCAACGTGAACCTCCATATTCTGAATTTTCAACGTAATTTTAAGTTTTCAATATTTTACTTACTTTTAAGATGTAGAACTATCATTTACTGAATTTTATCTTCCCAATAATCTATATCTGAAGCTTTGTTAACTTATCATTTGTGGGGTAGCCGCTGGACGGAAAACCGGGAAATGACCGGGAATTTTCTTAAACCGGAAAAAGCCGAGAAATGAGTATGATAGTGAATTTATTTATTTACAAGGAATTTCACAAATTTTTAGAAGAACCATCTTCATTCCTACATCATTTACTTCACAACGCTAATTCAAAAATCTTTTACTTGATAATTTTTCGATTTTATGTCGTCATTTTTAAACGTAAACTTTAATTTAAAGGATTTAAAAATAAAACAATAGGCATTAATTAATGGTTTTCAAAACTAACTGTATTTCGAGTTTTAAAAATTGTACAAAAATTATTTTATAATATTGGTTCAGTCGATAATATTAAATATTAAATAATTTCAGATGAAGACATTTAAACTTTTAACTTCACAATTGTTATTGCAACGTTAAGTAACAATTGAAAATTATTAATTTGAAAGGACCAAAATTAAGAAAAATCAATTAAATTTTGGTATTCAATTTCTTTGCAATTGCGAGAGGAACTTTTTTAGGTTCAAATTTTTATTGTGTGGAAAAATATGAAGTATTGTATTTTTAACATTTTTATCAACCTTGAAATTTCAAACTTCTAATTTTTGTTAAATTGAGAGTACATATTATATTTGTAAAGTTTTTATTGAGTTGAAAGTGATACAGTTTTTTCTTTAATTGGAAGAGGCCATTTTTTTATTTTTAATATTTCTATTCTGTTTGAAGAAAGAATTTTTCATTTTCGTTTGTTTTTTTTAATTAGAAAAAGATAATTAAAATATATATATATTGTTATTGATTCGGAGGAGAGGAAGTGTTAATTTTCGATTTTTTCTAAATTTAAAAGAGGGACTTTTTAATGTTATGGTTGTTATAGAACTGGAAGGAAGGAAATTCGATTTTTAAAGTTTTTTATTGAGTTGGGAGATGGACATGTTTCATTTCTTCACACTTGTATTAATGCGAGTTGAAGTTGAGGATAAGTGTTAATTTAGAAAATTTAAAACGATAGCGCGTATTCATATTTTTTAACTAAAGATCTTTGTATAATTCTGACTTTTGACATGAATACTAATTTTTGCTCGCACAAGTTTATAATAATACATAAAGAAATATCATCATCTCTTATAATAGTAGGAATCTTTATAGCAGTACCCCGATTATCCCTAAATTCTTACATTTTATTTTAATTATACACATAGAATGAATCAAATATTGATATAAAAAGTCTCTCCGTGAAATTTCTATTACATCAGCACAGTTTTTTCACGGGTTACTGCTCCGAAACAATCCGTTCTGTGTGTGATTATTCTTCAAGAACGAAAGTTCTTCGTCGGAATTTTAAATACCAGCGTTCTACAGTTTTTGGCGAAAGGAAAATCCTTATACCAAATACTTTCGACATTTCTGTGAAAGAATCTTCCTTACTTAAACCACGTGCAAAGTTGTAACAAATTTTCAAACGAAAGTTGCATCTCGTGAGAGTCGCCACAACATATCGTTTCAAATGTGATATCTCACATTAGACTGGAAGATTTGGCAAGAAGTGTTAGCGTGTATACCTAACTTTACACGCCCTATTCACTGGTGTAATAGAAAATTGTCTTCCATTTTTAATAGGAACGTACGACAAAAATATAGGACAACCTACGTATATGTTTCTAATAGAATAATTTTGCAGACGTAAAACTTACCATGGTTTTTATAGTTCTTATACAAGTTTACTAATATCAGGTAATTTCCCACATAATTAAAGTATTACATTTTCAGATACCCAGGCCTTAAGGTCACTTCAGAGATAAAAAAGATGTAAATAGTGTAAATTACAAAAAGTGCAATATTAGTCTCATAACATTTTTCAAGTATTTACTAAACCTATCTGTGTAGTCCAGATTTGAGTGTGCAATAGAAAATTAAGTTTCTTTTTGAGAAAAATTTCAGTTTTCTAACTTAATATTTTAAAAGTATTAAAAATCAAATATAAGGTTTATTTGAAATGTTGTTCTTTATTCTAGAAAATATGAAAACTCCTATTTATTTATAACAGGGTTCAGTCTTTTCCGTATTCCCATAATTTTCTCGTTTTTTTTTTTTTTAATTTAAATATTTGTCGTTGAAAGCTAATTTTTGCCAGTTGAATGGTTACCCTTAAATTTTTGGTTAGGAATTCATCTTTTTTAGTTAAAAATTTTATTGTTGGGTTCAAAATTTAAATATTTCGTTGAAAGTTCAACAATTTGATTATAAAGTCATACTTGTTTGAAAATTTAACAATCTGATTTATATACTTTTCACTTTCTTAAATAAAAATTTTTCATTTTGGAAAAAAATTAAACTATGTTATTGAACATTAATCTTTCCTGTTTAAAAATTTACCTCGTTTTGTTGAAATTTCATCTATGTTAGTGAAAATTGCATACATGTTTGAAAATTAACTTATTTGTTGGAAATTCAACAGTTTGGTAGAAAATTCATGTATTTTGTTAAAAATTCGTCTTTTTCAATTGAGAATACTTTTTTCTTTGGTTAGAAATGTAACTATTTAGGTGAAAAATGAATCTGTTCTAGTTGAAGATCCAACTAATTTTTATTTTCAATTAGAATGTATTTTTCTTGGAATACCAACTATTGTACTATTACTATTGTACTATTAACTTTCTTAAAAGTTTTTTTTCTTGGTTGAAAATTCAACTGTTTTGTAGAAAATTGGTCTTCTTGACTACAAAATTCAACTGTTGTGAACAAAATTAAACTGTTTGTAGAATATTAGTTTCTTTATTGAAAATTTAACTACTTCATTTTGACTTAAAAATTGGCCTCTTCAGTTAAAAAAATTAACTATTTAGATTAAAAAATTTAGAAATTAAAAAATATATACTAAAAAATTAATAAAATAAAATTCGGACTAAAATCACAACAATAGTACAAACTATTTAGTTAAAAATGTATGTAATTTTTTGAAAATTCGTCCTTTTTGGTTGAAAATTCATCTCTTTTGGTTGAGTTTAAACTATCAACTATTACATTTTTTCGAATTCACGTTATTCGTTTTTGTGGACCCTAACAAAGTAGGGGTACTTTATTCAAAATTAAAAAAAAAACTATTAACGTATTTTATGGTCCAAAGCCTGAATATTTTACATTTTCAAGAGTAAAGGGGAAAACGCAGTTTTTAATAGGGTGGAAATATGAAACGCAGGGGAAGTAGAGGAAAGTCTTTAATTCCTCAAATTAATTCCAAAAATCTTTAGGCCCTGCATTTATAATATTTGAGTATCTAAATGCTTTAGGAAATGCAAAATGTGAGAGAAAAATGTCTTGATATTTTTTGGCAATCCCACTCGATTGAAACATGTGCTAGCAATTCTGAATACACGCTTGATTGGTATGCGCTGTCGTACATGTTGAGAAACGACGCAAGCCTCTGTAACGGTGCTTCTAAAATTGCACGCGCCTGCGAGAAAGGGGGAGAGCTAAGACTGCAAATAAAAAAATGGAGAATATTCAAAGGCACAAGGAAAATAAAGATTTGTGGAATATAGCCTAAAAATAAGTTAAATTGCAATCAACATTTATTTTTAATCAGTAGATTGGAAAGTGCAACAAACTAAATTTATATCCAAGCGAACCTAACTTCAGAAAATGAAATCAAGATCACAATTACTATTCTATAAGCATAATGATCACTATTTTAGATAACTAGTAGATAACCAAACAAGTGGGAATTTTTTAAGGGGGGTGAAAAAACGTTCGGTGAAATCAAAATCACTCTTTAAAGACGTAATAAAAGTCCGCTCCCAAACTGAAGGCCAAAAAAGTTTAATCGAAAAAATGTATCCAGTTTCGAGAAAGTACATGTGAAAATTGACAATCTAAAAGTGGCACTAACCTAAATTTTGAGCAGGCTCGGCTGATGATACGATCAGAAATTCAATTTCCAGTTAAAATAAAAAATAAAAACATGTATTCGATATATTAAGTAACTAAATACGTTAAACAAATGTGAACATTATAACGTGAGCCAATTATGAGAGACCTGAATAACAATTTTAAGGTGACAATTTCATGGGTTTTCTAAATCAACTTTCGATATCGATTTATATCGAATTTTTAATTTATTGCAAAAAAAACTTGTTCCCGAAATGAGAGGATTCTGCATGAGAATAAAAAAGGTTCGATAGAAAAATTACCTAGTTACGAGAAAATACAAATTAAAGAATGGGATTTACTTTTTTTTCATTATATGATAATAATTTCAAAAAATTTCAATTCTAAAATCGTCGAAAAATTACTAAAACGTTAAAGTTTTAAGCAATATATATATACACACACACACATGTTATCAATGTAAGCTCAGAAAATAATTATTATAGCCGAAAAAATAATAGTAATTAAAAAAATTATTATGCACGACTATGATAAAAGTATGAAGATAAGAATTTTTGTTAAAGCAGGTTGCACATACAGTCAGTTAATAAGAGCGGCTATAGCCGCAGTCTGTGAGTGATACAAACCTAAACTTTTTTTAATAAGTAGACTGTAGAGGGAATCGCTACCTTTAGCGCTTCGATGAGAAAATTTTATTCGATGTTGATCTTTTGTCAAAGAACCACGATCTTTTTTACGTACTTTTTTGTCATTTTGCCTATTGAACCACAATCTGAAAGGTCGTCGACGTTTTTCGACGTCGCAGAGGAACACTGTCCCTGGAAGTGCTTCGCGTATACGTGGCACTAATTGAGATTCACGTGTTCCTCTGACAAAGAATCAACATTGGAGAAAATTTTCTCATCGAAGCACCAAAGGTAGAGGTTCCCTCTACTTATTAAAAAAAGGTTTAGGTTTGTATCACATACCGACTGCTAGTAATGCTGTGCATGCTCTCACTGACTGTTTAAGACCAAGCCGTACAACAATCAACTTTACATTTATCATACTTTATTACAGGATCTTAATATACGCACTTTTTGCATACTCAGACATTCAGGGCCTAAAACCATGTGTAGTCTGGCACACTTGTGCTGAAAATTGACTATTTGTAACGCATGCAAGAAATGTTCGCTTTTCGAGGCATGCATTGCGTGCGGCAAGTAACCAATTCCAAAACCGTGATAAAAAGCATTTATAAAATACTTTCTCTAGCTGCTGCGCTTACGCTCTTTGAGCAAGATTATTTTTTCTATATGTTGCGCTTGAGCATTTAGATTCAGAGTTACTTTCCAGGACTGCCAAAATCATAAACTCACTTCATTATGATTTGGCGATTGAGAGACTGACTGTGAGCAGTGAATACACAGTAATACAAGATTATGAATTTTAAATGTAGATGAATTTCATTTTTGTATTAAATTAACTAAGTCACTTAATTTAAAACAGAAATGGAACTTAAGTGCAGTGTCTCCTATCTGATTATACACGTAATATGATGATTAACTGACAGGTATGTTGAGTTTAGGATGATTTTCATTCGCGCGCTCTGAAATTCAATTTATGCTAGCAGAAAGGCGTGCGCGAAATGCGATGCGGCGATGCGCAAATACTTAGGCGGATTTTGGCGATTTTAGAAGAGGTGCCAAGAGCGCAGCTGAGATAAGCCAAAATGGCGTCGATAGCGCTGACTGGATATTATCGATCAACACTGAGCTCATGTTATAGTCGTTTCGTCAACGTTTCCTATTTTAATGTATATACTCAGATCTATAACGGAGTTTGATTATGAATAGAATAATTGTTCATATGGGATAAAAAAAGATACAAAAAGGGATTGTAGACTTACGTTCTGTACCTGGTATTTCAACAATCAGCTAACTTAAATTAACCTATAAGTTTTATTTCAGACGCACGCATTGACGGAAAGTCAACAATTTTTCTGTCTTAAATTAACCTATAAAGTACATTTTAAGTACATAAAGCAGTTGACTTTCAACCAAGCGCGTTACTTAAAGTCATGTTCTAATCATCAATTGACTTTCAACTGGCAAATGATCCTTTTGGTTACATCTGAAAGTCAACCGCCTTTCTCTACTGAAATTCAGATTCTTGTATTACTGTGTAGTAATTGGACAAACTCGAAGTGATAAGTTACCATAAATCACCAAAAATTACTATAAGTTTCCGTAAAATTTGTTTTATTGTTTCTCAAATCAAAAATTTCCTGCATTGGATACAAAAAATATCGTGTGTAACTCTGAAAGTAGCAAGCTTCACAATCGCGTGGGACTGCCTATTTCCCGCACTTGTAGCACAATATCCTATTTTCTTTTAGAAAATTCACCTGTTTTGTAGAAAACTCGTCTCCTCCGCTTAAAAATTTAACACTTTAGCTGATTTTTTTCTCTCTTGACTGAAAAATGTTTTTTACTTAAATATGAACTATTAAATTTTTCGTTAAGAATTCATCCTTTTTGACTAAACTACTTTGTTAAAAATGCATTTTTGTTGTTGAAGATTCATCGTTTTGGTTGAAAATTCACCTCTGTTTGACAATTTTTCTTTTATGGCAGAAAATAAAATAATCTGCTTGGATGAAAATTGATTTTTTTCTTGAAACGTCATGAATTTGTTCAAGAATTCATTTATATTGTGGAAAATGTTATATTTTCAAATGAAACATTGGGAACATGAAGCGTTTCCACTTTAATTTAATATTAGTCCCTACATTATTTTTGGTTTAAAGATGTATTTCCCTATTTTAGTGAAAAAACATTAGATTTGACAGGAAAATTAATTTTTTTTTGTCAAAAACACAACTAATTTTGTAGAAAATTCAACTACTTCGGTGAAAGTTAATGTTTTTATTCAGATCCGAATAAAAATGCTTCGACTTGAGTTCGACTTGAATCGCCCCCTATCAAGACATGCTGAAGTCAAAAAGTTCGACTTGAGTATGACTCAGTTTTGAGACGGAGCCAGACTTCAATTTATGTCTTGGAGACAAGTTTTTATGTCTTTAAGACATCAATTTATCTCTTGAGTCGAATTTTTATGACTCCAAAACGTGCGGTTTATAACTTCTAGCGTATACCTGCCCTAACAAAAAGGGTAATTCTAACAGTCATAAAAGCTAATTTTTGTTAATGGTTAAACAATCTTTTATATTTTTATACAATATATATATATATTAAATCAACTTATTTACGCATTGTTATTTATACTATACTTGTTTGACGATGATACCGAAAATCTTGTTTGTTTTTACGTATTTCTAACGGCTTAGGAGATCCTTCTAGAAAGTTACAATTTTTATTTTTTTGAAGAAAATTTTTTAGGGTTATATTCGTTCAGAACCACCGATTCTGAATTTTTATATTAAAAATCACTAATTCCCCATAACTAAGCTTATTTTTAGACAATTAAACAAGTTTGTTTCATAAATAATTTCTAAGTGGCTATAGACAACATCATTACGACAGAGACCTACATTATCGGGATGGCAGAGATGAAAAACGATCCTAACCTCAGAACAGTGCATAAGCATACAATTTTTATTTTGCTGAATATAATTTTTGTGTTATTATCCATAAAAAAAATTCGGGGATGTCCGTTATCCTATATTATAGCATCTCTTAATTTAATGTTAACATTTTTTTATTTTTGTGGACTAGAACATGACGAAGTATCACATGCTCCTTAAAAATACGACTTTTTTATGATGTCAACGATTGTTAATGAAAAATGAAATATTTGATATTTTAACCAAAAAATATTTTTATTTTTAATGAACAATCGTTGATATTTTGTTGTTTTTCATTATTGTTTTTTTAGTTAAAAATGTAATTAATTTCTAGAAAATTTTTTTTTTTTTAAATTTAACAGTTTTCTTCAGGTCATACTTTTTTTTATAAAAATTAAACTATTTGGTAGAAAATGGACTTTTTTGTTAAAAATTTTAATTTTGAGGTGAAAAATTTAACTGTTTTTTTAATTCGTCTTTTTTTGCTTTAAAATTTAACATTTTGGTTGCATTTTTTTCTGACTGAAAAATCTGTTTTGATTGAATAATGAACTATTCTATTGAAAATTAAACTTTTTTGGATGAATCGAGCTGTTTTTTATTTAAATACTAAAATCATTTTGGATTAAAATATCAACTATTAAACTTTTTTAAATTCATCCTATTGCTTGAAAAATCAAGAATTTGGTTGAAAATTTAACTACTTGGTTGAAAATGCTACATTTTTACTAAATAAAAATGGGAATTTGAAGCGTTTGAAGTTGAATTTAATGTTAGACCCTACAATAATTTTATATGAAAAAATTTATTTCCCTATTATCGTGAAACATGTATTTATTCCGCTTGTTTTTCGATGTATTTTAAAAATATTAAAAGAAATAATTTTTTGTAATAATTTCAAAAATTGAATTGCTTATAATTTGCGTTTAATTTCTCGATTGAATCATTGGGGATTTCTTAGCCGTCAACAATGTCCGTCAAATCTACAAGATTATTTTAAAAATCGCTTAAAAAAATATTTGGAAATCATATAATAAAAAATAATTTCTTTTAGAGCGTCTTGTTTTCTAATGTCTTTGAATTTCTGTTTATGGTTCTTAAATAAGTGAATAGAAACCTTGTAAAAAAATGAGGGAAAATTGAGTCAAAATTCTCGATTTTACGTGTTTTAAGGGACTTTTCAAATTTAAGGGATGAGGGAGGGGGCAGATTGGGTTTGGGTAAAAAGAGGACGGCCTGCGATATATGGAAGTAGAATTAATCAAGAAATTAATTTTCAAAACACATACCTACTGTACGTCTTTTTTTATCCTAATGAGCAGTTTTTAGAATGCCGGAAGGGAAGACAATTCCGTTAGCCGAGCAAATCTCATTTCTCGTACGAACATGAAGAGCGCAAATATTAAAACAAGCTTTACTGAAAATTGTTTGCAAATTTTAAAATAGTTTATATGAGTTCGTAAGATTTAGGATTTTTTATACTGACAGGAATAGATAAATTTGTGTAAAAGATAGCTGATTAATATTCATACGAGCTGGCGTCCTTGGAGGACTTAAAATATGCCTAAATAATGAAATACTGTTGAAAGAACCTGGATCTGATGTATTTGCACAAGTCACTTGACTTAAAACCTGCTACGAGAATTTTATGAGATCTTAATTAAACAGTGCCAAGTCATCAAACATCCCAAAGTTTCTTGCCAATACTACTTACGGGCTATTTCCGGTCTAGTTTTTCGACCTCTTTGTTCCAACAATGTAAAATAAAACACACAACGGAAATGTCACAACAGAAACTTTTTGCAGTTAGTCACAATCTTTGTATTGCTTCAAAATATTGAGCGCTTAAATCATTGGGATATGTAAATTTGAATTTAAGAGCAAGCTATTGAAAATTTGGACCTAGTATGTGCATTACTAAAATACATTTAGAATTGAATTTCTCTTCCTCTGAGATTCTCTTTTTCAGTATAAGAGGAAGCAGGTGGATAAAAAGTGTTTAATTCTATTTTTCGGATAGCATTTTTTTTGTACGCAAGCTGACTTTAAATTAACTTTGAAATTTATACATTCTATTATTAACTTTGGACCTTCTTTTAAGAGTTATAAGTGTAACTTTGAGACCAATCTTATAATTACTTTTCACATTGAATTGAGCAATTTCAAATATTTCACTTTCGGAGCTGATAGAACAAAGCTGCTCTACTTATAAAGATAATCACTCGTATCAGTGTCGAATTCATGTCAAGAGGGTCACAAAAGATCAAAAGCGAGGAAATGAAATGTCGAAATTTATTACAATGATTATCTTTCTCATTCAATAAATAAAACAAATTCCTTGTTACACAGAAAGGTCTCGCTTTCATAAATTATATCTACTAATTATTTATTTTACACGCTGCAAGATTCAGTCTTTTAAGTGTTGTGTAAATTAACAAACTATGAGTTTTAGAACTGAAAATATATTCCAAAGTGCATATATGTTGCAAAAAATATTTGTACAATATAAAAACAAGATTAATTCTACCAAAATACATAAATTTTTAACGAAACATTTGAGTTTTCATGGTAAAAAGTCGAATATTTTAGAAAGCAGTTTAAAGTTTAATTAAAAACGGTGAATTTTTAACACACAAAAGTTGAATTCTAATTAAGAGAAAATGATTTTTCAACCAAAAAGTTGAATTTTCAATAAAAAATATTAATTTTGGAGCACACATTTACATTTACAACCAAACATTTGAACTTTCAAGCTACAAAAATGAATTTCCAACCAAATGGTGGAATGTTCAAGCAAAAAAGATTAAAATTCAACCTCAACTTCAACCAAAAGCATCTATAAGAAAATTTGACAAAAATGTCTAAAACTTGAAAGAGAAAATTTCAAATTTTGAAAACACTCTAAATTTTTTAATTTTGGTTGGAAATATCTGCTTGACGAACTTAACTTTATTTTCAGAACCTTAACAGACGAATTTAATTTTCAAAAATAAAGGTAGCTTTTGAACAAAACAGTCGAATTTACGGAAAAACAATGCAATTTTCAAAAAAAAAAAATATGTTTGAATTTTCAACCAAATAGTGGAATTTTCAACGTACAAAGATGTATTTTCAACCAAATTGTTGAATCTCGACTAAGAACACAAATGTCAACCAAATTATTAGTTGAATTTTCTACCAAAACAATAGAATTTTCAATCTAAAAAGACGAAATTTCAAAACAAATAAGATCGATTTTTACCAAAAATGAAATAGTTATATTGCCAGTTCAAAAAATTAATTTTCAACAAAAAAACGAATTTTCAACAAAATAGTTCAATCATCAAACAAAAAAATTAATTTTGAGCAAAGCTCAACTTTCGACCAAGTAGTAGAATTTTCAACTAAAACAATCAATTTTCAGCAAAAAATGGAATAGCCATATTTTCACTGAGAAAAATAAATTTTCAAACAATAAAATCAATTTTCAACAAACTAGTTCAACATAGTAGTTTAATTTTCGAACAAAAAAGATGTCTTTTTAACAAAGTAGTTTAATCTTCAAACAAATTATTAAATTTCCAACCGAACAAATAGTATGGAATTCATAGCCAGAGATGAATTTTGAACCAAAAAATAACATTAGACTTTTCAATTTGAAAAAATTAACATTCAAACGATAATAGTTAGATTTTTGATTGGGTTCTGTTAATTCAGTTCACATTTAAACGAAAAAACGGGAAATTTTCTTGAAAACATGGGAAAAAAGAAGAACCCAGAAAATCTTGGGATATCACCTTGATCTTGAAGTTGGATCAAAGTGATTTACAGCAGAGTAAAGCTCATCTTATTAACAAGATCCAAATTTATTATCTAAAGATCCACATTTATAATCTAAATTTTTTGGCAGTTACACGTAAACATAGAACTTATCTTTGGTGACAACTTTGAAAAAACAACACGGCTGTGTTGAACTGAGCTGCATAGAATTTTTGATATCTCAGGGTTTACTGCGAAATCTATTTTAAAAACAAGGAAACAATGTTTATAGGGGAAAGAGTGAATTCTGAATTCAGGATTGATTTTAGGATATCAATATTTCAGATATCAAAGACGATCCAAGAAATGAATCTGAAAAAATAGTGAATACATTCACGTTAAGTTAAATCTTATTTATAGATACTAAAGCAAACGGAAAAAAAGTTGAGCTGTGGAACCTATTACTTATTTTAAATTAAATGTAGAAAAATCACTGGATCAGTAAAAGTGAACATCTTTCAGCTTATTTAATTATTTTCCCTACACCAATGATATCATATATAGCCGATGCACATAAGTATATATCTAAAAGAGATAATTGAGGTTTTACTTGCGACATTTTAAACAGATTTACCGCTTAAAATGCACGCCAATGTAAATATTAAATAAAGTTTTAGGCCGGGTAGTAATTATTTACAGGAATTTTCATTGTAGGCAGTAATTAAATTGAGATATCAAGAAACGCGAAGAAAACAACAAACTTATTGACCTCCCAAATGCATTATGGCGAATTCAGGGGTATTAGTTTTCTCGATACCAGACGAAAAATTGGCTACTATATAAGTTTATTTATTTCCATGTATAGTTAATGTTTCTCTTATTCAAAAACAATAAAAGTATACTTAATATGTCAATAATAATCAATTCTCGAACTTAGGAACTTAATAACTAAACGTTTTGCTTTAACTAACTAAATATTTTATCCATTCTAAGCTAACAGATATGTACTTTGTATTTAATATATATTCTACATTCACCCGTACGCCTATAGAATTTTTTTCCATACACGTGGCTAAAACATTAATCTTTGTTCACCACGTGTTATATAGAAGGTTCTCACTCCATGTCATACCTTACGCTTACGGTGTTGAAGTGCAATGTGCATACCAAGATCATTAACAACTGGGTACCTAGACTCGCTCTTTACTGGCCCTTCTTATAATAAATTACTCGACTTTCAGTTTCTCGACAGCGCAGTAAATTAAATCAAACATAATCATTACTTTAGCCTTAGCCTCAA
>NC_046658.1:109298521-109319340 GCF_010883055.1 Belonocnema kinseyi | reverse complement strand
TTGCATGTTAAATGTGTCTAAATTATCCTAATCTTGAAGTTTTAAAATATATGGAAAATTGCAATATTGTATATACAA
Organism: Belonocnema kinseyi; assembly: GCF_010883055.1. Classification (NCBI taxonomy): domain Eukaryota; kingdom Metazoa; phylum Arthropoda; class Insecta; order Hymenoptera; family Cynipidae; genus Belonocnema; species Belonocnema kinseyi. Next base: position 109,319,262 of record NC_046658.1, on the reverse strand, counting down.
TAGGATGTGATTAGAAAGTATTAGCAGTGATTAAAAGTGAACCTATAACATATAGCGAAAACTGGGGTTTCTATTGGAACCTATTTTTGGTTCCATAAAGGGAGCAGCAACAAAAAGAAACACTCATAGACGTTGCCACGTTCATTGTTATTTTCCTACATGGAAAAAGAATTATCATTGAATCAATAAAACGCGTTTACTTCTCCTTAATTATATTAGAAAAACATACGACATATACGTCACAGAAAAGCGCTGGTATTAAATCTGTTACAGCTCAAATATCATTGGTCTCAAAATGAAAATTTCAGAGAATTTTCAGTCTCAAATTTATTCCTAAGAACCTAGTTGCAATTCTAGACATCTAGGCATCCTAGGGGAATGTACCATTTTGAGACTGAATTTTGTCACATGTTGAGGTTTGTATCATAAGGCCCGATTTCGTATATTTAATCCATATACGTTAACTACATTTTTCAAATAACATTAATATTATAACTTGAATCGAAAACTGTATTTTAAAATTCTGAGGAATTACAGCCATATATTGTAACTGCAATTTTTTTCGATTTTTTTTAAAGAAGGTTCTCAAAGCACCTACGGTTTTGACGATTACATTCTCATTACAAAACTCGCGCTTCGCGCTCGATTATCTGTGTCCAATTGAAAAACTTCAGCAGGATAATTTGTGAATCTCGTTCGAATATACAAAAAAAAAAAACGCTTTAAACTTACTGATCTCTTAAATACAAAAATTGCATATTTTTGAAAATGGCCCAACTTTTGGAACTTTTATCTAATTAAGAAATTCCATAAGAATATTTTCGAAATACATATATTTTATATCTAGTAGAAATTTGGATAGATAATTCCTAACCCATTAAAAAAATGTTTTCCTCTTTTTTGAAAATTTTCAAAATGTTGAAAATCATATAACTTTTTAAAGATTCCCCGTGTGGAAAAATTTCGGGGCGCTGGCCAAGTGCTGGCCAGACCGTCTTGTGTCTGGTCAGACGCTGGACAGACGGTCTAATGGCGCCGCTGGCCAGAAGTGTAACGCCTAAACCATGAGATGGACTAGATTAGACGGCGCTGACCAGCCGCTGATCAGCTCGTCCAGAATAGACGAGCTGATCAGACACTGACCAGAAGTGTAACGCTTTTACCACGCGATGGTCTAGATTGGACCGTACAGAAAGAGGAGGGGAAAAAGTATCAGAACTTCACAGATAGTACACTACCTTTTAAATCAGAATTTCAATATGCTTTAGAAAAAATTTCAAGTTAAAATATTCAGTAGTTTATTTTTTATGACAGTTTTCGTCACTGGGGTAAAAACTTATCCCGGTGTGGCAAGTATGTTATTCTATAGATGCGTGGCAAGCAAGAATTAAATTAAAATATTTCAGTTCAATATTCATCATTTATTCGTTTTTTCTTGAAAGTTAATTTAGTTTACTTTAAGTTCAACTATTATATAATAATGATAACAAAATATCAGGCAATTCACGATATTAGCCTTAAGTACGGCCGTCCTACGGGCGCCGAGTGATACGGGACAATTAACATAACCTAGAAAATCATTGATCGATATCGATTTTTTATCAAGTTTTAAATACTATTACATGGATTCTTTCCTTATTGTGTTGGGTAATTTCAAAGCAGGATATTTTGACTGCTGTGTTGATAACAAAATAGCAGACAATTCACGACATTGGTCATAGGTATGGCCATCCTACGGACGCATACGGATAGGCGACAATTAACACAACATATAGTAACATTTTTCTCAAATCATTATTGTCCATCTTCGTTTTTATTAAAAATGTGGCTAGAAATAGATTCAGTACGATGTAAAGACATATATAAAATCTTCCTCTCTGGTCTTTTGTAGGTTAGGTTGCAATTTGAGAAAGAATCAATTAATCTTATCTCATATAAGTGGATATTATATTGCTCAACAATTATCAAAAAACAGTGTGTATACAAACCTAGACATGTGTCAATCTGACTTCAACACAGAACTTTCCTGCAAACTTTAATATTCTTTTAGGTTTTCCCAATCATTTCTGTCTGATAAAGATTGCACCATACACTATCACGATAGCACTTCCTATTTTTAACCGAGACCGTCTGAGAGGGGTCCAGCCAGACCGCTTCGATGAATCTTTGAAATTTTTGCAATCGAGTCCGTCTAAGAGGGCCAAGGCCAGCACCCTGTCAGACCGTCTTAAGTAGATGGTCTAGATTCGGTCTAGCCAGCCGATCTCTCTACATAAGACTGCCTCGAAATTTTTCCACGCGGGTCATCGAATTTAAAAACGTCATTAGAATAATTTGCAAGTCTTTTTGCCGTGTACCAGAAAATTTGACAAAAATTCCTAAAACTCATAAAAAAATTTAATTCAAATTTTGAAAAAGCTATAACTTTTTGAATTTTTGTCTAACCGAAAAATTTAACTGGGATCGTTTCTAAATATATTTGATATGTAGTGATGAATTTAAATGAAATTTCCTAATCTATCAAACAAATATATTTTTTATATTTTTCTGAACATTTTCAAAAATTTCAAGAGTATATGACTTTTCTAATTTTCATCGAAATTGAAAATTTTATTTTGATAATTTTCTTGTCTTCTACCCATCTATAAGAAACTTTGACAAAAATGTCTAAAATTTGAAAGAGAAAATTTCAAATTTTGAAAATACTCTACATTTTTTAATTTTGGTTGGAAATATCTGCTTAATGAACTTAACTTCATTTTCGGAACCTTAAGAAGTGTATGAATGTATCGAGAAGTATCTAATCATTCCGCGATAACTGAAGCAAACATTAGTTATCTAAAAAAAACTAAACCTTGATCAACAATATTTATATTTTTATTCTTCGAAGTGTATATTTAGGACTTGTTTTTGCATAATTATATGGTGAGTCGTAATGCATGATGGTTTGACTAAACCTTTTGCTTATAACGGCAAGTAACTGTGTCGACAAGTACAAAAATAATGTGAGGACAGAAATGCACCGAAACGTGCCTTGAAAAAGGGAGTTTGAAGAACCGGTACGCTGAATTTTTTGTATTTGCCTAGAAATATATACAAGAGAGTCAGTGACTCCACAAGATGCAACATCATATTGACTAATTTTAACTTTCCTCTATCCATCCAAGATGGATCCCCCAAAAAACCTCGCCTCACACGACTCGTTACTTTATACTCTTTACTGAAGAAAATAAAACGAAGAATTTATTTAAGTGAAACTGTCTTCCCTTTTACATTTTAAAATTTTTGAAAATTGAAGTTTAACCAATTTTTCATTCAAACGATCAATAATGAACACATACATATAAATCCACTGTATCATTTCCAAAGCTCTAAATTAAACTAGTGTTTCATTCGAGCGATATTTGACGAGAAACATACTAAACGAGAAAAAGTCTCGTTCAATTGCCAAAATTATCGTCCCGACTCGTATCGTTTCCACGAAAGTATTAGTTCAACCAAGCGATGTCGAGTACTTGATTGTAGACTTCTGGCGAGATAAATTGTTTCTAGTGTCCTCTTCTGACTTTAAATTTTTATCCATATCGTATTTTTCTTGCAATATTTGACATCAAAAACGTCAAAATTCAACATAAATAGATGGCAAGAGGATCCGACATGATCAAAACAAAAGATTCACCGAGTAGGATATATCGAAAAAAATTTTGGGAGCCGAGTGAAGTCTAGCGAGGTAACCTATTTTCTCGGTTCGGATGCAACCACACTAATTAAAACTAATCCTCCACAGAAGAAAAACTAAGAATAAAATTTGTTGCAGGAAATTTTTTAGAGCGATAAAGTTTTGCGTAGCCAACTTCGCGCCTTTCAAAAAACATGTGTTTGTCATGGAAAAACAAACGAAAGTTTAACCGATATTTGTGTAAAGTTTATCCTGTGAAGTTAATTTTTGTTGCAGAGAATCTTTCGTCGGAAATCGATGTAAAGTTTATCTTCCATTTTTTCTGTGTCCCTTTCACCTCACATTAATAAACAATTTAAAAATAAAACATGTCCCTCTTTCAATTTAGTACAAAATAAAAAATAGAAAGTTCCCCTTTATCATCGGAATTCTAAAAATTCGACATCCCCCACCGCCAACCAATCAATAAAAATGACAAAAGAAAAAAATTTCCTTTTCCTATTGTGAAAAACAAGTAATATCAATATTACTTTAGCCAATCAGCAAAGAAGTTCACAAATATTTGGCAAGGAAAAGTAAAGAAAATAAATAGTGGCATTAGCAGACAATTGTGAGAAAATATGTCTCTAGTGCCATTTTTTCGAAATTGTATAGCAAAATAGTGTCATTGCCCAAAAAGTGTGAAGTTGTGTCAATCGTGCGGTGAATCGTGCGGTGAATGCCTACAATCATTCGAATTAAATTTCACGAAATTTAATAAGTATTTGAATTTTCTCCATAATTGAGATTCAGAGAGCCAGTACCTTATGACAGTATCTCGAAATTTCTGATGACAGATTCACAAAAAAATCAATACTTATTTATAGACGTGAAGTATAGCTAATTACTCTCTTATTAATTAAACCTTTGAGAAATAATGTCACGTGTTGAAAGTAAATTTAGGGGAGGCTAGAAATGAAGGACTATTTATTACAGGTGGAGAAATGATAAATCTGTTATGCGGTATGGCGATTTATTTTAATTGGAAGACGTGAGGCTTTTATTGAACTTGTATCAAAGAAACATTATAGTAATAAGTTCTTCTTTCGATCAAGATATTTCACCCTTCCCTTAAACATCACCTATCGCACATTCTGCCATTTTTCATAATTGATCTGCTCGCTTTTAAGTGCCTTTATTGCCGAGGTTGGTACTGAAAAAAATCGAATCTTTCACTAAACTGATTAATGTTTAGCTCGAATATAACTCAATTTGTTAATGGTTTGATTGACATCATTTTTGATATTATATGAATAAAAGACTTATTATTTTAATATTTTATACCCAAAATAGAATAAAAGTACAAATTTCAGAGCTCAAGATTCATATCTGTCCCGATATTTGTAATGTGAATAAATTTTAGATGAAAAATTATTTATATCTGAGTTTTCTGTTAATACAAGCAGATTCGAAAAAATTTCTTTTGTGAAGTGAAGTTAAGTAAACTAGATTTAAATAATATTTTTTTTATAAAGTTTAAAACGCACTTTCACACGAACAGTCGAACGCCAACGTTTTTCTAAAAGGTTATATAATAAATTAGATTAGATGGCTCTGCTTCCTCTTCGTGATTAATTAGCAAATATATTTGCCTTCTCATAGCGGAAATAAAAATAGACAAATACAAAATGCTTCGATTTAAGGAAACCTTTTTACTTTTTTATGTTTTTTTTATTCTTCGAATGAAAAAAGTCATTCTGTATAAAAAAATTTTCAAAAAATATAAATGACCATAACTTCCTTACTCTTTTTTACAATGTATTAGTATTATAGTTTAATCGATTTGTCTTCAATCAACGAATCTTTTCTATTCTTGCATCATCTTCAAATTAGGTGGAAAAGAAAATTTTTAATTAAAAAAAAAATGGATTTTTCAAATAATATATAAGACCGTAACTTTATAATTTATCGTCTTTAGAACTAAAATATTTATCTTTATTCGTAATTTTTAGATTCATCAACTTGATACAAATATTATCCATATAAGCAAATATCGTTTAAAAAAATTCTTTTGCCATCAATTTCTACATTTTTGTGTGCGAATTTGAATTTGAGACAATGCACCGTAACCGTAACCGTCACCGTCACGGAGTGGAAATTTGAGCTATATTTATATTTCCCATTTCTAAACAAAAGTAACTAAAATTTGAAAACTTCTAAAAACTACTTCGATGTAAGTACTTTACCCTAGTATATAATTTAAAAAATTTTATTCTATCATGGAAATGGGTCAAACAGCCGAGACTTAAATTTCACAAGTATGGTTAATTTTGGTTAGTTTTTGTGTAATTATTTTACAAAATAGAAGATTGCATAAAAATCACGTAATATAATGAATTTAATTAACTCAAAGCCAATTTTCATGATGCATTAAATCCGCTCAATTAATAAGAATATTAGAGCAACAAAGTTAAAGGGTAGTTTGAAATCCGGTGAATTAAAACCCTCCTATAAGTAGTATTTATTTCCAAGGTCACTGACATAACTGGTTCTTGAGCTTGCATCATGCAGTATTTTCCTTGATTGTTCGCCAATAACATGCGTTTCCAGTTGAACAGGGATATTCAGTAATTTTAGGAAAATTCCGTAATACTAATTCGCGCCTTAAATAAAATTTTAATTTTGCTGGAATTTCCTCTGAACAAACTTTTTGTGGGTGTCTCTACCGAATATAAGTAAGTATGATCCTTGCTTTAAAAATCGTATTCATGAGATCACACATGCATATACATTTTTGCTAAAAACCTGATTGGCTACTTGTTTCCCCTAATATATAATCCTCGTGTAGAAATAGCCCGGTTTGACCCGCCTGGGATCTGACCGAGTACCCACCGGGACCCAGTCGGGCCAAAAATGGTGCATAATAGTATGTATCATAACCTTAAAAACATCTTAAGAAATATCCACAAACGACTGCCGTAAGTGGGTCGTTTGTAAATATCTGACAGGCGAAAGACCAATTTTTTGTGTTTTAGGTGTTTTTTTTATCAATTATGAAAGAAAAATAAACTAATTTTAATTATATGGTTTCCCACTCTTGGTTCTGTGGTTCACAGACTTGCCGTGACTGCGAAATCGTTGACCAACTTCTTTTTTATTTTCAAACATAGTTTTCCAGTGAAATTATACTTATTTTTTTGTGATACGATTTTTGCTTATTTTTAATGTATTTATATATTATCTTGAATAAGAAAAAAACGTAATAAGAAGGGAAATATTCCGAACGAGGTTTTGAATTACGATATCATGCTTGCACGTAATAACGGTTCGGCGACTATCGGAGTCTTTAGTGCTAAAAACGCAGTAAAACATCGGTGGACGCCAGGTTATCAGTTAAGAAATTTGTTAAATTTCACAAAATTGTATCCAATTTTCTGGAGCAAGCGGATTATTAATAAAGGTAAGTGAATTATTTTGTTAATAAGTAAGCATTATTAATATTCTTCAACGTTAATGTTAAATCAATTTTCTAAACCGGTTTCATAGGTTAGGATGTCACGTTAAACCCCTGAAATTTATTTTATCTCTTGTAAAAAACCTATGCAAACTAAGTTACGCTTAAGGTAAATTTGTTGTGCAATTTAACTTTAATTTCTTACAATTCCATTTCTTACAAAAACTTAAGAATCATATCCTATATTTTAGTACTAACATTGAATCAATGTTTGCAGTTAATATATTTATTATTATGAATGCAGTTCTTAAATTGAAATGCCAACATCTTTTTACAGGTGGACATAAGTGCTGATAAAGATTCTTATCTCTACCAGTTGGTAGAATATGTTCGCTGTGGTAAAAAGGCTCCAGTAAAATGCGATCGAGGAGCCCAGTCAAAAACCGGTCGGATTCCGACCGGATTACCCTATTTGTAACCGGGATCCGATCGGGTAACCTGGCCGGGAGGCGACTGAGTACACCCGGCCGGGATCCGATCAGCGCAGCGTAACGAAACCAACCAGAATCCGACCGGGCAGCCTGACCAGAATCCGGATACAAGCAGGGCAACCCTGCCGGAATCCGGCCCGAAGCCGGTCATAATTTCTACACGGGTCAGAGAAAGTTCCTCTTGTGACGGAAGGGATTTTCATTTGTCTCAACAGGAATCCTCTTTTGCGCCAAAACTTTTCTTTACGCGACTAACTTCACCTAATCTTGCAGTCAATTAATTATGTTTATGTAAAAAATGTATTCATGTCATTAAAAACCAAACAGGCAAGAAGACAATGCTTTTGTTTCAGGGCAACTTTCTCTCTGAGTGATGGTTAATCAAAGAATTATTAAACCTAAAAGTAAAACATTATACAATGAAAAGAAATTATCATTGAATAAAGTCAAGTTATGTGCTCATCTGATTTTACTTGAACGCATCTAATCATTTTTTAGTATAAATAACCTATTCTCTTGAATCAAGAAATAAATAGTATAATTAGTGATACTGCTTAGACAACGTCAATTTAAAGCAAATTAATATTAAATTACCTTGTCCATTATGTGTTTGTGTGATGTCATTACAAAGGTTTCGATCAACAAAATAATAAAGTAACTCAAACACTGATTAGCTGTTTTTTACTCATAGTTCAAATAAATTTATCTATTCCCTTATTTCATCAATGTTTTATTTAATTCCATATTTATATATGATCAAGGCCAAAAGAAAAATGTATATCTTTAGTAAAAAAAAAATTTTGTTTTAGCATGATGATTGTGTTTTTTTAAACCAATATGCATTTAAAACAAATGCACGATGTTCCCCAAATAAGCAAGCTTATGGTTTCAATTTCATACATTTTATCAATTATATCATTATATCACTCACCTTAACGAGTTTCAAACAAAAAATGTGTCGATATCTCCAAAACAGTAAGACATATGTGACATAAATGGGTCGAAAAAATGTTAGGAGTCAAAAACTGACTATAGCATTCGACATTTTCATTTGGAGCCAAACTGTAAATTAAGAATGCTTTTAATCGTAATTAAAACTCAACTCTTATTTTCACAAAGGGCTTAACCGATTAAAGCAGATACAGCAAACTCAATTTTGATTACTTAACATAATATTTGTTTGGAGTCAATTTTTATTCATGATTAAAATTCAAATTATGCAAGTGCATTAGTTATCGTCAGGCACGTAACCCAGTATTAACAATAGAAAAAATACTAATTTGATAATAGAATATTTAGAATTACCTAAAATCACACTTTTTATAGCACGCTACAGGTCCGAGCCTAGTTATACGAAAAATACTGGGCCATCTGATAACTAATGCAGTGAGGATTACCAGTGCATCTACCTTATGTGTAATATTTAAATGGTAATGGAGTCTTGGAAAACTGGTCTTAAGAATTTACAAATATATAATTAACTATCCATACACTTGACTTAAATCAATACTATGAGAATATCATATAGTCTGAAACCAATAAAATGTAATATTCCGTCCAATAATATATTTCCTCAGGTTAAAAAAATCTACAATTCTTTCATGTATATGCATACGGTACCAAGTAAATATTTTTTTGGATTACAAACACCCATATTGTATCGTCCGTATTCAGACTCACCATTAAATTGAACTAAAGTCAGTAATTTTCACTGTCAGTATATTTTTTTGAAAATACTTTTTTTATGAACTCAACTCATGTTTGTGATTAAAAATTTTAATAATTTTTAGTTAAAATATCAACTGTTACATGTTTCGATGAGAATTTATCTTTTTTCGGTGGACTGGGTTAAAAGTTTAACTAAACTTGATTGAAAATTCTCTTTTTCGAACGGAGATTCATCATTTTTGTTAAAAATTCATCTTTTTTGACAGACAATTTATTTTTCTGGGTGAAAATTCATCTTTTAGGTTGAAAATTAATCTGCCTTAAACATTCAACAATGTAATTAACAATTCTTTTTTTTATCAATTCACATTTTTTTACAATAAAAGATAAAATATTTTTGGATTAAAATATCAACTATTACGTCTTTGGTTGAAAATTAATCTTTATTGGTTAAAAATTCAAATGTTTGGTTGAAAATTCATGATTTAGTTGATAATGTAAGTATTTTTGTGATCTCTTTTGGTTAAAAATTAATTTTAGTGGAAAAATTGTTTGTTTTTTTAATGAATTAAACTGTCTTTTAATTTAAAAATGAAATTTGAAATGTAAAAATCGTGTAAATTGTTTTAAATTATAATTTAGCTGAGAATCATGGGAGCAGATAGAAATGCAATGACCTTTTTTGTAGCCAAGTTGAGAACTAAGTCTAAGTAAATATAATATAATAATATATAAGAAAATATTTTTTACTTGTCAGCGCTAAAAAGTCTTTTCAAAGTAAACGTATCCAATTTTAAAGACACTACATTTAAAAGGGTCAAAGTATAACTTCAAAGTCTAATTTTAAAACCTCCAAAAAATCAGGTTATAAGGAAAAGGGGAAGAGTATATTTAGTACGACGCATTCCTTCTTTTTACGAAAAAGATTTATGAAAAAATTATTTGAAAATATAATCAATCAATTAGATTTAATGGAATTCAATTAGTTAATGATTGAACCAAACGTTTCTTGTAAATAACATATTTTATAAATTGAATGATTTTTGTGTGTAATTTAAAATTGTGGTTAAAAAAATTAATATTCAACCAAAACGATAAATTCTCAATTAAAAAGATTAATTATTTCTCCAAATAGAATAACTTTAAACCAAACAAATGAATGTTTAAAAAAATGAAATTTTAACTAAAATTATAAATCTGCAACTAAAAAATTAATTATTAACCTAATAGTTGAATTTTCAATCCAAAAGTAACATTTTCCACTATAAAAAAGATCAACTTTCAACCAAAAATCGAATGGTTAATCTATCAGAAAAATGAATTTTATATCATATTAAAACATGAATTTTCAATAAAACAATTAAATTTGCAACCGAAGAAATGAATTTATAACCAAAAACATGAAAGTTTAACTAATGAGATTACTTTTCTATCACAAAGACGAATTATCACCTAAGAGGATTAAATTTCTATAATCAAACCAAAATTTGCTACCACAGAAATCTTAGTCAAGAAGATTCATTTTCTTAAAAAAAAGATTACGTTTAAATTAAATAAATATAACTTTTCAATCAAATAGTCGAATTTTTAAAGCAATTTTTTATCTAATAATAAGACTTTCAATTAAAAAAGAAATCATTTTTTACCAAAAAGATGAATTTGTAACAAAATACAGGAATTTTCTGACAAATATTTGAGTTTTTAACTAAAAAGATGTTATTTCTACCAAAATAGATAAATTTTCAGTCTAAAAAGACGATTTTTCAACAAAATAATAAAATCAACTTAAACTTTGGTTTATCAAAAATTCCCTGACGCTTTCAGTTTTTTCCCTGACATTCCATGACTTTCCCTGACCAGTTTTAAATTCCCGGACATTGTGGAAGTCCCTGACCTGTACCAACCCTGAAATTATTTTTTTTTATATCGTATATTTAAAGAGGAAGGGGAAAACGGGAAGATTTTCGAGAACAGGGAGAAAAAAAAGAGGAAACGCAGGAGAATAGAGGAAAGACTGGATTCCTGGCAATATAATAGTAAATAATTTTAACTAGTTATAAAATGTTTAAAAACTGACATTTTGATTTTTATATTGGACAACCTAAATGGTTTCTATTTTAAAACTTTAAAAGGAAGAAATTTAAAACATGGCCCAGAAGTTTAAATCGCCGAGCACGAGGCATGTCGAAGAAAAAAAACGAATAAAGTCGAAATGAGACGAATAAAGCCGAACCGAGTCGAGTCGGTTGGTTCAAGTCGTGGTGTATTGAACTCAACTCGGGAGGTCATTAAACTCGAGCTTGGCGCGGTGTGTTGGTTCGTTTTGTGACGTCACGTGATTCCGCGTCTCTGTCGCGCAAAGGGGACCGTCTATGACGTCGAGTCCTCTGATAGGTTACAGTCGCCCCGCTACTTTATGACGTCACGATGTACTTCATGGGTCAGTCTTTTCAGCGAATCTGCGCGAATCTGGTCGAGATTGACCAATCAGGATCGTGATTGTCGGTAAAATCACTTTCGTAAAAAGAGTAATTACTTTCTTGCATACCAGCCTTAGACTTATTCGAGGCATTCAAAACTGCCTCAATAATAGTATACATTTCGAAAAATGACAGCAAGATAGTTTTATGCAAATTAAAAACTATTAATAATCGAGTAGGCAGTAATACTTCTGTATGTAATAAAAGTGCGAAGCAGTAACTTTGGCTGAAAAAGTCCGCAAAAGTCCCCAGATTATGAACAAGTTACTTTTAGAAATCTGGTGCAAAAATGTTTTAAAACCATTTTTTAAGCAATTACATTCTTTTTAAGACACAAATTTTCTACAATCATATTCGGCAGGTTGATGGAAAAACAAAAATTGTATTTCTGAATAAATTTTTCATACTACGATCCATTTTCAAGTAAGAGCGTTATAAGCAATTGAATTTGCACTAAAATAATAAAATTAACACATTTGTGACTGCATATCAAGGCAAGTATTGTACCGAAAACTTTCGAAAAAAATTTAAATAATTTTCCAAGACACTTGCTCCACGAGGAAAAAGAAAATTTTACGACCGAACTAAAAACTTTGGTTAATATACAAGTGTTAAAAATTGTCCTTTTTTAACAACACGTTTGCAATCTTTCGAACTTCTTCATAATAGAATCTGTGTACATTGTACAAGGTCGATTCTATAACTTTTGTAAAAATCTTGGGGAAATTACCTTGCTTACAAATACTTTTCTTACTTTGCAAAAATCTCAATCGTTTTTTTGTTATAAAATTTTTTAAACCAAATAAGGATATTTGATACAGCTTTTGCCTTTAAACGTGTTTTTAAAATTAGACATAAAACAAAAACTTTTTCTTTTAATTCAAATAATTTGTTAACGAAACGAAAAAATTGCAGAATAATCTTTGGTCTGTCCCAGCGGATATTTTACAGTTAAAAATCTCTTAATAATAATGTTATCTGAAATCTTTGAAATCTTTGAAATCTTTGGAACCTTTGTAAAATCTTTTGAGACATTTGTGAATCTTTTGAAACATTTGAAATATTTTGAAATCGTTTCATAGCTTTAGAACCTGATGTACATGCCATTGTAAAATCCAACGATCAACTTTGGATAACACAAATTTAATATCTCAGTTCAAAATAATAAAAGAGGAAAGAGAAATAAGGCTACCTCCAAATGTTGGACGTTACAGAGAAACTTAATTTTTGATTAATTCTGAATTTAATTTCTTAAATTGCAATCTTGAAATCTGCGATATATTTTAAAAATGATTCAAAAATTATTAATCTGTGAAATACTTTGAAATCCCGTAAAATTTGAACAGCCGTATTGAAATCCCTTGAAGTGTTTTAAAATACTCTGAAAATCTGGAAAACTATCCAATATTTTAAAACCCTTTTAAATCGATAGAAATTTCTTATAATATTATGGAATCTTTTAAATTATGTTGAAATCCTAAAAATTATTTAAATATTGTAAAATTCCTTGAAATCACAGGAAATTCTTTGAAACCTCATGCAATTCCTAACAAAAATTTGTAACATACTATATTCTTAAAAATTCTTTGAAATTATTCAAATCCATTTAATCTGGTAAAATCTCTAGAAATCTTTTGATTGAATCTTGAAATCTTAAATATCTTTGAAAATTCCTTTAAAACTGTTTAATTTTTTTTCAAATCCTCTCAGATCCCATAAAATCCCTAAAAATGCCTAAAACTATATAGAAGTTCTTTAAAAATTCCCAAAAATCCCTTAAACTATCTTGGAATTTGTATTATCTCTTCAAATCTCTTCAAAAGTCTTGAAAGCTTTGAAATCCTCTAAAATTAGGTGAAACTTCTTGAAGTCTTTTAAAAATTCTGTTGAAAATTGTAGAAATCCCTTGAAATTAAATTACTATTTTTTAAATCGCTTGAAATTTTTTAACATCTTCAAAATATTGAAATCTTTGAAGTTTTTATTTTCGGGATTGCGGATATGTTAATTTAGCCAATCTAACAAAGAAATTTAAAAATATTTTAAAAATAAAAAGAGAAAAATATGCAATAGCGAGAAATTTAAAATTAAAGTAGTATTATTGTAATTTTATAAATATAAATTGTTTTGACATAGTAAAACATGGTGAAATTGAAAGGCAGTCCAATTTTAGAGACACTAATTTGGAAAAAATTTTAGTCACAGACAATTATAATTTAACAACAATTCAAATTCTGAAAAAATATAACATTTTCTAAGAATTTACATTTCTGAAACTTTAAAGTCTAGACCTTGTTATTAAATATAATAGCAAACAAATGTTTGGTAAGAGATAAAACAAAGGCCATGTACACAGAGAAAACCCAAGTTTTCTTATCTTAAAATTGTATAAAATCACTGTTTTATTTCATTTATTTCTTTGTCTTTTACGACTGTTTTCTTCATAAATTCCCCAAATTTGGTCAGAAAAATCTTGCCTAAATTATAGCTAGTTAATATAAGTAATATTACAAAAATCACTCTTTTTTATAACAATACTCCAGCATTAAGTTATCTTCATATCACAGCTGCTTATTATAGAGTAAATTTATAATTTTACGCAAGGTGAGGTAATATTTATAGCTCTATGGTAATCAAGGTATATGTTACGAAGGAGCCTTCAAGCCGTGACAAATTATTAAAAAATCGTTTCATCGCGGTAATGAAAAATGAACCGGAATAAGATTCTAATAGGTTTTAATTTATTTTAAAATGTTTATCTGATAAGTAGCGATAAAATATTACACCTTTAATGAGGACACTGTTATTCAACTACTAATCCTGTCAAACAAATATTTTTTACTCAACCGTAAATTATAGCATACCTATGACCTTACACAATAATGTAGCAAAACCACAATTATATTTTCCATAATAATTTTAGATCTTCTGCATCATCCAACTCAACTATAAGAGTGCTATAAGAAAACTTTTGACAAAATACTTAAATTCTCAACAACAAATTAATTTGTATCCCAAACAGTTGAATTTATAACTGTTGAACTATAAAAACGAATTTTCACAAAAATTGTTAACTTTTCAACCAAGGAAACGAATTTTAAAATAAATAATTGAAATTTTTAAATAAATAGTAGTTGAATTTTCAAACGACAAAGATGAAATTTCAACAAAAAATGTAATAGTTGATTCAACCAAAACATATGAAACTTGTACGATGAGATAAATTTAAAAAATCAAAAAGACGAATTTCTAACGAATTTCGTGCAACAGAAAATAGTTCAATCTTCAACCAAACATAAAAAATAGTAGTAAAAAATTTATTTTGAGAAAAAATCGAATTTTCAACCAGAGGTAAATTTCCAAACAAAAGAAAAAAAGTTGATCCAAATTGTTTAATTTTCAAACAAAAGACCAATTTTCCCAAAAACAATTAAATATTTAACCCAAGAAGATTATTTTCTTACCAAAGAAAACCAATTTTCCAGAGAAAAAAAGACAAAAAATTTATGAATGACATTTTCAAAAAAAAAAAATGTAAGCCAAAAAAATATGAATTTTCAACAAAATAATCATTCTCGTCACACAGATGAACTTTAAACTGAAAATTTTTTTTTTTTACAAAGTAGTTCAACTTTTATCCTAGTAGTTGATATTTCCAATAAAAAAGATAAATTTTTAACAAAACAGTTCAATTTTCAACGAGAGAGATGAATTTTTAACAATTAAATTTTTAATCAAGGAGGATAAGTTTTAACAGATCTCTTGAATCAACAAATTTCAAATTCAAATTTATAAAATTCAAATTTATTATCCTTCACAGTTAGTTAAAGTGCCTCTTATAGAAATTATTTGACTTTCGCAAGATTTTTTTCAAATTCCCTGACCTTTCTTGACCAATAGAATTCCCTGACTTCTCCCTGATCTACAACCATTCTGAAATATAATATACAGCAAATAATATTCTTCAAGAGATAAAATACGATGAGATCACCTTGCTAATATTGTATGCCCTTCTGACACGCACAAGGCTTACGAGTTAGAGCCTTATTACGGAATACCATTGAGAATCTTATTAAGGAGCACATCAAAGTATAATACGTAGGGATTCCAGCAAAAAGATTGCACAAAAGTAATTCCGTCTGGCTCCTACATAATTTCAAATCGTTATAAAAACTTTGCAAATAATTATATATTAAAAATTGTCAATGGGCTTACAATATCAATAGTAGGTCAACCATACAAACGATAAAATTAAGTTTCATTTTTAAAAAAGTGGTTCAAACTTACTGAAAATAACTGAAATATTATTGGCCAAAATATTATTTATCAAAAGGTAAATTTTCAATCCCAAAAAAGACGTATTTTATAAAAAAAATAAATGTTCAAAAAAATAGTTAAATTTTTTACCAAGAAAGGCGACTTTTGACAAAATAGTTGAATTTTCATGCAAATAGTAGAATTTGCAACCAAAAGACATAAGTTCTGAAATCAAAATATAATAGTAGATGATTGTTGAGGAACTTTCAACCCAAAAGGACGAACTTTCTATAAAAAAGGCGAATAATATCCAAGAAAACAGTTGAATTTATGACTAAAAAAGATTATTTTTGAAAAACTAATTAAATTAGCAACCAAAAAAACAGTTGAATGTTGAACCTAAAATATAATAATACACTTTTCAATTAAAAAGAATTAACTTTCAACTAAAAAATATAACTTTTTTATTGGGTTCTCTCAATTCAGTTCCTATTTAAGCGAAAAAATGAGACAAGGGGAAAAGGGGGACGTTTCTTGAAAACAGGCGACAAGATACATTTTCAAGAAAGGGGGAAAAGAGGTGAATATGGAAAAGAGTGTGAAATTTGACATTTGTCATATCAGCAAACATCGATTTGACTTCAGGAGAATTCAAGTGACTTCATGTGAATTCAAAGGCTTTAGATATTTCAGGAGATTTTAAGTGACTTCTGCAGAGTTCAAGTGACTTCAAATGAATTCAGGTAATTTCAAGTAACTTCACATGAATTCATGTGATTTAAAATGACTTTAGAGATTTTAGGAGATTTCAAGTGACTTTAAATGAATTCATGTGATTTCAAGTAACTTCATGCGACTTCAGGTGAATTCACGTGACTACATGTGAATTCTTGTAACGTCATGTAAATTCAAATGACATCAGATATTTCAGGAGATTTCAAGAGAATTCAAGTGACTTCAAGTGGCTTCAGATATTTCAGGAGATTTCAGATACTTCAAGAGACTTGAGGAGATTTCATCAGTACAAGTATAAACCTGACTTAACGAGTTTCAACCCCTCGTCTGTTTATTTATCATTCTCTTTAAAAAAAGAAAGCGAGTGGCTCACTATTGAAGGATGGATCACTACTAAGGGACGTCTAAACATTGATATCCTTACATTAATACGGTCGTAAATCGAATAGTACAACTATTCGAAAATTCGAACTATTTCGAAAATGATACTTCGGGATTTAGCGTGAAATTTAACGGTGTTCCAACTGCAGACACCAAACGCTTGAGTCAAAATCTGACTCAACTGAGCTCAACCGACAATCGACATATTAAAAGAATAATAAGTTAGCGGAACGATCGTAATGCGCGTTTAATTGCGAATCAGCCTAGCTACGCACCTGCTTAACGCAATGGTCAAACGTCGAGAAAGCTGCAAGCGCAAGAGGTCGGCTATAAATAATGATTGCAAATTATTTTTAGAATGAGAGCCAAGCGACTGTGACGAGCTGGTGGGCGTTAGGAAGTAAAATCAACCAACCTAGGTGACCAAACAGTGAGGTTATGTTTGGTGGTTTCATTTACTAGCTATAGGTTGCCTAACTTGTTCGTTGGCTGCAGAGTTTGTTGACTCTCAGTTTCAGCACGCCGGCTGACCATGACCTCGCCGAACGATCCGCAAAGTAATACCAAGCTGACAACTCATGCCGTTGTGTTTATTTCATGGGCGGCGAGTTTCGATTTTGTGGACTACAGAGTTTTGAAAAATTGGCCCCCACCCCCCACAACGCCGCCCAGCAGCTATTTGTACCGATATTTCGGTTATTTCGGTACAAATAGCCCCTTCGCCAGCTCCCCCTATTCATATCTGTCACCGTAAAATAACGTAAAAAATAAGTAGTTATCGTGATCGTTAACCGATGAAAAATACAAATTCTTTTAAAACATTCAAAATTCTGAGTTACTTTTGCGGAAAAAATAACTATCATCACTCTCTTAGTTAATTTCGAATTTTAGAAATATATAAACATAGAAGAAATATATACTAAGGAAAATACACAGTAATTTGATTGTTAATTAATTTTGAAGTAATTCTCAATCAAAGATGGTATAGTTAAAACATCAATTAAAAAATTAATTATCAATAAAATTATTAAATTTGCAACTAAGATGATGAATCATCAATCAAAAAAATTAATTTTGAACAAAAGAGTACAACTTTCAACCAAGTCGTTAAATTTGCCACTAAAAAAATTCTATTTTGAAACAAGAATGAAACTTTCTAAAAAAAGAAGTTTTTAAGAAAATACATGAATCTTCAAAGAAATAGTTCAATCTTCATCTAAAAAGGATACATTTTCAAAGCAAAAAATTCAATTTACAGCCCCAAAATATATATTTTCAACTAAATATGAAATAATTAGATTTTCAGTAACAAACTAATGTTTACAAAAAAAGAAATGAATTTTCAGAAAAAAAGTCAAACTTTCAAGCAAAGAGACATAGGCATTCAACTAAAAAAGATCAATTTTCATTCAAGTTAAATTTTTGAACTAAAAAATATAAATTTTCCAGAAATGGAATAGTTACATTTTCAGTGAATACAATTAATGTTTAAGGAAGCAAAAACAATTTCCAAAAAATAGCAAACTTTTCAATGGAAGAAATGTATTTTCAACTAAAATGATGAATCTTCAACCAAGAAATGAATTCTTGACAAAGTAGTTCTACTTTAACCAAAAAAGATTTTAATTTTAAATCAAAAACAGTTGAACTCAACCAAAAATATTAATTTTTAACCAAATATATTATTTTTACAAAATTTCTACTCGTACCGAAATTTCGGTACACGTGGTCACGTGTACTGAAATTTTAGTCGGTTTCGAAGCAACTCAAAATATTGATTTTTAAACATTTGAAAAATATTTGCATTGGGTTAGTTCGGTGTTGATCGAAAACAACCCCCCTCTTCAAAATCCTGAATGTTTTGTTAGTATACACATATTTTTGATCGTTTTCGAGATCATTTAAACAATAAATTTCACCAAATTTATAATTAACTTAAATTGAAAAAAAACTTATTTGTATTCTTTAATATTTATCTCTTATATTAATTCATCATAATAAACATCGAATCTTGCTTTACATTAAATGTTAACTGAAGTCTGAATTTGTATGTATTAATATTAATTAAAACATTTTTGTATTCAGCAAAATAGTTGAATTGTCCACAAGAAAATTCAATTTTAAACCAAATAGTATATTTTTTAACCAAAACATATTAATTCTGAACCTAAAATATAGTAGTAGACATTGCAACTAAAATAAATTAACTTGAACCACAAAGGATAAATTTTCAAAGAATTAAACTACCACCAAGGAAGATGAATTTTCAATCCAAAAGGACCAGTTTTATATCCAAAAAAGCGAATGTTCAACAAATCAGTTCAACTTTCTACCAAACGAAATGAAGTTTGAACCAGAAATATAATACTAGACTATTTAATTATAAATAATGTTTTAACAAAAATATTTAGATTTTCTTATTGCGAAAAAAACGAGAAAAGTGGAAAATGGGGAATTATCTTATAAAAGGAGAAAAAAAGTGATACTTTAAAAAATGGAGAATAGGGGAAAGAGTTTCAAGTCTGCGAGAGCAAGACAGTGTTTATTGCAAAAGTAAAAATAAATCTGAAAAATTCCCGGCATTTCCACGGCGCTAAAAAATTCCAGGCTAATTCCCTATTATCCCAGCCAGTAGCCACCCTATAAAAGTATTACGCCCTGATTTTTCAGCTATATTCACCCTTGAGAAAGAGTAATGAAATGTCATGTCACATGTCAAGTTCCCAGGGGAAAGAAGTGCGCTTTAAACGCAATTACCTGAGGTCTTGCATATTTTAAGTTTTAAACGCCAGGGTACACGACAATCGAGTTTTAGCTCAAGTATAGGGTCAAGTCAAGTCGCAATTCCAAGGGAAAAGCTTGCATGTAAAAATATTAATCCCAGAAAGCGAATCTGGGCCAGGGAGTATCGATTTCTTGATCTAGGTCAGAGCCTGCATGCATGCGACCTGCGCGACGCATTCTAAGGTGTCTCAAACTCAGATTCTATAACTATGAAATATGTCGACTTCATGTACCTAAAATTCATTAATCGAAATCTTAACAATCCAGCTTATTTGCATAATTTATCAGCGAAAAATGTATCGTTATAATCAATTTAGGTGAGTCAGGTTCTTCTGCATCATAAAATTTCTAGATCATTTGTTATTTCCACATTGTGCTGAAAAAGCAATATGGGTGGTTTAATGAACAAGGTAATCACTCACGTATTAAAAATAAAATTCTCTGTTTTTTTTTTAAATTTAATTCTAATCACCTCAACACGATGGCCGCAAATCTTAATTTTCAAAATTCTCTACCATCAGGGGAGAATGGTATAGGTTGGGACACTGTATAGGTTGGGACAGTACGTTTTCTCAATTTCTTTCCACTGATGCCACCTGTTATTATTGTCACATATTAGTATCAATAGTTGCTCGCTTACTAGGTTAGCTCGAAAAGATGGTTAATTTTGCATATAGTGGAAATGAGAACCATTCGATGAGGTTGATAAAAATTGCTAAAAAATGCAGGTGAATTGTGGGTCCGGATGCAATAAGGGCACATAAAATTTTTTCGTGCGAAAACGAAGTCCCCTGGAGGCTTTAGAAATAATTTTCGAATTTTAATTTTCAAAA
>NC_046658.1:109285750-109298421 GCF_010883055.1 Belonocnema kinseyi | reverse complement strand
ATGCGCAATCAAATTTTACATCCATATATATCTTTTGAAAATTAAAATTCGAAAATTTTTTCTAAAGTCTCCAGGGGACTTCGTTTTCGCACGAAAAAATTTGATGTGCCCTTATTGCATCCGGACCCACAATTGAAAATATTTTTTTTTAATTAATTGAATTCAGTTAGTCTGAAACGAGTTTAGACAAATTTGAACGAATTCAAAAGAATTTGATGAAATGTTTAAGAATTGAAGGTGAGTTTAAAAAACATCAAGATGAAGTAAACAATTTCTTTTTTAATCCATTGAATTGTATAGAATTATGTGAATTTGAAAGGATTCAAGTGAATTTAAAAAATGAATCCAAGGGAATTTAAAAGAACTACAAAAAATATGTGGAAATATCTTCAACTCTTTAAACCCCTACGAAAGCCCTCACTTCTTGTGAATATATTCCTCGAAATTCATTAAAATATTATAAAACCCTCTGAAACACAGTGAAATATGATATTTCCTGAAATCTTGGAAAATTTATTGAATTGCCTTCAGAGGTTTTAGAATCCTTTGAAATAATTTAAATCCTCGGACATTTGATCAAATTCCTTGAAATCTTTAAAAATATTTCAAAAATGTATAGGTCTTGTAAAGTCGTTCCACATCATCCGAAATGGTATAAAATTCTTTATACCCACATGCATATTGTTTTTGAATCCCTAAGAAAGTTTTTTAATCTTTTGAAAATGTCTTGGAATATCTTTTAAAATATGCTCAAATATTTGAAGTTCTTAAAAATCTTTGAACTCCTACAAAATCCGGCAATTCTTATTAATAAATTCTTTTAAATCAATTGCAATATTATAAAATCTCGTGAAATTATATGAAATTCGACGATATTTCCTGAAATGCTGGAAAACTTTTTAGAATACCCTGAAAGCTTTTGAAATACTTTAAAATCATTTAAATCCTCGGAATTCGGATAAAATTTCTTGGAATTTTCAAAAATATTCCAATACCTTAAATGTCCTATAAATCATTCTGCGTCTTCCGAAATTCTTTAAAATATATCTTTAACATCCTTTGATTGGAATCTGTTAAAAGTATCTTCTAAACTTTTAAAACGCCCTAAAATATTTCAAGAAAATTCAAAAAAAATCAGAAATAGGTAGAGCCCTAGATTCAATAATAATTAACCCATGGATTAATTTATTAGACGAAAAATGACTAAAATGATCTTTTCACTTAAAAAATGTGACTATATCTAAAAAAAAGTGACTAAAAAATAATTTGAGAAAAAAAGAGACTAAAAGTGCCTCTTTGGAAGCCCTGATTAATGTTGACAGTTAATTCACGCGTTTCTTACATAAATACGCTGACTATTGCCATTTTTTCGAAACCCTTTTTCTTGAATTTCCTTGAATAACGCAAACCTCCCTGATTCTCCCTGATTTCCAGGTTTTCCTTGACTTGTGGCCAACCAGCTCTAATTTTCAAATTCTCGTCTCCATAATTCACTATCAATTCACGGATTTTTCCTGCCTAAAAAACTCCCGGGTTATTTGTTCTTTTCCGAATCCAATGACTAACCTGGACAATTAAAGGTTTCTTTTATACGTGCTTCGCATTCAATTGATGAATTATTGGTGAAGATAGACTCATAATTCTGTCTGTGGAATGTGTAAAACTTTCACTTGCTCATGTCTGAATGCATTATCACTTCTTATTTACAAATAAATTTATAAATATAAAACGCTTTTACAGAATTAGCTTTCAGTTGTTCTACATATGAAATGAAGTCTTTTTCGATCGTTTTTTACTTTTTGACTTTTGACGACAAAATACACAATATAGCCGGCCATTCTGCAGCACTTAATAAAATGTTATGGAATTCTCTGCAGTTTTTACCATTATGTAGGATTTGTTAATATTTTATTACGTGCTGCAGAAAGTTATGCTTGCTTCTTTTATTGCGAAAAATCAAGCTGTAAAAAAATAGTCTTGATTCCATATACAGAACAACTGAAACCTGATTCTTAATACAGACTCAGCCGAACTTGATTCCATATTGTACGGAGCAGTCGATTTCACAACTGAAAAGTCTAATTTGAAACAATTTTCGAAAACATTATAAGAAACATAATTTCTGATTAAGCATTTTTATGTAGAAAATTAAATAAATGATAATTAAAAAATTGAAGCTTTTAGAATGCAAAAATAAACACTCAATTTTCAACAAAGAATAATTAATTAATAATAATAATTACATGGTTTTGTTGTTGGAAAGTGCAGGGTCATTTCCGAAGTAATTTTTTACGTAGAATCCGAATCCGGGGTCAGAATTGGTCAATCACGTCAGGATTTTAAGATATTTGAGGTTATGTACTCAAAAAATGGCGTTTTTGGCTACTTTTGAGATTCTGTACAGAAGACACAACATTTTTTGGGATTTTAACAACCCCGAACACCCCCAAGTACAAATTTTCAAAAGAAAACGCCCAGCAGAAAATGTCTGCCTCAAAGTATTTGAAGCAAATGCTCAAGACCTGATGGCGCAACCTCAAAAGTAGCCAAAAACGCAATTTTTGGGATACATAACCTCAAATATCTTAAAATCCTAACGTGATGGGCAAATTCTGACACCGGGTTCAGATTCTACGTAAAAAATTACTTCGGAAATGACCCTCCACTTTCCAACAACGAAACCATGTTGGCCTGTGTAATTAATTCCGAATTGCAGTACTACACGATAATAAATTAGAAGCAATCAAGAGATTATAATTTTAAATTACAGGATTTTAAAACTTAATTGCTTAAAAATTTAGGCCATTCAAGTTAAACAATCCACAAATCAAAATTTCACAGATTCCAAATAAAGTATTGATAAAAATTTCTCAATTTTAATTTGAAATTGTCTAAATTTTTAACATATGCATTAGACACTATTAGTTGTAGAATAATTTTTTAGTTTAAAGTTGCTAAAAATAAGTACTTCAACTTGAAATAAAGTTATTGTAGAAAGCATATTGTCGTCTTTGATTCAAAATAAAGGTTTGAATTCAATCGGTAATATTTTTAGATTCAGAGATTTATAAAGTCTCAATCAAACAGATTTAGAATTAGGTTTTAAGCACTATTATTATTTTAAATTTGAAAAACTATCGAAAATTCAATAAGTAAACATTACAATTTAAATTTTAGGATTTTTGTATTAAGTTATAAAAGAAATGTTCATAAGATTGTATGATAGATTCGTTCATCGCTGTTTAAATATATTTATAAAATAAATGTGGTTTTCTATTACCCCGCGAATATTTTAAGATGGAAACGAAAATAATCGAACCGGTGTTTTTTTGAAAAACCTTGATTTTTGTATATAATTACAATAAGAAATGAAAACATTTTTATAAGATTTGCAATTAAATTATATACTATCGCAATCCAATACGGCGCCTCAACCATGTCTTATTACTCCATATAAATTAAATACATAAACATATTTTTTTCAGAAAGCACCATTCCGATTATTTTCATTTTAATCTTAAAATTGTCGTGGATAACAGACAGCCACGTTAAATATAAAAACAGACTTTCAAAAATTCTAAGCAGCATTTAACATTTAATTTGATGAAAGTTTCTTAGTTCTCAGTAATAAAATACAAAAATCGATTTTTTCCAAAAGCGTCACTCCAATTATTTTCCTTTTTCTCTTAAAATATTTGTGGCGTAACAGAAGTTAAAAAAATTGAAATGAAGGAGGAAAAATCTAAAAAATGTCAATGATTTCAGTAAAATGGTAGTCAATTTAGAAGAATTCAAGGGAAATCAGGAGACTGATGCAATTCATAATAATTTGTGTGAATTGAATAGAATTTAAAAAATAAACAATTTAATTGAATTCAGTAAATTTGAAGTAGACAAAATTTAAAGCCCGTTTAACTTAATTTAAGTGATTGGAAAAACATTTTTAACATGAATTAAACAAAATTCGAGTGATTTACCCGTAACCTACGGGAAATGAAAAAATGTGATGAAATTCAGAAAAATGCAAGATGAATTTAACAAAATCAGGTGAATTGAAAACAGTTTTAAAATATTACAAATTTCATTTAATTCATTAAGTTTGGAGTGAATTACGAAAAATTCAAGGAAATTCCATAGTTTTTGATGAAATGCCCAAAGATTCAAGATGAGTTTAAAATACTTCATGGTGAATTAAAAGAAACTACAAAAAATCCATCGAATTGTGTCAAATTGAGTGAAGTTATAAGAATTCAAAAGAATAAAAAAATTTTCTAGATAAATTAATAAGAATTGAATAACACAAATGTCAAAAATATGTTAACCTACATTTACTATTTAATCTTATGAAAGTTCAGTAATTTCTTCGTGAGATGCTATGTTAAAATTAAAAAATACTATTTAAAATGAATCTTTCATTTAAACTTAATTCAGCTACACGGTGAACTCGTTCAACCTCGCCAAATTGTATAGCAACATTTTAATAGATACGTTTTTTTAAACTTAAAAATACCAGATTTCTTACCTCAAAAATAATAGCAATCTTATTTCCCAGAATTAAAGAAATAGCAGTAAAGTAAAAAAAACTAACAAAGCAAAGCAGTAGTAGAATGTCTTTTTGAGCGATTAAAAAAACTGAGTTTTTAAGAAATTTCAGAGTGTCTGAGGAAGGAATTGGGAAGATCGATGAAAAATATAGCGCACCTGTCCGGGCCGAGGAAGTCAGGTGGTTTAAAGGGACCAAGGCTATTCAGAGCCTCTGAAACGGTTTTTCTTCTATTCTATAAGATTCAACGATTTTTCATCTTCTAAAGAATTTATAAAGTTCGCTCCCCCTAATTCTAAACTAGGGGTCTAAGACCTTCGTGAAAATGTTTGATATAGCCATTGTAAGTATGAAAAGAAGCGGTGCACTTCTTCGACCTATTCAATAGGAAAACAGGTAGGGGTCTAACGTATCTTTATAGTCACGTTTTATTGTGCGCGCCGAATGTGGGAAAATTCGTGAACTTTAACTTTATAAGGTAGAGTTTATAAAATGCATCAAATTTTATACTTAAAAATATAATCTCCCTCTTGAAAATTAAATTCATTTTACTAAGTATAAAATTGATCTTTTCTAATATCAGGGTGGTCGCAGAACTTCATTTTCAAAATTCGTTGACTTTCCTGATTTCCCCCCGAATGAATGTTTCCTTTTACCTGACCACTAATATTTAAAGACCGAAATTCTAATCTTACAGCATTTTTAATATAGAATTTTTTTTACAAGTGAAATTAAACCCTTTTTAATTTAAAATAAATTTTAAATTTATTATTCTGAGAGAAAAAACTTATCAGTTTCTAACCCAAAAATTTACTAAAAGTGACTTATGTGGGTCACTGACGTGACTAATATTTTTTGGAATTTAAAGGAATTAAAAAGAATTCAATTCATAAGACTTCAAAATAATTCAAATTAAATTCGGAAGAATTCACAATAATTTCCAAGAATTTAAGATAAATTCCCAATAAAATTTCTAAATTCAATAAAAAATTCTTGGAATCTTTTTAAATATTCTGAAATATTTTTAATCTTTTGAAATTTGAAATTCCATGAATCTTTTTAAAGCTCCTTAATTCTTGTGAATAAATTCTTTCAAATCTGATATTTCATAAAATCCCATTAAATTGCTGAAATAAATCAGAAATTCCTTGGAATCTTTTAAATACAAAATATTTCAAATCCTTTAAATTCTTTTTAAATGCCTTGAAATTTTGGTTAAGTGCTTGAAAATGCCTTGGAATCTTATATAATACCAATAAAATATTTTAAAGCCTTTGGAATCTTTTAAAAATCCTTGAAACTTTTTAAAGCTCTTGAAGATATCTTTGAATTAAAAAATAAATACCCGGAAATCTTAAAAATGCCTTAAAATACCTTGAAATACCTTGAAATTTATTTAAATTTTCTTGGAATCTATCAAAATACCCTCAAAGAATACAGTTTTTTTTATCCGCAAATAGGTATGGACAGATTCAATATTGGTTAATGAAAGTTATATTTTCATTTTAAAAACTCACTCAATTATTTTAGACCAGAAAGTGGCTGAAAATGACTTTTTAGCATTCATGATTTTTCTCGACAGTTATTTGAAAAGTGCTTCTTACCGAATTGTTCGACTTTGCCATTTTTATTAAAAACTCCTGATTTCCCATGAACAACAAAATTCCCTGACTTTTCCCTGATTTTCCAGCTTCCCCAGACCTGCGGCCACTCCGTTAAATGCCTTTTTAGATCTACTGTAGAAAATTTCAATTTATAAACCAAAATTATTGATTGTCCTAATTGTTTTCCCCATGTTTCAATAATCGAAATAATAGAAAAGAACAAATATTTCTGATTTTGTAACAAAAGATAATACAGGATATTGTGACTTGTGCCTTCAGTTCCCATACGGGCATACGAGTAGTCGAGACTTTTTGCCACAGTATATGGCTGCACGTGCACCCTAACTCTAAGTATAAAATCGATCGTCTCGACGCATCATAGCCCTTCGCACGTGACTCGACGCACGTCCCTTATGGCGTCCAAAATAATGTTTCTTTTCGTTCAAACGAAAAATCAATAATTTTTCTGCCTCTAAATCTCGCCACCAGCCACTAGCTATATAAAAATTTTAGATCGAAAAAATTTTCAGATTCAAGAGCAACCATCCCACTACTTGTTGCAAATTTATCGAGCCCTAGGGAACCTTATCTGAGAAATGTGTATCCAAAAAATTCAGAACATGGCTTTTAAGATAAAATTTTAATCAGGCACGGTTCGGCAAAATTTATACATGGAGCTTGTAGGTTTTTTAATATTTAAATTTTTGCTCAGACATGCTTCATCAAGTGGAAAGAAGAGCCCCCCCCCCCTTTAATTAAAATTAGGTCACTCTTTCACTCTGTAGAAATTGCCTCTGATTAATAGTTAACCAGATTGGTCTCTTGAAATTTGATCTAATTATACAATTAAATTCAGAAAATGATACCCACTATTTAAATTTAACTACATTATTTTAAATAATTTGCATGAAAAATGAAAGGGATAATTAATTTAATAATTTAAAGGGATTACAAGAGATTGGATAGGTTTCCAATTATTTAAAAAGATTTCATGAAATTCCCAGTTGAACTTCCAACAGAATCAACATTTTTTCAACCGTTTTTAAAAGGTGTTATGAAAATTTGAAGGAGCTAATCAGATTTCAACAGATTTTACGGTATTTAAAGACATATTGAATCATTTCGACGATTTTGAGGGATTTTAAAGAATTAAGAACGATTTTCGTGGATTAGTAAAATTAAAGCAATTGGCATGAGATTCATGCGCATAATATGCGGAAAAACTCTGATGGACAAAGTAAGTAACGAGATAATTCTAAAAGAATGTGTTGCAGAAGAGGCGCTAGTAGCCACATGAGAAAGAAATCGGTTAAAATGGTTCGAGCATGTTGAGATAATGTCAAATAAACGACTAACGAAACAAGTGTATCAAGGTAAAGTAAATGGCAGCGTGCCCAGAGGTAGACCGCGGAAAGAATGGTTAGTATGCGTGAATGAGACCCTAGTTAGAAGAGACATAAGAAGTCACAGAAACATGAGAGTCTGCATGAAAAAATGCATGGACATAAATGAAGCTAGAGAAGTATGTCAGAACAGGAAAGTACGGCAGCAAATAGTTAATAAAAAGAGTGTCAGTTGAGTGAATGACGCCTCAAACAAAAGACCTTGGCCACTAATGGACACAAGTGGGGAACCTTACATAACTTTGTGAGGATCTTTACTTGGGGTGATTGCTAGAGAGATTGATCAGCAACCTGGGTCGGAGCAGTGTTGCGGAACGTACGTGTTATTTACATAAATAAGACGAGAATTCTGGATCAATCTGAAAATTCTCTATCCCTTCCCTACATTACTCCTTTCCCAACCGAGTGAGTCCCGCCTACCCCGAAAGGGAAATGGCTTAATGTTGTAATAATAACAATTAAAGATATTTCACGGAATTTTATAAGAGATTTCAAAAAATTCAAAAGTATATCTACGAATTTGAGATACCTATATGTCCAATAAATACAGACTCGTAATTTATTTTGAAAGTTTGGTAAATTTCTTTGAAATTTTTTTAATCATGTGAAAATTCCCTGAAATTCTTGAAAATTCATGGATAATGTACATAATCTCTTAAATTCCCTTTAAAACGTTTAAGATCCCTTGAAATCCTCTAAAACATGTAGGCATTTCTTAAAGTTCGTTGAGATTCTGTGAGATCTTTTGAAAACCTTGAAATCTTCCAAATTCCATCCAATTCCCTTATAATCCTTTAAAATTCGTGAGCATCCTTTAAAATCTCTGAAAATTGGCAGAAATCCTTTAAATTCTGCGGAATATTTCGAAATATTACGATTTCCCATGACATTTTGTTGAAATCTTTCGAAATTCTCTAACACCCGTGGATACATCGAGTCTATTTTCATATACTTTTTTCGTATACGTTCCCATAATGTTATTACACAAAGTAATTTCAAAAGCCAAAACAGGTTTTAATTAGACTATTTTTGAAAAACAATTAAAAAGAGGAAACTCATGTAATAAATGCTTTGGCCCCCCCCCCACACCCAAACATTAAATTAATAATGGTCACACTCTAAGATAAAAAGTTTAATTGCGATAAAGTTTTTCTTGTTTGTCTAACTTTCGGGACATCGTATAAATACAAAAACCCCATCATTGTTGTACTGAATTAGTAAACCTTCGTTGGGGAACGTTTGGAGGCTACATTGACACATTTAAAGTTGGCAATGCACATGGTAAATAACCCTCATATATATCTAAATGCGTACGAGCGATGCACGCGTCATGTGAATCATAAGAGGGTGAGCTTCTATTCACTCTGGGGTGAAAATAAAAAAGTGATGGATCCCTAAAAAGGGGTTGTCAAGAGAATCGACTACGACAACCATTGGCATTATATCCACAGCCAATACATACGTATTCCTCTGCCTCGTTCGCAAAGAAAATAATATCCATCTTCAAAAAAGAAGAAAAAAAAACAAACTAAAAAAGTGGAGAAAATAATAAATAATGCTGAAAATGAATCCAGGGCTCAGGCTCATTTCAAAGATAAAAAATAGCGGCATATTTTCGAAAATAGAAGCAAAATAGTGGCATGAATACTGCGAATCACGAAATTGGGATCGACTAGAATGATTTAAAAAAAGTAACGTAAGTGACATAATATAATATTGATAATTTATTTTTCAGTTCGAAAATAATTGAGGCTTATCATGAGCGGTGAGTCCGAATCTCCACAGAGAAAACAGAATATAAAATTTACATCGATTTCTGACGAAAGATTCTCTGCAACAAAAATTAACTTCACAGGATAAACTTTACATAAATATCGGTTAAACTTTCTTTTATTTTTCCATGACAAACACATGTTTTTTGAAAGACGCGAGGTTGGCTGAACAAAACTTTATCGTTCCAAAAAATTTCCTGCAACAAATTTTACTTTTAGTTTTTTCTGTTTTGCGAACCAACAATATGGAAATCTTGATTTTTTTTAAATACATAAAAATATTTTAAGTTCTTTAAAATGTTACGAAATCCCTCGACATTTTCTACAGCTTTTCAGAATTTCTTAAAGTTTTTTAAAATACGCTAAAATATTTTAAATCGTTTGCAGCTACTTAAAATCCCTTGAAACTTTTTAAATTTCTTCGAATTATCTTAAAATTGTTAGAAATATCCTAAAATATTTGTAATCCTTTGAAATCCCATTAAATTACTGAAATCAATTGAAAATTCTTCAGGATGTTTTAAAATACACTAAAATATTTCAGAACCTTTAAAATCTTTTTAAATTCCCTGAAATGTCTTGAAACCCTTAAAAATTTATTAGAATTTTTAAAAATACCGTAAAATCTTTTAAATTCTTTGAAGTCCCTTCAAATTGTAGAAATCCTTTAAAATAACTGAAATCCCGTTAGAATTCCTTGGCATTTTTTTAAATATCCTACATTCTTTAAAATTGTTTAAAATCTTTAAAACCTCTTTAAAACCTTGGAAAAATATGAAAATATTTGACATGCTATGAAATCACTCAATTCTTATGAATGAATTCTTTAATTTCATTCGATTAAAATATTATAAAATCTTTTGCAATTACATGAAGTCTCATGAATTGTAAATTACATGCAATTTCCAGAAATTCTTGATAATTTACCAAAATACCTTGAATCGTTTTCAAGCTTATTAAAATTTTATCAATTTGAATATTATGTACAAAAAACTCGAGTGTAATAACTTTCAGCTTGAAAATAATGGAGGCTCACCGTGAGTGGTTTCAGTCCAAGCCCTGCGAATCTAAGATATGGAACTCTTGATAAAATGAGGACTGGCAATATTTTATCTGAAGTGAATTTTTGAATTTCAAATCAATTCACAATGCATTGACAATGCAACTGCAGTCATAGGTAAATCTTTTTTAATCGCTGAATGGAATATTGCAAAAAAGGAGATCCATTAATTATCCCTCGGCTGGGTATTGCTTTCCCAAAGAGTCCCAAAGAGCACCAAAGAGCAATCTGTTGAAAATGTGATAGAAAGAACCATGACGCGAGGTAACATATAATATAATAAGAAAGAAACGTGCGTGAAAGAAGAATGGAACGGAAGAGAGTACGCCTAAATAACAATTCGCGGTAATTAGCAATTCAAACGATCCCATTTTGGGTCGGTGAGTTCTCAGCTCTAGATGTGCATTCAATTTTCAACCCTTTCGGATTTAGGGGCGAGCCAGACAGGGCCAAGATACAACACTAACGCACCGAGAGACACAAGCTATTTTATCTACGAAAGCCGATCTACGAGTAGTTCAGATTCGCGCTCCTACGCACGCGAAAGAATACACCCAGCCCCCTCGATTCAGAGATACAAAGAGAGCCACGTTAACTAATTCATCCGGGGTTGAAAACCTCTGCTCGCTCAGTTAATCGGCAACATGGGGTTGAAAGTTGAAACATTCCCTGCGAAATAAACCCAGACTGTATTTATATTTATATTTTTTCCATTCCCTTTTGGTGCACGATGTGAATTCTTTCCAGTCAGATACAGGGTAGCCGCAAAAGTTCGTTTTAAAAATTTCAGGACTTCTTCCTGCACAGTAATACAAGATGATGAATTTTAAATGTAGATGAATTTCAATTTTGCATTAAATTAAGTAAGTCACTTAATTTCAACCAGAAATGGAACTTAAATGCAGTGTCTCCTATCTGATATACGAGTAATATGATAATTAACTGACAGGTATGTTGAGTTTAGGATGATTTTCATTCGCGCGCTCTGAAATTCAATTTGTGCTGGCAGAAAGGCGTTCGCGAAATGCGATGCGGCGATGTGCAAACACTTCGACGGATTTCGGCGATTTTCGAAGAGGCACCAAGAGAACAGCTGAGAGTAACCAATATGCCGTCGATAGCGCTGGATAGTATCGATCAACACTGAGCTCATGGTAGTCGTATTGTCAACGTTTCCTATTTTGATATTTATACTCAGATCTATAACGGATTTTGATTATGAATAAAATAATCTTACATATGCGATAAAAAAGATATAAAAAGGATTGAAGATTTACGCTTTGTACCTGGTAGCTTGAAATGGATATAAGTGCCTTGTTTTGTGTATGTAATTTATAAACATGTGCAGATGATATAAGGGATAAAATTCCTCAGATGAATAATTTATTCAATGTTCACTTTTAACAAAAATATTTATTTCCTGAAATTATTTAATTTTTAATTTTATAATATTTTCATATTCCTAAAAACTGAAATATAGCGCATAAATTTTATGAATTTCAAAAATTAGCTGAGTTAAATTAACCTATAAATTTAATTTCACACGCACACGTTGACGGAAAGTCAACACTCTTTCTGTCTTAAATTAACCTATGAAGTACATTTTACGTAGATAAAGCAGTTGACTTTCAACCAAGTGCGTATCTTAAAGTCATGCTATAATCGCCTGTTGACTTTCAACTGGCGAATTATCCTTCTGGTTACATCTGAAAGTCAACCGCCTTTTTTTACTGAAATCCAGATTCTTGTATTACTGTGTGACCATTAATATTTCAACACCAAAACTCTTATCTTGTAAGATTCTTAATACACAATCTTTTATAAACGGGATAAAATCACCGAATAATAGTATATTACATCACAAGTTGGGTTAGACACGTCGTTAAACACGAGTGATGTATGATATTTTAATCAAAACAAACTTGTTATGACTGTAGAACTCCCAGAAAAGTAAGCGATAGATAGCCCTTTATCGCAATGGTGCGAAAACCTCCTATGAAGCTAATGTTGATTGATAATGATGATAAGCACTGCCCGAACGGATTTTATTGTTGTAGATGAAAATATACGATTGATTCGGGAGTTAGCTGTTTGGGTTGTGATTGGTAATTTTGTATGAGGCCAAATTTTCATAGCGGTTCGGTGCGAGGTACACAAGAACGCCTATGTAATTGTGAACTGGTGGCGACCTATTGCTGACACTGCCGCGCACTGCCACACGGCTGTAAAACTACACAGGCCAACATTTCTTGGAAGGATTAAATCAGTCGATCTTCTATAAGCGTTCTT
>NC_046658.1:109283468-109285650 GCF_010883055.1 Belonocnema kinseyi | reverse complement strand
GCGATCGGGCTGAAACTATAGCTACAAGCTATCTAAGGATGGTACTATAGAACGCCACCTCAAGGTAGGCCTAGTGGCGCCATCTCTTGGTCAGGCCGGAACTTATCAATCCACCCTCGTAGCAGTAAATGTCTGGAGTTTCGTAACCGCTTGTTGCTAGCATTATTCGCCTGTGTCTGTAACCAGGGCACCTCCACGTGGTGACGGTGGGCAACGGATCCACATTGGCTGAGTCCCTGGATAAACGGCGTTCATGCCGTCATGCCAGACACAGGTAAAAAGTGTATTACGATGCAGGGAAAACCCCCAGTATCGGTGTCTGGTCAGGGTGAGAAAGCTGGCTTTCCGACGTCGTCATCATGCAACCGTAGAAAAACCGCGAGCATTTCTCAATCGCATGCCTGCAAGAATAGCTCAGATTCATTCTGTTTCATTTGCAGTAAATATGAAGTGAGCAGTTTGCGAAAATGAATCGACGAGGAAGTGAAAAATCTTTACGAAAAGTGTTTTGACCGTAAATTGCTGCACCAAGAAACAAAATGGGTTCCTCACGTCATTTGCAATTCCTGCAGACTTATGTTGTATCGTCTAAAAAATTCAAACAACGAAAAGTACCGCAAGTACTCTACACATGGAACCACATGGAAAAACCCGTTATTGCGAAGGACTGCTACTATTGCATGAATTACGTCAAAGGGTTTAACGCCAAAAATAAAAATAACACTTCGTACATTAATGTGTGCACAGTCACAAGAGCAATTGAAATCAATAAAAATGCACGCCAGACTGATTTAGGCCTTTTAGAAGATAATAGAATGGAAGTTGAAAGTCAACGTCATGGAGACGGTAGTGAAACCAGTGATCGAACAGAAAATAGTTCTGATGATTCTGATGAAAATGACGAAAATATGACAAATATGGCGTGCATAAAATGAAATTGAAGGTTCGAATATTAGTGTCGCAACTAGAACTGAACGATTTTATTAGAGCTCTTGGATTACCGAAAGACGGCGCTGAATTTGCCGCTTCATCTCTAAAAAGAAGAAATCTTCTAGAGCCAAAGACAAAAGTTTCATTCTATCGCGAAAGGGACAAAGAATTCAGAAAGTTTTTCGTTAAAGACGAAGAGACGTCTTTAGTGTACTGCACTGACGTTAACGGAGTAATGAACCACTTGAAGACAAATGTGTACAGAGACGAAGAATGGCGACTTTTCATTGATTCGTCAAAACGCAGCATTAAGGCAGTTTTACTGCATAACACAAGTACTTACGCTCCTATCCCTATAGCTCACTCAACGGTCATCAAAGAAGAATATAACAATGTTAAAATGCTTCTTGAAAAAGTTAATTACACGAATCACAAATGGCAAATATGTGGTGATCTCAAAATCATAACAATGATATTAGGCCAACAATCGGGTTTCACGAGAGAGCCATGCTTTATATGTCTGTGGAATAGCAGAGATCGAGCTAATCATTACAGCAAAAAACATTGGCCTTTAAGAGATTCATTCAAACCTGATTCTCATAATATCATCAAACAAAGCCTCGTTGATCCAGAAAAAATTTTACTACCACCCCTCCACATAAAGCTTGGGCTCATGAAGCAATTTGTCAAGGCGTTAGACAAAGATGGACAATGCTATAAGTATATATCCCTTAAATTCCATAATGTTTCAGATGCTAAAATAAAAAAAGGAGTCTTTGATGGACCACAGATTCGAATATTGACAAGAGATACTAATTTCGTGAGCCACATGACGAAAATTGAAATGGACGCTTGGGAAACTTTTAAAGCAGTAGACACAAATTTCCTCGGTAACAAAAAAAGTCCAGACTACGAGAATATTGTTGCGAAAATGATAAGAAACTACAAAAAGTTAGGCTGCTTGATGAATTTAAAACTTCACTTTCTAGATTCCCATCTGGATAAGTTTTCAGAAAATGTTGGTGATTTCAGCGAAGAACAAGGGGAACATTTTCATCAAGACATAAAAGTGATGGAACAACGATATCAGGGTAGAAGGGACGAGGTCATGATGGCTGATTTTTGCTGGATGTTGAAAAGGGAAACGAAAGTAGGTCTTAAACGTAAGCTTAACCCTTTGCATCGTTCCTTCGAAGAAAAAAGGACACGTTATAGCAGGCAGAAAATAGACTGAAGTAGGTCTATAAATCAA
>NC_046658.1:109282361-109283368 GCF_010883055.1 Belonocnema kinseyi | reverse complement strand
CGCGTGAGTTGGACAACTAGATAGTATGTGAGCTAAATGCTCGGGTTGTGCATGGCACGCCCTGCAGCTATCATCGGGAATGTCTTGGCTCAAAATGTGGCGGCGATATGTTAAGGTGGAAATGACACCGTCTTGGCATGTAAAAATGAAACCCTCCGTACCAGACTTCAATCCGGGCGATTTAAGGAAAGCAAACGTTAGCTTACAAGACATTGACTGATCCTTCACATTTCTGTGGAAGATACCGTGCATCCTCTTATCGAGGAGCTGTTCACGAAAGTTTTTCTCTTGTGCTTTCTTAATCCGGGCTTTCAGGAGTGAGTACTCGAGATAGATAAGATTTGATGCATATTGCTCAACCCTAATACTGAAGTCAAGTCCGAGTGCTTCAGCAGCCTCCTCCGCTGCTTTTTACAGAAACGCTCCTTTGCCCACTTCTTGGTGATTCCTGGCCATTTCAAGAAGAAGGTCTCTTCCATTTGCAACTCTATGTGCTGTGCCCAGAATAATCCTGTTGTGAAGACATTCAAGACTCAATATTTCGCGACCCCCTTGACGGCGTGAGATGTACAGTCGGGGAACGGAAGACTTAAGATGCATGCTTTTGTTCATGTGCATAACCGGGACGGCAAGCATGTTCGTTGCAGATACTTTGTTCCTCGTCGACAGTTCGGAAGACCAAATCTGTCGGATGAGACGTTTGTATCTGCTTCGGAGAGTATCCTTTATAGATTTCACATCCTGAATGCGGCTCTGTGGCACGCCCATGTATGTATAAGTTTCTCCAGCGCAAAGGTGTTGTATGACGCTTCTATCAACGAGCTCAGGATCTTCAGGGAAGCCATTAAGTTTTCCTCGCTTCAAATGAACCTTGGCCCATTTGTCTAACCCAAATTCCATTCCAGTTTCCTTAGTATATCGTTCGACAATCCCCAGAGCTAGATGCAGTTGCTCTCTGTTTTTAACATAGATCTTAAGATCGTCCATGTAAAATACATGAGTGACCT
>NC_046658.1:109274066-109282261 GCF_010883055.1 Belonocnema kinseyi | reverse complement strand
GTTAAATTGATCGTCCTTATCATCGGCGCTCTTGGAGGTGCCAAGCTTTCACTTGCTAATGGCCTAAAAAGCATCCCTGCGTGTCAACAATATGCTAGAACAATTGCGGGAAAACTGCAGAAAGCGGTTGTCCTTGGGTCGCTTCGTGTTCTTAGGGTGCACGAGGCTTTTGCTGGATCTTCGTATTGATTCCTTTACAGACTGTAACCACCTATCTCACGGTCGTGAGGCGTGGTTGCGGCTGAAATTTTACCGCGATTTCGCTGGAAGCGGATGCAATTTTCCAGATTAGCACCCGCTCCCGGCGAAATCCTGCGGTTGTCCTTATGACAAATTTTTTAATTGTATATATAGCTGCTGCAGCCTAATTTCCTTGACAAAATTGAAAAAGTATACAAAAGCGACTGATTTCTAGCCTAAAAAGTGATTCATAAGACTTCAAAACAATTAAACTTAAATTCAAATGAATTGGAGAAAATGTAAAAAATTCAAAAAAGTCCTTTTGATTTTAACATAACTCGAGTAAACTTAGAGGAATTAAAGGGAAATTAGAAAAATTCTATGATATTCATAAACATTCAAGTTTTTTTTTAAATCCACTGAATAAAAAAAACTTTAATTAATAGAAATTTAAGATAGATTAATTTTTTTCAATAAAATGGAATACAATTAATTGTATTAAGTCAATTTAAAATGAGTTTAGAAAAATTCAAGGGAATTCAAACGAATTTGATAAAAAGCCTAAGAATCCAAGGTGAGTTTAAAAGAATTCGAGATGAATTAAAAAGAAACTAATTTGTTTTAATCCATTGAATTAAGAGAATTTACAAGAATTCAAATGAATTTGAAAAAATTCAAGGCAATTTCAAAGAATTTAAAGGAAATTCAGTTAAATTAATTAGAATGCATTGTGAATTCCGAATGAATTCAAACAAATTACAAAAAATATTCCAAAATCTGTTCAAATCTTTGAAGCCCTACGAGTCCCTCACTTCTTGTGAATAAAATACATTAAATCTATTAAAATATATTAAAATATTAAAATTTAAAAATTCGGAAATCTTATCAAATCTCTTGGAATTTGTTTAAATATCTGAAAATCTTGTTATGGGTTCTGTGAAAACGTTCCATATTCTCCGAAATCCTGGGAAATTCTTGAAAACAGTATGAAAATTTTATCAAATCCCTTGAGGGCATGCTCTTCGTGACCACGTGACCAAACTAGACCCCGGATATGAGCATTTTTTTTGGTGTTCACTGTGTCCACACGGATTGAGATATCGTGTTTAAAAATTTGAAAGATTATATAAAAAGCACTAAAGAACGTTTGTATACATCAATGTGTTTATACTTTTGAAGAAAGTTTATTTATAAATCGATTAAAAAGGATATTACCATTCGAGTTATAGCACTATGCAGATAATTTTTGGTTTGATGCATTTCGATTTTTTGGTTCGAATATATTGAGCACTGAAACCAGTTTTGGACTAAATCGTCTAAACCTTTAAAAAAATGGATGTAAGCAATAAAATTTGCACATTCGTTGAAAATCAACAAATTAGTATCTGCATACACGTAACCTATAATTATTTTTGGAACATTTTTAGCGATTTCTAGCGGAGAGAAAAAGAAACTTTGACCGTCGATAGAGTCGAGATCACGTGACTTAGTTCATTCATAAAATTTTTGTGTGGATAATGAAATGATTTTCATTATTTTCGGTCCTCACTACGTCCAAACGGATTGAGATATCGTGTTCAGGACTTAGGAACTTATACCGAAAGCACTAAGGAACGTTTGTATATATCAAAATGTTCATAATTACGAAGAAAGTTTTCGAATAAAATACTACAGGAATTAGGAAATAAACTTTTAACGTCGATAAAGTAGATGTCTCGATTTAAAAAAATCAAGGAACATCTTAGAATTTCATACTCGAAAATTCGTCCAAGTCCCATCTTGAGAAATGTGCATCTTCAGAAAATAATTAAAATTTTCTAATGGTTATATATTCTTGTAGATTTTTTGTACTGGTATGAAACAATTCCAAGAATAAAAATAAAATTTCGCACGGGGGCGAAAGACAAGGCGAGTCCGACGCTGAGTCCCGCTGGTTGGTTCACTGTCAACAATAGTTATCAGCTGATCGATTCAACGTCAAGAATTCTGGAAGTTGTTTGGAGAACTCCGACGAGTAAATTTTAGCACATTGCTGTTGTTGTTATGTTTCCAATTTGAAATTTATCTTTTATTTTTAGGACCAAAAAAATGAAAATCATTTTACACCGAAATTTCATGAACGAACTTAGTCACTTGATCTCGACTTTATCGACGTTCAAAGTTTCTTTTTTTCTCCGCTAGAAATCGCTAAAAATGCCCAAAAAATAATGATAGGTTACGTGTGTGCAGATACTTATTTGTTGATTTGCAACGAAGGTGCAAATTTTATTGCTTATATTAATTTTTTTCAAGGTTTAGATGATTTCGTATAAAATTGGTGTCAGTGCTCAATATGAGCAAATAAAAAAATCTAAAATGCATCAAACCAAAAATGATCTGCAAAGTGCTATAACTCGAATGGTAATATATTCCATCAATTTACAAATAAACTTTCTTTAAAATTACCAATATATTGATGTATGCAAACGTTCTTTAGTACTTTTTATTTTATGTGTCAAAGTTTAAACACCATATCTCAATTCGTGTGGACGCAGTGAACACCAAAAAAAAATGTTCATAACCGGGGACTAGTTTGGTCACGTGGTCACCGAAGAGCATGCCCTTAATATCATTAAAATCCTTAAACATCCATGAATAGTTTGCAAATCTTTTGAAAATGCCTTGGGATCTTTTGAAATGCCGTAAAATATGACAATTCATTTGAAATTTTTCGAAATCTTTGAAATCCCATTCAATTATTGGAATTAATTGAAAATTCCTTGGAATCTTTTAAACTATATTAAAATATTGAAATTGTTTAAAGCACTTATAAATTTCTTAGAATTTTTAAAAATACCCTAAAATAATTTAAATCCTTAGCACCCTTCTAATTACAGAAAGCAATAAAAAAATTCTTTGGAGTCTTTTAAAGATCCCTAAAATATTTTTAATCCATTTAAATCCCGTTCAATTACTGAAATCAATTGAAAATTCCTTGGGATAATTTACATTACACTCAAACATTTGAAATCCTCTAAAATCTTATAAAATCCCTTAAAACTGTTTGTATCTCAACGAAATTTCTCGGAATTTTTGAAAAATAATCTCAAATATTTCCAATCCCTTAAAATGCCATTAAATTACTGAAATCAAATGAAAATCCTTCGGAATATTTTAAAATACACTAAATATTTCAAATCCTTTGAAAACTGTTGAAACCATTGAAATTCTTTTAATATCTTGAAAATGCCTTGAATTTTTTTTCAATATCGGAAAGCTCTTCAAATTCTTTTAAATCCCCTCAAATTATATAAATCAATTTACAAAATTCCTTGCAATCTTTTTAAAATCCTTAAAATATTTCAAATCCTTTGAAATCTTTTGAAATCCCTTAAAACTTTTGAAAGCTCTTGAAAATGTCTTGGAATCTTTGAAAATACTCTATAATATTTCAAATCCTTTGAAATTCCATTCAATTATAGCAATCAATTGAAAATTCCTTCGGTTACTTTAAGATACACTAAAATATTTAAAATCCTCTTAAATCTTATGAAATCTTTTTAAATTGTTTGAAGCTTTCAAAAATTTCCTAGAATTTTAAACAATACCCTTAAATATGCCCAATTCTTTTAAATTCCACTAAATAACTGAAATCAATTGAAAATTCTTCGGGATCTTTTATTTTAAAATACACTCAAATATTTCAAATCATTTAAAATCTGTTGAAATCCCTTAGAATTGTTAAAGCTCCATGAAATGTCTTGGAATTTTAAAAAATACCCTAAACTCTTTAAAATCCTTATAAATTATTATTATTATTATTATTATTATTATTATTATTATTACACCATTTCCCTTTCGGGGTAGGCGTGAATCACTCGGTAGGCGAAAGGAGTAGTGTGTGGAAGGGATAGAGATTTTTCAGATTGATCCAGAATTCTCGTGCTATTTAAGTAAATAACACGTTCGTTCCGCAACACTGCTCCGACCCAGGTTGCTGATCAATCTCTCTAGCAATCACCCCAAGCGAAGAACCTCACGAAGCTGTTATGTAAGGTTCCCTACTTGGGTCCATTAATAGCCAAGGTCTTTGTTTCAGGCGTCGTTCACTCTACTGACACTCTTTTTATTAAGTATTTGCCGGCATACTTTCCTGTCCTGGCATACTTCTCTAGCTTCTTTTATGTCCATGCGTTTTTTCATGCAGGCTCTCGTGTTTCTGTGACTTCTTATGTCTCTTCTAACTAGGGTCTCATTCACACATTCTAACCATTCTTTCCGCGGTCTACCTCTGGGCACGCTGCCATTTACTTTACCTTGATACACTTGTTTCGTTAGTCGTTCATTTGGCATTCTCTCAACATGCCCGAACCATCTTAAACGATTTCTTTCCCATGTGTCTACTAGCGTCTCTTCTGCATCACATTCTTTCAGAATTATCTCCTTACTTACTTTGTCCATCAGGGTTTTCCCGCATATTATGCGCATGAATCTCAAGTCAATTGCGTTAATTTTACTCTTATCTTTTTCTTGATAAGTCCATGTCTCACTACCGTATAGTACAGTCGGTACAAATATAGAATTATGTATTGCCATTTTAGCTTTATTTGATATATTTTTACTTCTGATAAGGGGACCTGCTCTACCAATAACCTTCTTACCTTCATTTATTCGTCTATCTAATTCCTCATCTATCTTCCCGTCCCTAGTAAATAAACTACCAAGGTATACGAACTTCTCAACTTGTTCAATTCTCTCATCACTTAATAAAATATTGCATAGTGTTTTCTCACTCTTTCCTTCGAATACCATAGTTTTTGTTTTATTTGCGTTAATTTTGAGGCCCATGCTCTTCATGCTTGCATCTAGTTTATTCAACATTCTTTTTAGGTCTTCGATAGTCTCTGCCATAACAACCTTATCATCTGCGAACGCTAACCCACGTACCCTTACTGTTTCGAGATCCACACCCTCTTCGTCGAAAAGAGCCATTCTTAAACACTTGTCCATAAATAATATAAATAACCATGAAGACATAACGCATTCTTGTCTAACTCCTTGAATAATATCGAAACAGTCACTCAGTTGCCCATTCACTCTTACACTCGCTTTGCTACCTGTATATATTGTTTTTATAGCTTGTAGGATCCATCCATTGACTCTATACTCTTTCAAGACTTCCCAAAGTTTACTTCTATCTACCTTGTCAAAAGCTTTTTCTAGGTCAACAAATGCACAGAAAACTTTTTTTCCTACTCTCAAACTTTTTTCTGTTATTTGCCTTAAGCTAAATATTTGATCCGTACATGACCTTCCTGGCATAAACCCACTTTGGACTTCCCAAATCTTTGCTTCTATTATTTTCATTACCCTACGAATAAGTATTTTTTAATATATTTTACTTACGGTGCTTAATAAGCTAATCCCTCTGTAATTATTGCACTCGCTTTTATCTCCCTTTCTTTTGTATATTGGTATGATAATCGCTTCTTTCCAATCGTCTGGGACGCCTCCAATCTCGATACATAAATTTATCAATTCGCAAACTCTATGTGGTATGTACTCGCCACCGTGTTTAAGCATTTCAGCGTTAATACCGTCTACCCCGTTAGCCTTACCGGTTTTTAAGTTCTTAATTATATCCCTAACCTCAGTGACACAGACTTTTTCAATTGAGTTTTCCATCGCATCGTGTTCAACATCGCAGTTGTGGTGTCCTATAGCTTCATCTCCGAATTGTCTCCTAAAATAGTCTCTGAAAGTCTCGAGTATTTTGTCCGCATCATATACCATTTCCCCCCTACTATTTCTCATGTTGACAATTTCTGTACTTTTGTTTCCTTTCATTTTTTTATAAAGTAGTTTCCTGCTTCCTTCAAAGTCGTTTTTTATTTTTATCTCTTCTTCTGCTCTAATTGTATCTTTACTTTCTTTAACTAATCATTTAAGTATCCTGTTTCGCGTCTATAATCATTCTTACGTCTATTTCTTTCCTCATTGCTAAGACCTGCGATGTTCAAAGTTCTCTTGTACGCTTCTCTTTTTGCTTTTTGGGCAGCCTGAATTTCATCATTCCACCACGCATCACCAGAAATTCTTCCTACAACTGCGGTACCACACACTTCGATCGTACATCTAACAAGGATATCCCGTAACATTGTCCAGTCCCCCTCTATATCTTTGTTTTTTATACGGTCCTCCCATGTTGCCCTATCTATGCTTTCGATTCTCTTATTTTGGAAATCTATTCGCACATCCGGTTTCTGTAGGTTCTCAATTTTGATTCGCATTTGTTTTGCTTTCTTGGTTCTCTTTTTTCCCCATCCCCGACCTAAGTTAATTTTTGAGATCAGAAGGTAATGATCAGTATTGCATTCAGGACCCCTCATGACTCTTGTATCTTTGACTAACTCCCTTAGTCTTTCATCCGCAACAACAAAGTCAATTATACTGCGGCTATTTCCTTTAGACCAGGTGTACATGTGGATCATTTTATGCCTAAACCGAAATTCTTTCAAATTATTGAAATTTGTTAAAAATTTATTAGAATCTTTTAAAATGCCCTAAGAGATTTCAAAATATGGGTTAATTTAGTAAAAGGAAAATTACTGAAGTGATGTTTTAATTTTTTTAAATGACTATGAAGTAATTTGAGAAACATTTGTCATTTTTTTATTTCCTGAATTTCAAGGATTTGTCGACATGAACATTGGGAAACTAGGAATTAGGAAATAAATATCGTTTACAAATTTGTTTAAATATCTTTTTGTGATAGTTGACAGCGGAAAGCGGAAACAACGTAAAAAATGAATAGTTCATTGATCTTTTACCTTTGAGAACCCCTGACAACTTTCATATCCCATGATTCCAATTTAAATAAGCTGTGTTTGTTTTTCCAATTTTTAACTATTTTTTGTTTCCTTAAAAAATGCGACGAGAAAAAAATGTATTAGGCACTCAGAGGGTAGCTTAAAATTAACCAGGTACGAATTATTTGACCTAAAATTGCGAAACAACCCAGTTGAGGTTTATGCGTGAGTTTACTTTTCTACATTTGCTCAGGTGTGAAGATTATTTATGAAACGCTGACTTACTTAAATTCACGGTACTCTTTGATTCCAAATTCGGTGGTTTTGCAAATGTTTCAATATAAACATCTCTGGGACTCAAGTAGCTGGTGATTTATATTGTGTCTGGAGGTTGCTTATTTAAATAAGTAGCGATATTAAATTTCGCACCAAAGAGAGCGAGAAATTAGAAAAGTGGAATTCTTCTATGTTCGAAGGAGTTAAAATAAAAAAATTGAACATATAAAATTCCCTGATTTAAAATTCACACATTAAATATTGTAACATTCCAAAAACTATACAGAAACGATTTCAGTGCTAGTAATTATTCAAAACTAGACGTTTGAAAGATTTTTAATATTCAAATTACTTCTTCAACATCTCGAAGCATTATGAAATTTAAATAATTTCTAATTTAAGTTCATGTAACAATCTGTCACATGA
Organism: Belonocnema kinseyi; assembly: GCF_010883055.1. NCBI lineage: Eukaryota > Metazoa > Arthropoda > Insecta > Hymenoptera > Cynipidae > Belonocnema > Belonocnema kinseyi. The sequence continues at coordinate 109,274,591 of NC_046658.1, read as the reverse complement.
ACAATTACATGTTTCATTTTCGACGCCTTTATAATTTGAAAAAAAAACTGTGTTAAGATTTTGGGAAATGCTTCAAAATTTATAAGGACACGTTTGTCTGGCGATTTTCAGTTTTTATTTTGTTTAAATAGTGCCAACTTATTATTTTTAGTTTTAGAATGTAACTGAGAATATAACTTTAGAGTCCTAACTTAAATAGAATGATTAAAATTGCATTGTTTAAACGAACTTAAAATTAAAATCAGCCAGACAGGCATGCCCTCACATACGATCTATTTCCCAAAATTTCAGCACAATATGTTCATTTTTTTAATTATAAACATAATATTATTTATATATATGTATATATTACGCTGAATATAATAACATGTAATAAATGGCCACGTGACTGACTCTCATATGCCCTTAAATTTATTAAAATTCTATAATACGAGGGTAGTTCAATAAGTCCTTAGAATGAAGTATAAAAACAATTTTTTTTGGGTAAATTTTTTTTTTATTTTTCAACATAATCTCCTTGGAGCT
>NC_046658.1:109265453-109273966 GCF_010883055.1 Belonocnema kinseyi | reverse complement strand
ATATATCTAGTCGAGAGTGGTGCTGACTGAAAACAGATGATTTGGAGCGATTCGCGCGCCATCTGTTGGTCATTCTAAGGACTTATTGAACTACCCTCGTATCACATTAAAAGCTTGCAATATTGTTCAAAAAGAATTTGCCAACCTGACACATTTAACAATTTGAAATTTAATATTTAGAAAAAATAATTAATAGGGTCTTTTTAAAATAACGAATGTTTAAGATTGAGTCTTTCACTGATTTAAGTTAAGCGAGTCTAAGCATAAAAAACGTAAAATTCACGTAGATGTCAAATATAAACAATAAAAATAGTACTAATACAGACTTCACTTACCAAAATGCTCTTAATACAGGGAAAATAGGAAAATTTTTCACGAAAACAGAACAATAATAAGGGAAAAAATTATTTTAAATAAAAGTAATGTAGATTCAATAAAATAATTTAATTTACAACCCGAAGAAATATATTTTCAAGAAAAAAATTTATTAATAACAAACAAATATTTTTATTTTAAATCAAAAATAGTTTAACAAAATAAAAGAAAGAGTTTTTAACAAAAGAGTTGAATCATCCACCAAAAAAGAATCATTTTAAGCCAAAAGATATGCAATTTCCATCAAAAGAGATGATTTTTCAACAAAATACATGAATTTGCAAACAAATATTTCAATTTTCAACTAAAAAAGATGAATTTTAATTTAAAATGTTGAATTGAAATGATGAATCTTCAATCATAGAAATGGATTTTCAACAAAACAGTTGCATTTATAATCAAACAGTTACATTTTTATAACAAAAAATTATTTTCCACCCACAAAAGTTCTGAACCAATTAAGATAACTTTCCTACCACTTAAAATTATTTTCAATCCTAAAACACGAAATTTCTTTCCAAAAATGTGAATTTTCAACAATATAGTTGAATCCTTAACCAATGAAGTTCAATTTTCAACCAAAAAATATGAAATTTCTACCAATAAGATATGAATTTTCAAACCAAAAAGATTCAATTTCTACAACAACAAATTTCAACCAAATAGTTGAATTTTCTACTAAAAAAGATCAATTTTCATCAAAAATGAAATAGTTATTTTTAAAACTAAAAACTTAATTTTCCATAAAAAAAAAGATTTAAAAAAATAGTTACATTTTCAACCAAAGAGAGGAATCTTCAATTAAAATGATGAATCTTCAACCATAAAAATAAATCTTCAACCAAACAGTTGTATTTACAACGAAATATTTAAATTTTAAGCAAAAAAGATTATTTTCCACCAAGTAAGATGAGTTTTGAACCAATGACTTTTCTACAAAGAAAAAAAAAACATTTTCAATACTAAAGGACAAACTTTCTTTCTAAAAAGACAAATTTTTAATAAAATAGTTGAATAATCAACCAATAATCATTCATTTTCAACCAAAAAATATTAAATTTTTACCCAAAAAAAAAGTTCGACAAAGAGAGACCAATCTTCACCCGAAAATCAAATAGTTGAATTTTTAGTTAAAAACATAATTTCCCAAATAATAGTTAAATCTTCAACAAACAAGATTATTTCCTACTAACAAAGATGACCTTTTACCAAAAACATATAATAATACAAAACGACAAATTAAATAATTTTAATACAAAAGGACAAATTTTACATCCCAAAAAGACGAATTTTCAAAAATATAGTCAAATTTTTAACCAAGATAGGTGTATTTTCTTACGTTAGATCATGCAGTTCTTTAAAAATATTTTCTCCATAGTAGGATATTTTAAATACAAAATATTTTACAAAATCTTTAATTTCTAGTAAAATCTAACTTCCCCAGGAAATTATAATTCTGAATGTGAACCACTAATTAATTCTGAAACCGGAAATCAACTTGTTCTCATTTAAATTCGTTTGTATATAAAATGTTCTGTTTTGCACAATGGCTCAATTAATTCGAAATCTGCAAGAATGAGAGGAAGGAAATTTCATTCAAATTAAATCACTTCATGTGCAATGAGTAAAGTGTTCTGAAGAGTTGAATTGATGGGGGGGGGGGCTTGCATTTTATTTGCTTAACCAAGTCGAGGGAACAATCTCAAAAAGAGTCGTGAGAATGTATAGAAGGGAATTTGAAAAGAACCTTCTCTCCCATCTGGGTCAATGAAGGCTGAACCGGAAATCGATATTTTCTTCACTACTACTGAGTATTGCTGTATCAAAGAACCTGGAAACTCGGAAATATCAAACTGCCAGCTGTCCAACGATTTTTAGGGGCTAGAAGCTACAACTGTCTGCTAATGCTAATACGATTTCTCAATAGCAACGGTCCTTAGGACTTTTAACGAATTTTCCTACCATTTCTATGCATTCACTCTTTCAAATACTTGTTCAGTAATCAAATTTTTTCGAAATTCTCTGAACTTTCCCTGACCATTGATGATCGAATTTTCAAACAAACTAAAAGATGAATTCGCCACGAAAATATATAACAGTTGATATTTCGAAAAAAATAAAACTAATTTTAAACCAAATATTCCATATTTTCACTTAATAAATTAATTTTCAACTAAAACGATGGATCTGTAATAAAAAAATTAATTTTCAACCAAACCATTCAACTTTTAACTAAGAAATACGAATTTTCCATAAAACAGTTAAATTTTCAACACGAAAATATTTTTCTTTCAAAACGACTAATTTTCAACTAAAATTCTGAATCTTCAACTAAAAAATTGAATTTTCAACCAAACATTTGGATTTACAACCAATGAGATAAATTTAAGGATGAAAGTATTATTTTGCACCAAAAAAGATAAGTTCTAACCCAAAAAAGATTACTTTCATATAACAAAATTTTAACCCCAAAAGAAAAATCTCCTTCCCAAAAACAGGAATTTCTAAGAGAAATTTCTACCAAAAGGGATGAAATTCCAAATTAAAAAAATTAAATTTCTACAAACAAAGAAATTATGGATTTTCAACCAAATAGTTAAATTTTCAACCGAAGAGAGGGATTTTCAATTATAATAAAAAAGTTAAATTTTCTAACAAAAAAAAAAAATTTTCGATAAATACAGATTTTTCAGTAAAAAAAAAATTTTATCCAAAAAAACGCAGGTTCAAATAAAAAAGACCAACTTTCAACAAAAAATGGAAAGTTTTTAAATAAAATTATAAATTTTCAACTGAATTCGCTAATTTTAGATTTACAAAAATTAACTTTCATCCAAAAACAAATTTTTAACCAAAAAGGATGAATTCTCAACAAATAATGTAACCGTACATATTTTATGTGAAAAATATTTGAATTTTTTAAAATTCAAATCAACAACAACAAAAAAACGATTTTCAAACCAAATAGTTGAATCCTCAACCAAAGAAAATTAGCTTTTAACCAAACAGTTGCTTTTTTAACCAAAAAAGTTAATTTTCTACCTAAAAAAAATTTTTTAACCTAATAGTTGAATATTCAAAGACTAGAATTTTAATTATGTAAAGTTATTTTACCCTGACTTTACCCTGATTATTGCTTGGTCTAATGCAGTAAAATTATTATCCCTAAATAATTTTTTTCGTATGTAAACAGAATCAAATTCGAAAATTCCCTTAAACTTCTGACCTAATTTACTGCATCGGCTTTAGATTAAGCTGTCAAATATCGTGTTATGCTTATTGGAAACTGTCAGACGATACTTTGCATTAGGTATTTTTAAATATCTAATGAAAATTTAACGAAATTAACCTAATTCACGATGATCTGAAATTCAACAAGGTGCAATAACCAATAAACTGTCAGTCAAATGTCAGTTTAAATTCCAAACCTGTCTGCTATAATGAAACGTAGAATATCCCTCGGAAATGTGAAATTGTGAAACCTTAAAACCTTAAAATAACGCTCTTGTAATGAAAATTCATCAAATGAAATTTAAATGTCATTTTTATTTAAGTTCATTACAAAATTTTGTTCAGCCGGAAAGAAACGTTACTCTGATTCTGTTGGAATCATTCAAATTTTAAAATGAATATCTTTAAAACTAAAAAATTTTTATATTTAGGCATTATTTTCAAAATTTCATGATTTTTCTCTCACCAGTTTTTCATTTTCCTTGACCCATAATATTTAGAGGCCGACTGTAAGTGAAAACTCGAATTTTCAAATGGTGGCCTATAAATGGCTGCCTCATCGAAATTTATTTTTTCAGTTCGAAAAGACTTTCTCTGAATTTTAAATACTTTCTTTCTTATAAGGAATACAAAATTCCAACCGTCCTAGTGGCAACTGAATTTTTTAGAAAATTTCTAAGTTGGTGATGAGTTAAAAAATTATAATTTCCCTATACTAATCTATAAATGTCTATTTTTATTATATTAGAAGACAGTTGAATTATTCAACTGTCAAAATTTTATGTCAAAAATTCATTTTCAACCAAGAAAAATGAATTATCAACCAGAAAGGATGGCTTCTCTACCATAAAAATTGAATTTTCTACCCAAAAAGGAAAAATATTCAACAAAACGATTGAATTTTTGACGAAAAAAAATTACTTTTTAACAAAATAGTTGCATTTTCAAGGAAGCAGTAGAATTTTCAAACAAAAAAGACAAATTTTTTAGAAGACAGTTAAATTACCAATCTGAAATGTGAATTTTTATTTTAAAATATCATTTTCAACAAATAAAGATGACTTGTCAACCAAATAGTTCAACTTTAAATAAAAAGAGCTGAATTTTCAACAAAATAGTCAATTTTTTAACTAAATTGTTAAATTTTCGGGACAAAAGACGAGCTTTTTAGAAAAAAGTTTAAAACATTTCTAAAAAAAAAATTTAATTTTTAACAAAGGAAAATGAATTTTCCATCAAAAAGGATTTAAAAAACCATAAAAACTGTTGAATTTAAACAGAAAAAAGATTAATTTTTAACGAAATAGTTGAATTTTTAAACGAAAGACAATTTCTTCAGAAGGCAGTGAAAATAATTCATTTGAAAAGGCGAATTTTCATTTAAAATATAATTTCTCACCAAACAATTTCATTTACAACCAAATATTTGAACTTTGAATCAAAACAGCCGAATTTTCAACAAAATAGTTACATTTTTAACCAAGTAGTTGAATTTTCATGCTTAAAAAAACGAGTCACAGAATGTGACTTTAAGGTTTTTTTGTTTTTGTTTTGAAAATTAAACAAAAATCCTGATCTACGTAAAAATTCCTGATCTAAACCCTATCCTGCTTCATTTACAAGCGGTAAATCACATTAAATATATATCCTTTTCAGAAAAAAGAATTAATAATTTAAAAGGAAAGGAAGTACTTTTGCGAGACAGGTTTCTGAAAATTGCAGTTCTTCTCGTCGTGAGCGGCTCAGGAAAGCATTTGGCTCATTATTCACCACCACGCCTTCCCCCAGTCCCAACCCTACCTAGCCGCCATGCGACTAAGCCAGCACGGCACGTACAACATCCATGGTACGTAGGCCGACGAAAATCTTTCAGCACAGTGCTGTCATCTATCGCGCACAACTTGAATCAAAAAGAAGATTCCTTTTCCACCACGGGTTCGAGTCTACGCTACCTCCTGCCTCGTCTTTACCGACATAATGTCCTCGATTCTGTTCAATCGGTACAGTTTTTTGTGATGAATCGTACGGGGGGAAAAAATGAAGAAAGGGAACGATGAACCCTGCGAATGCATCTTGCAAGGGCCGAAGCCCCCTTCCTCAAGGTGAGCGACTCTCAAGAGATTACAGCATTTTTCACAGCACGATATTCGTGATTGTTTTCTTCTTTTCTTTTGACTCTACTACTTTTCATCAAGGGAATCTGCATAAGCCCAACTCTTCAAAACGAGATTTAACCCAAGAGTCGATATACATCCTTTTTAATAAATGAATCAGCAAGAAATTAATCGAAAGAATACTCATTTCCTTCATTATTGGTTGCATTTGATAGGAAATTAGCAAACTGAGTGAAATCGAGAAATTATTTAGAAATTATGGAATAAGTATCTTATATATATTCGAAATTTTGAATTCCTTAAATAAAATTTCATGTAAAGAGACAAGGTTGTCAACAAACTAGATGCTTTAGTCACCAGTTTGAGGTTTACCCAGCCAGCTTTCAGCGATACTGAAATAAAAGGCTCACACAAATTCGCATTTGATCAATGAAAATCAAAACGATAAGCTCTCCATTTTAATTTACTTAAATCTCAGGTCAAGTATGCAAGTTTTTAAAAACTCACCATTGAAAGGCGTTGAAGTGGAAGTAGACGAGACCCTGTCCGTAAAGAAACGACACATCTTTCCAGTAATCGGTCTTTTGGTTGAAGAACTTTTGATATGCAGACATAGCTGTAAAAGAAGGAAATGTACAAAAATGTTTTCTTCAAGAGGAAGACAAATTTCTAGAGATTCTTGGATTTGGGAGTTACCTTTGCTATAATCTTCTAGAAGTAAATGAAAATGGCCCAGTTTGCAGTAAGTTTTAGGATCGATGCTAATTCCTCGATCGTCATCATCGTCATCCTCATCATCGTTATCTTTCGACTCGTCAAAGCTCATTTTTGTACTGTCAGCTTTTCTCCGCTGTTTTTCTGAATGAGCTTGCACTATCATCCTCTCTAGATATTTAATTGCACGAACTACCAGAGCCTTTTTCTTTGCTTGCTCTGGCGAATTCAACTTCAGGAATCCGAACTGGCGACTGAAAAATAATGTAACACGTGAATCTTCCTATTGTGGTTAAAATTTAATATTTTTACAGTCTACTACTAGATAACCTGATGATCTATCTATAGAGAAAAGCAGATAATAAAATTAAAAAGGTTGCCACTAAATACCGATTTAGAACTTCTCTGATTTTTCCCTGAAAGTTATAAACTGTTCTTTCAGATATGAAGAAAATATTGTTCCCAGAAGATCAATCATGGTAAAGTAAAAAGGTTTGTTACAAAATTTATCTTTTTTGTTTGATCAAGAATTGAACTTTTGCGTTCGACAAAAGAACCGAACGCTAGAGAACATCATAGGATCCATGCCTTAATGTCTCTATTTGTTAAATATTTGAAATTACATTTTTTTAAACCAGCATAAACTTAAGAAAAAATGTGCAACAGAATTGCACAAGAGGGCTTAACATGTTATTTGTAAACATATTTCTCTTATTTTAACTCTTTTTGTGCAATTATTTTTCATAAATTGATTTTCTTGAGTATTTATTTATTTATAACAGTTTCTTAAGGAACATAATTCTTTTTAAGCCTTCTTGTGCAATTTTTTTGCAGAATTTGTTCTTTAAAAGTTTATGTTGATTTAAATAATGTACTTTTCAAAATTTATCTTAAAAACTTTTAGTGACAGTCATACAGATATTAAAACTTAGAAATATTGCGTTTTCAACAAAATAGATGCACTTTTAACAAATTAGTTGATTCTTCAACCAAAAGATTAAATTTCTACCAACAGCGACGAATATTCAACAAAAAAGATCACTTTTAAGCTAAAAAAATTAACTTTTAACAAGAAAAGAAACGAAAAATCAAGAAAATAGTTTAATTTCCAACCAAAGAGATGAATATTCAGCAATAAAAATGAATTCTCAACAAAAAAATGTAATAGTTGATATTTTCACAAAAAAATACTTTAAAATCCAATGAAAAACAGTTTATTTTAACGAAATAATACGACTTTTCAAAAAAAGTTAAATCCTCAATCAAAACAAGTAATTTTCAAACAAAACATGAGTAACTTTCTACAAAAGAGTTGAATTTTCAACAAATAAAGATGAATTTTAAATCCAAAAGGACGAATTTCCTATAGAAAAAGAACAATTTTCAACGAAATAGTTAAATTTTCGACAAAAAAAAGATGAATTTTTATAAAAATAATTGATATTTACACAAAATAGTTGAATTTTCACTTTAAAAAGAGGATTTATTCAACAAAAAAGTGTAAAAATCAAACGTGAATATATGTAGTGGCGTTTTCGTCCCCATAGTAGTTTTCAAGGAAAAATAATATTAATTTTCAACCAAACAGTTGAATTTACAAACAATTAGTTAAACTTTAAATCAAATGAGAGGAATTTGTTACAAAATAATTAAATTTTTAATCAAATAGTTAAATTTTCAAGCCACATACAAAAAATGTTTACTAAAAAAATAGTAATTCCACATATATGAACATTTAGAATGATTGCATTTTAAAACCAAATTGATTAACTTTTAACCAAATAGCTGATTACTCAAGCAAAAAGATGAATTTTCAACCAAGAATACGAATTTTCATTAAATAAAATAAATTTTAAGTTTAACAAATTAATTTTGAAAAAAAAAACTAATTCTGGAACAAAATAACTAATTTTCTACCAAATAGTATGTACTTGAAGTTACGAACGTTCATATGAACGAAATTAAAGATTTTTTTCACCGAATTTTTTTTTGCCTAAATCATTTAGGATGACAAAAAATGATATTCCATCGGAAGAAGTTTTCGAAATTTTTATTTTTTGAGGGGTTGAATACCCTTAC
>NC_046658.1:109222905-109265353 GCF_010883055.1 Belonocnema kinseyi | reverse complement strand
TATATTTTCAAATATCGAGAATCAAAATGGTCATTTTTAACATTTTAGGTGTGGTTATTTTAAGGGTGGTTTTTAGGGGTCTTGTCGAACTTTCTCACTCACCCTATAATTAGTTAGGTAAAAAAAGAGAATTTTTGACGTTTTTATATTTTCAAATATCGACAATCAAAATGGTCATTTTTAACATTTTAGGTGTGGCTATTTTAAGGGTGGTTTTTAGGAGTCTTGCCGAACTTTCTCACTCACTCTATAATTAGTTAGGTAAAAAAAGATAATTTTTCACGTTTTTATATTTTCAAACATCGACAATCAAAATGGTCATTTTTAACATTTTAGGTGTGGTTATACTAAGGGTGGTTTTTAGGGGTCTTGCCGAACGTTCTCACTCCCTCTATAATTATAATGATAAAAAAAGAGAATTTTTGACGTTTCTTTATTTCCAAATATCGACAATCAAAATTGTGATTTTTAACATTTTAGGTGTGGTTATATTAAGGGTGGTTTTTAGGGGTCTTGCCGAACGTTCTCACTCCCTCTATAATTAGTGAGATAAAAAAAGAGAATTTTTGACGTTTTTATATTTTCAAATATCGAGAATCAAAATGGTCATTTTTAACATTTTAGGTGTGGTTATTTTAAGGGTGGTTTTTAGGGGTCTTGTCGAACTTTCTCACTCACTCTATAATTAGTTAGGTACAAAAAGATAATTTTTCACTTTTTTATATTTTCAAATATCGACAAGCAAAATGGTCATTTTTAACATTTTAGGTGTGGTTATATTAAGGGTGGTTTTTAAGGGTCTTGCCGAACGTTCTCACTCCCTCTATAATTAGTGAGATAAAAAAAGAGAATTTTTGACGTTTTTATATCTTCAAATATCGACAATCAAAATGGTCATTTTTAACATTTTAGGTGCAGATATGTTAAGGGTGGTTTTTAGGGGTCTTGCCGAACTTTCTCAACCACTCTATAATTATTGAATTAAAAAAAGAGAATTTTGGACGTCTTTATATTTTCAAATATCGACAATCAAACTTGCATTAGGCAGGTCTAAATAATGGGTGATGTGTAAGGGTAGGTAACCCCTTAAAAAAATTTTTATTCGACAATTCTTTCCGACAGAATATTTTTTTTGCCGTCCTAATTGATTTAGGCAAAAAAAAATTGAAAATAATTTTTTTTAATTTCGTTCAAATGAACGATTGTAACTTCAAGTACATCCAAATAGTTTGCTTTTTAAACAGAGATGATGAATTTTCTGTCAAAAATACTAATCTTCAACCAAAACTTCCGCAAAAGTATTTCAATTTTCAATAAAAAAAAAGTTAAATTAAACAAAACAATAGAAGTTTTCAACGAAAAAGTTGCATCCTCACCAAAAACAGATTAGTTAACAAACCGTAAAGAGGCATTTTCAACAAAAAGCTGAATTTTTAGCCAAAAGATTTTAAGTTTTACATAAAAAAGCCCAGTTCTCAAAAAATTAATTAATTATAAACTAATAAGGATACAGTTTCAAGTCGAATTTTTGATCCAAAAAGACGAATTTTCAACAAAACAGTTGAATTATCAACCAAAGAAAATGAATTAGTCACCAAGAAGAACAAAAATGATCAAGTTTCAACCAAAAGAGAAAGAATTTTTAAGAAAATATCTAAATTTTCAAAAAAGCGGGCTTTTGAATTAAAATGATGAATCATCAATCACAAACCCTAATTTTTTAACAAAGTAGTTGCAGTTTAAACTAACCTTCTCTGACCAAGTTTTTAATTCCCTGACTTTCGAAAATTCCCTGACTTGTAGGAAGCCTGAATTAAACGCATAATTTCGATTTTGGTAAGTTTGAAACGAACGATTTGGATTTCTAAACAAAGTGTTGATTCTCATAATGTTCATAAAAATATCATCAGTGACATTATTTATATTTATGAATTTTTTCGTATATTTATTAAGAAAATATAATTTATTATAGTCATGTTTCCCACTTTCAAGAAAAGTACTCCAAATCCTGACACATGCGCATTGTTAATTTCTTTAATGAAAAGACCTGCGCATGTTCTTCGTCGCTTCAACTAAAATTTAGTTGAATTGACAAAATACCTTTAGTGTTGAAATACTAGTGTACTTTTTAAAATAAAGAAGGCTGACGATACAAGTATACGATAAACTGAAATAGAATTGATTAAAAAACACAAATTTGTTTTAATCATTGCAGGAAATCCAAATTTCACTAAAAAATTTTAGAATCTCCAGACTAATGTACCTGAAGTTCAGAACGTTCAAATAAACGAAATATTTCGTCCCAGTTTTATTTTATCAACAAATATTGCTCCACATACAATGGAAATGTAATGAATTTGCATTTTATGTCGTAATCTATTATTTGCAATATAAATGGATGAATATATCAGCACTGTTTATAGTTTACAAAGCCATCAGTAAAAATTGCGTTCATTTGAACGTTCAGAACTTAAAGCACATCCAGATTTAGACTATTTCTTTTACAATTAGGTAAACAAGCCAATATTACGGGCATTTAAATATCTGGACTTTAATTGAAAATCGAAACCCAAGGAGAATAAAAGTTAATAAACATGAATCTAAAAGTCATCAAAGAACGTGGTAAAGAAATTTATAATTGCTTTTTTACAACCTGAAATCTGTTCAAGGTTTTTATTTACATACACCAAGTTTCCACCCAAAACATAGATAAAAACTAACGGAAAAGCAGGCAAAACAGCCCTTTTTCTGACATTTTTCCACGCTTAAAAGCCCATATAAACATGATTGAAATTCCATACAAAAACCTGTTTTTTGGTTCCTGTTAAAAACGAACAGAAAGTGGAACGAGTGAATATGTGAGAAAGGATGTCAGTAGGTTGCAGGCGAGATTGAAAGGATGGCTCAAATTGCCCGCCTATTCTTGTCAGAAAATCGCCAGGTTGGATTTTGAAAGTTACCGGTTATAGAAATCTATGAAAATGCGAAAAGAAATGTTACGCTTGGGGGGAATAGTTTGTTGGATTAGATTAATAATTACCTATCCAGCTCAGAAAGTATCTGAAGTTCCTGAGGAGTCAAATTGATATCGTCTGTCTCCTGGGCCATTTTCACGGTCGGCGAGAGACGTTCGTCAGAAACCGGGGAAATACATATTCACGGAGCGATCAGGACCACTCTTCGCGAAAAAGGGAAATTCACAACACGCACTCACTTCACTTCGTCACTTCATTCGGAAAATACACTTTTTTCAAAACGATGGGTCAGGTTACGTCGTGACGGCAAACACGCGACGGAAGACGATTCTCGAGCGCAACCGTTGCTCAAGCCACTTTGTTTTTTGTCCCGCCGCGCATTGGCGGGAAGTTTTATATAGAAGAATTGACATTTTCCGGATGGCTGCAAAAATTCATTTTTAAAATTCCATGAGTTTTTATTTTTTCAATTTCACTGCCCATTAATATTTCAAGATAGATATTCTAATCTTGCAACGTTTCTAATATGCATATAATCTTTTAAATATTCAAATACAACATTTTTTTATTTTAATAAATAAATTTTTAATATATTACTTTCAATGCTGCCCCATCAGCCTAATTTAATTGATAAAGTGAAAAAGTGAGAAAAAAAATGCAAAAATTTCTAACGTAAAACATGACTAAAAGTGACTAGTATTTTTCTTAATCAAAAGAATTTAAAAGAACTTGATACATAAGACTTCAAAAGAATTCAAATTAATTCAAAAGAATTGGATAAAATTAAAAAAGTTCCACTGATTTGAGTGAAATTGGAGTGAATTTACAGGAATTTATGGGAAATGAGAAGAATTTGATGATATTAATACAAATTAAAATTGCATTTAAAAAATCAATTGAATTTAAAACAATTGAAAAATATGAAAATTTCATTGAGTAGAAATGAGTAAATAGAAGAAGTCAACAGGAGTAAAAATTCCAGCGAATTCCGACGAATTCAAAATACTTTAAAAGAATTCATGATAAATTAACCAAAATTAAAGGGAATTCCAAATGAATTTAAATTAATTCTTTAAAATCCATAAAAATATTATAAAATCCAGTGGAATTCTATGAACTAACGTTCACACAAAAAGAGGTCTGTTATGTGCATAGTAACACTTATCAATTCTAAAAATTAGATTAAATTATACATATATTTGATCGGCTTGCTTTGGCAAGATTAGATGAAATTCTAGTACTGAATATGGAGGTGAATACCAAGGTCACAATTACCAGAATATATTTTACAAGCCACACAAATTGTAATTTGCCCTGATTAAAATGAATTCATAAAATAATTAAGGTAGTTAAAAATGAAAAAATTTAGTTTCTCTAAACATAGGGGAAGGGAAGAAAGCTTGAAAAGGGACCATTCAAAAGATTTTCAAAATCAAAAAACAAATGATTTTAAAAAATTTTATTCCGAAAATCAAAATTTTTAATTATTTCGGAAAATGGATTTGCGAAATTAAAAATAATCAAAATTTTGAATTATTTTGAAAATGGTCAGAAATACAAGAAAAATAAAAAAAACTTGTAGCGACTGTTTCTTTAAATAGTGACTTATAGTGATTGCTTCTTAAAAAAGTGACTTATGTGACTGTGTGGCAGTCTTGTAAATCCTTCAAAATCCTCGGAAATCTCTTAAAATTTTTTAAATCTCATAAAAACTTTTGGATACTTAAATCAATGAAAAAATCCTTTGAATCTTTTAAAGTACCCTAAAATATTCCAAATCTTTTTCAATATTGTAATTCTTTTTAGTTTGTGAAAATTCCTTGGAATTTAAAAAAAATATTCACAAATTTTTTTAAAATTTTTAATTCTTGAACATTTTTAAAGCTCTTGAATTCCCTGGAATCTTTAAAAACACCCTAAATACTTTAAAATCCTTTGAAATTCCTCCAAGCTATCAACTCTATTAAAAATTCCTTGGAATCTTTTAAAATGTCCTAAAATATTTTAAAAACATAGAAATAATCGAACATCGTTGAAATCCTTAGAAATCTAGCTCTCAATCCTTGTAAATAAATTTTTCTAAATCCATGAAAATATCATAAATTCCTGCGAAATTACATGAAATCCCTTAATACCATTGAAACCCTCGAAATCTCATAAAATCCCTTGGAATCTTTTTAAATACCCTAAATCCCCACAGTTCCTTTAATATTCTTCACTGTCTTTCAAAATTCTAGAAAATTCAATAAAACTACCTAAACATTTTTTTAAATCTGTAAAAATCGTTTCAATCTTTGTAAATTCCCCGGAGTCTTTTAAAATGCCCTAAAATATTTTAAATATTTAAAAATATTTTAGGATATACCATAAAATGATTCAAAATATTTTTAAACACCTTGCGATTTTTAAAGGACGTGTAAAATCTTTAAAATTCTTAGAAAAACCCTGAAATACATATTTTAAACCCATTGAAATCCCTTGAAATTATTGACATGTATTGAAAATTCCTGTATTTTATGTAATTCGTGAAATTATAAATAAAATCTAATAATATTTCCTGATATTCTGACTAATTTATTAAAATACCTTAAAATAATTTAAACCCTCGGAAATCTGATAAAATCCCTTGGAATATTTTTAAATGTCCTAAAACCTTATAATAGGGCCTATAAAATAGTTCAATATCTTTTAAATGAGGATATCTACATAATGAAAAAAATTGGACTAAAATCTTCCGAATTTTTTCGTGACAATTGTGGAAATCTTTTTCAATTTTTTCTTGAAATTAATTTTTCAAAGTAGACAATCATTTGAAATTTTTGCATCAATCATAAAGAAAATTGTTTTATTTTCTAGAAATCTTTGATCATTCTTCAAAAAAACTTCTTTTCTCAAAATCCTCAAAAATTAAATTTAACAAAATTTGAAATTTGGAAGCTTTAAAATATTTTTTAATCTTTAAAAACTTCTTAACCTTCTACTCGTAAATATCTTTTAAAATGATTCAAAATTTTGTTTAAATAAAAAAAAAACTTTTGCAAAATTAAAAAAAAAATGCATTAAAATCTTTTAGATTCTTTTATGATAGTTTGGAAAATCTTGTTAAATCTTTTCAAATAATTTTAAATGCCTACTCTCTCACCATTAATTTTTGAAAAAAAAACAATCATTTTTAATTCACTTGATACCTTTCAAAATTCTTAAAAACTTTCTCAGCTTTCGGTTCAAAATCACTAAAGATCTACATTTTGTTCACAAAAATTGTAATTCTTGCAAGTTTTTAATTATTTTTTAATCTTTTCAAAACTTCTAAATGTCTCTTAAACTTAATCCTATAAAAAAATTTAGCAACATTTAAAACTTTTACTTTAAAATCTTCTACATTCTTTTTCGAAATTATACGAAATAATTTTAAGTTTGTAAATCCTTTTCAAATTTCTTTTCAAATTCATTTTTCTAAAGAAAAAATCATTTAAAATGTTCACAGGAATCTTAAGAACATTTTTGATTCTTTTGAAACTTCAAAATTCTTAAAAAGATTCTTTTTCAAAATATTAAAAATCTACATTTTGTTTGAAATCTCGTTAAATCTTCTCAAAATTTCAATTATTCTCAAGACTTTACAAAACTTTTAAATATAATTTTTTAAAATATTTTAGTTTTCTAATATTTTTTTAAGTCCGCCTAAATTAAAAAGATGTTAAAATAATCCAAATTCTTGTTTGATAATATTTGGGAAATATTGAAAAACGTTTAAAAATAATTTTAAATACCTCTTCACTTAAAACTGATTTTTGAAAATAAATAATAATTTTACATTTTCCTAGAAACTTAAGAATATATTTTCATTTTCTTAAAACCTTTTAAATTTCTTAAAACCGTTCTAAGCTTTTTGTTCAAAATCATTGAACATGTATATTTTCTGTAACAAAATATTCAAATCTTTTCAAGTTTTAAATTATTTTAAAATCTTTTAATATCTCCTGAAGCTACTAGAGTTAAAAAAATTTTGTTTTGCAAAATTAAACAATTTTACTTTAAGATCATCTATATTCTTTTTCGAAATTGTAGGCAAAATTTGAAAGGAATATTTAAAAATTTAGATTTTGTTTGAAACATGTATTTGTAAATTTTGTGAAGATTTCAGCTTTGAATTGGAAAATTCACTCTTTGTTTCTTAAACGATATTACAAAAATTGTACATTTTTCTAATATGTATTAGTAAAGTTAGATTCAATATTGTTGAATATATGCAATTTGTAAAATAAAAAAAGAATAATTTATTAAAATTCCAAATTTGCGGACTTTAGGTTGGGAATATTAAATTTAAAAAAAAAAAACATTTTTTCCTTATTAGAAACAAAGATATTCTTAGAAGGGTATAGAAAATTTGAAATCAAAACTCTGCGAAAAAAATGAGGTTAGGAGTACAATATTTCAAATTTACTTTCTTTATGAAAGTAATTGCCCGAATTTTATATAAACCTAGTTATAGGCAATTCCTACTAGTTTTCTTCTATTCAGCTATGACCGTCTATTAAGGGTAGTTAAAATGTTGTAATCTACGCCGTAATTTTATTCCTGCGTGAGACCTGACAAAAGTGACATTAGTCGAAAAACTACCACCACTTTTCGAATTCTGTCACCTTGAAATTGTTGAAATTGTCGGGTGCGGACTGCGGATGTGATCTGTCAGCCAAGAAGTCCAAAAACATTCGTTTCCTTTCGAGTGTGGATCGATTGTTTAATTCTTCTAATCTCGAAGTACCTAGGTGAGCCCTCCTCTCCAGCACTAATTAAAAGGATGTAATTAACATTGACTATTTGTGGGTGTAATGTCTCGCAGACTAAACAAAAAGGCTTTCTCTACCGGAGCAACAAAACTCTTTAAACGGTAGTTTTTTTCTTTATTTTAGAGTTAGCTACTGTGCTTATTTCGGGTTTTAGCGGCGAATAGTTCATATATACGTTTTCAGAAGGATCTCACTAGTTTTGTCATTTAATGATTTAGATTTATTTGAATATTTCAATGAGGAAAAATCACGAGTTCAGAGTGGTGTTGCCAGGATAATTATCGATATTTTCGTTCTGAACGAGTGCTCTTTATGCCTTTGTTGTCATTGCAAAAATTGGAGACTTTTTCTGTCTTTCAGATTCCTTTGTTTCTCTCTGTTATACGATCCCTTTTTTCACTTTATTTTAGTAAATTGTTACAATAATTATAAATTTATAACCAATACGCAGTAGAGCATTTTAAGTAAATGTGCGTGATACGATCTCTCAATTATGGATTCAATTTGGAATAAAGCTTGACTCGTCATGTCCTATTTTTAGTAACAATCATTTTTAGTTTTATAACCTAACATTTTTTTAACATTTTTGAACAATTAATTTTTGATGTCCCGAATATTTTACGAATTGAATTGTATGAATCACATTTTTTTAAATTTGCAATGTCACTTGTGGTTATTGATTTTAAAATATTTCACGGTGGTGTCATGATTTTATTTAAATGAATGAATAAGATGTAAAATTATTTGCTGTAGATAGTGATTCATAAATTTTATTAAAAGTAAGACATTTTTGAATGTTTGTCTGCTACACCGGCATTGTAAATTCTTAAACGCAAATATTATGTAATAGATACTTATCATAATTATTACTAGATCATTATCATAAATTTTACCAGGCCATTTGGAACTTACAAGCTTTTATTTCTTTTAAAATTAAATGGAATAAATTTATTGAAGAACCAAACGTAATATTCAGTTTTTTCTTTTTTTATTTGAGTAAAAATCGTAATAAATTATAATATAATATTTCAATGAAAAACTTATATTCAGAAACAGTACAACAAAATTAATTTGTTAAGAGAAATACTTGTCGTAGGATGCCTGCTCACCTGCAAAAAACCTGAAATGATTAGGGTCACTGACTATTAATATTACAAAATTTCCCTTAAAATTAACCGAAAAAGGCTATGACTAACGGAAAATTCCGTAACAATAGACAGAATTTTTAACACAATAAATGAATTTTCTATGAAAAAATAAATTTTCATTCAAAAAATTGAACAGCTACATTTTCAGTGGAAAAAATTCATTAACAACCAAAGAGATGAATTTTCAACTAAAAATATAGAACTTTTAAGTGGATTAGTTAAAATTTCAATCTAAACAATAATAATTTTAAACAAAAAAGAAACGAATTAAAAAAATATTTAGTTAAACTTTAATCAGAGATGAATTTTCAGTTAAACTGATAAATCTCCATCAAGAAAATATTGCTAACAAAAGTTCAACTGCTTTCAACGAAGTAGTTGAATTTTCAATAAACAAAAATCGTATCGACGGAAAATGTAATAGTTGATATTCAAACCAAAAAATATTTTAATTCTAAATAAAAAACAGTTGAATTCAACCAAAAAACTAATTTCCAACAAGAATCGTATCCGAATAGTTCCATTTCGAAAAAGGTGGACTTTCAACCAAGAAGATTAATTTTCTTAAAAAATGACGAATTTTCAACTGAAAAGGATTACATGTATATATATTTTTTCAACAAACGTGTTAAATTTTCAACAATATGATTAATTTTCAACTAAAATGATGAATCTTTAAGTGGACTAATAGAATTTTAATCCAAAAAGATGAATTTTCAACTAAAATTGTGAATCATTAAATAGAATAGATAAATTTTTAACCAAAAACATAAATTTGTAATAAAAAAGTTTAACTTTCATCCAGGTAGTTTAATTCTCTTTTAACTGAAATAGTTCAATTTTCATTTAAAAAATTTTTACAAAAAATGGAATAGTGTGGTAAGAGTGTAATATTTCAATTTTATACTTAATAATTAATTTTTAACAAAAGGGTTTAACTTACATTCAAGTACATGAATTTCCATCAAAAAGAGATAGATTCACATCATAAAATGTAATATTTGATATTTTAATCGAAAAAGAATTTAATGCACAAGAATTTACAACAGAACACTTTTTGTTGTGAATTCATCTCGTTTTGATGAAAATTCATGTACTTGGTTGTAACTTAAAACCTTATGTTAAAAATTAATTATTTAGTATATAATTGAAATATTTTTTAAAATAAAAATTGAACTATTTCAGTTAAAAATGTATCATTTTAGTTTAAAATTGATCTTTTGTCAGAGAATTAAACTACTTGGATGAAAGTTAAACTTTTCTTTATTACAAATTTAGGTTTTTGGTTAAAAATTGATCTATTCCAGTTAAAGATTTAGTTGAAAATTCATCATTTTGAATTAAAATTCTATTATTCCACTTAATGATTCATCATTTTAGTTGAAAATTGGTCTTTTTTATGAAAATTGAATTAGTATGTTGAAAATTAACTTTTGTGGTAGAAAATTAACTTTCTTAAATGGAAATTGAGCTATTCCATTTTTTGATCATATTTCATATTTTTTAATTCAGAATTCAACTATTTAATGGAACATTTTTTTAGCTGACAATTTAACATGTATTTTGATAAAAATAAAAATCTTCGTAGAAATGTATGTATTTTGATGAAAAATCGTCTTTCTTGGTGGAAAATTCATCTTTTTGTTTAAAGATTCATCTACCTTGTTGAAAATGCAATATTTCTACTTGAATAATTAGGATTTTGTAGCGTTTTAAATTGAATTTAATTAAGTCATCGCATTGGTTTTACTTAAATATGCAATCCAAAACCTTACTACAGGTATCAAATTAACTTTTTACTAATTTCTCTATATACATTTTTTGCTTTTTATTTACATTATCGACATGTTTCAAACTTAAATTATTATATATTTTCCAGTTTCACCTTCAGTTTTTTTTTATTAACATGGAACTCAGAATGTAATAATATAATTAATTTTTATCACAAAAATAGAATGCTTTATTCCGTTTTTTCTATATTTTGATTGATTTTTATTTAACTCAAGTTCTCCCAAACATAAAAAAGGAACTTTTATTTTTCAAAGTTAAATATCTACTCAATTTTAAGTACATGAAGATAAAATAAAACTTAGTCTTAATTACTATCAAAATTCATGGAATTTGAGTCCAATTCAAGAAACGGTTAATTATGTTTTTAGTATTATTTATTTAATTAATCAATGGTGATACTATATTCAAGAATTTCTTGAATGGTTTCGTACTGTTAAAAATTCATACCTGGAAAAATCTTGAGATACCTGAAAAAACCTGGAATTTCCTAGATATTTCTCTCCAGGATTTGAGTAGACACCTTGGGCCAGCAGGTTTTACGGTTTTTTTAACTCTTTTTTTTTATCTTGTGAACATAGAATATTCTGCTGATTAAATCTATTTTTAATTTTAAATCAGACAGGTTTTAGACAACACGTATTTTACCCATTTTAGATCAAACATTTTTCCAAAAAGTTACGAGTTTTTGAATTTTGACGTCTGTTTAAAAAACACACAAAAATCTTCTATATCTTTTTTCGTCTATTTTTAAACTTATGGAAAAAAGATTTTCTGGAAAAACCCAGTTTTTGATTTTTTTATTCAATATTTTTTAAGTTTTCAGCGTTGTGCGAACTAAACTATTTTTTAAGCAAAAAATTCTCGCATTCGCAACAATGGTTTAGCCCACATAAAACTCACACGATGTTTTTCCTGATGGAACACCAAATTAAACAAAAATTGGTAAAAATGAAGTGTTTTTATGTAATTCAAAATTTTAATACGAAAATATTCAATTTTGAGATTCTTTAAGTCATAATAAAATTGTTCAATTTTGAACGCTTTGAATTAGAAATTATGCAATGTCAACTTCTTTCTAATAAAATTATGCAATTTTCAAATTCTTCAACTTTAAGAGCTTTTTAAAGCATTTTTTTCAATCTATCCAATTTAATTTTTTAACTTAATTCCATACGAAATATTGTCCTTTTTCAAAATTTCACCTGATCTAAAATCGTTTGGATTGGCACTTTTTCAATTCAGAATCGTTCAATATCTATTTTTAATTTCTTAAACGAATTCAGTTCAAAATGATTAATTATTGTTTTAAAAATGTTTTAAGCTTAATATTTAAAAATGTGTTAATTACTTGATTTTTAAATAGTTTATATTTTTATTGTCAGTATGAAAACTATAGAATTTTGAAGAAATAATTCCTGCTTTTTTGTATAGGCTTTGAAGATCAAATACGCGTAACTCAGTGGATTTTTTTCTGAAATCTTAAAAAATGAGTTTTAATATAAAATAGTTTTTTTTTTAAATAATATTCTTGCAGCATTACGATGAGCAATCCTAACGCAAAAAAGAATAAAGAAGATTCCAACCGAGAGGTTAGCGACCTGGACATTTCGAAAGAAGCGAAAACCATGATCGAAAAAATATTAGGGGATGTTAGCAAAACCTCCGCTACGAAACAAATCGTTATCGGCACCACATCAGGATGGTTCGTGTTTTTCGATTATTTTTAAACAGCCTCAAATATATTATTTTGACATCAAACTTATATTAAATTTTTTTTTAATTTAAAAAAATGTTATTCCATTTCTAGGATGACCGGTTTCTTGACGATGAAAGTTGGGAAGATGGCAGCTTTTGCAGTAGGCGGGGGCATAATCATTCTTCAAATTGCAGCACACCAAGGTTACATAAAAATCAACTGGGATCAAATTCAAAAGAAAGCCGACAAAATCGCAGACAAAGTGGAAGAGAGAGTCACTGGCGAGGGACCCAAATTGCTGGACAAGGTATGAAGATAAACAATTAATTCTTAATTTTTATTCGATAAAGTGCATTTATTTTATTTTAATAATATTATTTAATAATAGTATTTTAATAATATTATTTGCTACTGAATCTTTTCTTACCATGGCTCATTTTTTCGGGGAAAATATTCTCTTAAGTCTACTGTTTTCAATTTCGAAAATAAAAATTGTTATGGCTGTAATCGCTAAAAAATTTTTTAAACAAATAATTATGTTGGAAGATTATTTACTTATATTAAAAACTGGAAACAGTAACGTTGTAGGGAATGTTTACCCGAAAAAATAAGCCATGATTAATTGAAATTCAACTATCGTAGAAAAATTGTTATGAAGCGACGGTAAGAAAAAATTCAATTAGAAACATTACTGATAAATAATTATTTTTTGTAAGTATTAATTTTTTTTAATAAAAAAGAATGTTCTTTTCAAATCATAGAATAAAAATGAAGCTCTGCGATCAAAAATGGGCGAATGCAATGTTTTAATTTTCTTTTTTAATTTTCCTAAGAGATATTCTTAGTTCGTGTTTAGGTTTGAAAGGCGAAAACTGACAGCATTTTGAGTTGAAACTAGCCTTTTCTGTTATTTGCAGGTAGGGAATTGGTGGAGGACGAACTCTTTTCTGGGAACAAGTTTCGTCGGCGGTTTCATAATCGGCCTAGCCTCATAAATAAAGGAATAAAAGTCAAAAAGAATCCCAGATTTTATACAAGTATTGCGCTTTGGGCCAAAAGCTCGCGTTAGAAACGAGAACAGTATCTTTGCAAACTATGAACTTAATTAGTAAGAATATTAGCTCTATAAATTAAATGAATGAATAAATGTAGTTTGAAGTAGCTTTAAGATAACAAAGAGGTCATGAAAGACTACTTTCGCGCTCTTTTTTCCACTAGTTAAGTTGAAAAAGAGTGTCTTTTTGTAATTTTCTACGCAACTTTGCAATCTGCATCACATTATTGCCATTTAACAAACGCTCTTTAAATATAAATAAGTTTAATGAACCTCTTGTAAACCTTAAATAGAAATTAGAAACAAAGCTCAATACTTGTTGAAGATTGCAGAAAATGTTCGCTGTCATTATAAGCCTTTTATTCGAATAAAAGTTATCTTACAAAATTAGCATTCGCCTATCTTATTGCACTCTCATTTCATCAAATTGCTTTTTCTCCTTTCTCTTTTGCTTCCTAAATCTTTTCAAAATCTGAACTTCTGGAAAATTGCTTTCTGTAAAAAGGAAATCAACCTTCTTTTCCAGATGGAGAGGTATGTCGACAAAAAGTTGGATAAAGCTGAGCAGCTTTTGAAAAATGGCGAGTCTCGCACTCGTCGTTGGTACCATTCAATAACTGGTGATTCCTCTTTCAAAGTAAAAGAAATTCACATCTTCCTAGCAGCATTTGGAGCTGGTGTCGCTATTGGCCTCGCTTCAGCAAACTAGGTAACGCAATGCTGTACTCTGAATGTAAGTACGAGATTTCACTCGAGACTTTTGGAAACCTTCAGTTTGGATCGGCACAATACTGGCGACGATACAACAAACGAACTCGCCAGTATTCACGAACGAAGAGAATGGTTCTTAGAACATACGCAAAAAAATTCGTAAAGAAACAGAACTTTTCTAACATATATCTTTGACAAAGAATCCAAGTTTTTGCTAGATTACAGATTGGAAGTTTCAGGAAAGACGATTGGCTATTTTAATAATTAATCAATTGTTTAAATCTGACTTTTACATCGGATTCGAATTTATGGCCTTATGAAGATTGAATAGGGATGAGAAATTTGAAAAAATGATTTGCTGCCAGTTAATTTGTAGAAAATATACAATAATGAGTATGCTAAATATTTAAAAACTAGGAAAGTGCTTCAAATTTAAGAAGCATGTAGAATTCAGTGTTTCAGTAGATCGAAGTGTAATTTTAGTGCCCGTCTCTGCCTTTGATATTTTACTTTTTCAGGGAATTTCGTTTAACGGAGAAAATCCGGAAAATTAAAAAAAAAAATTATTACTTTGACTTGGAACGGGGAATATTAGAAAATAATTATAATTCTATTTTGAAACAGGAAATTTTCGATACAAAATTGTGAGTCAGATCTGGAGTAAGACATTTTTCACAATAATTACAATTTACTTAAAGAGGAGAATTTTCGAAAAGCATTTTGATTCTAATTTGGAACAGGGAATTTTTCCATATCCATGTATATATTCATATCTGACTCAAAAGTTTTGTTAGAAAATTCCCTGTTTCAAATCAGAATCATAATTATTTTCGAAATTTCCCAGTTCTAAATCAGAATTTAGAATTTGGAACACAGCATTTTCTAAAAAGAATTATGATTCTGTTTAGAAATAGGGAATTTTCGAAAAAAAATTAATAATTCAGATCTGGAATAAAGAATTTTCCAAAAGAATTAAAATTATTCACATCTAAGCAACAAATTTGTCAAAATAATTTCTGATTTGGAACATGACATATTTACGTAAAGATTATAATTCAGATCTGGAATAAGGATTTTTTAAAAAATAATTACAATTTTTACTTGGAAGATGGCATTTTTTTAAAGACTGATCATTCTGAGTTGGAACAAGGAATTTTCGAGAAATAATTATAATTCATATATGGAACAAGGAATTTTTCAAAAGAATTACAATTTTGAATTGGAAGCGGAAATTTTTGTAAAGAATTATGATGCCGATTTAGAACTGGGAAATTTCGAAAATAATTATGATTCTGAATTAAAACAGGGAATTTTCTAACAAAACTTGTAAGTCAGGCATGGAACAAGGAATTTTCCAAAAGAATTATATTTTTTAGTTGGAAAAGGGAATTTTTCAAAAAGAATTACAAATATTTCATTTTGAACGAAGAATTTTATAAAAAGAATAATGATTCTGATTTGAAATAGGGAATTTTCGAAAAAAAATCAATAATTCAGATCTGGAAGAAAGAATTTTCCAAAAGAATTAAAATTATTCAGATCTGAGCAAGAAATTTGTCAACATAATTACAATTTGGACTTATTAGAACGGAGAATTTTCGAAAAGAATTATGATTCTGATTTAGAATATGACATATTTAGGTAAAGATTATAATGCAGATCTGGAACAAAGATTTTTTTTTGAACAATTACAATTTTTACTTGGAAGAGGGCATTTTTTAAAGCTTATAATTCCGAGTTGGAACAAAGAATTTTCGAGGGAAAAAATTATATAATTCATATCTGGAACAAGGAATTTTTCAAAAGAATTACAATTTTGAATTGGAAGCGGGAATTTTTTTAAAGAATTATGATTCCGATTTAAAACAGGGAATTTTTTAACAAAACTTGTAAGTAAGATATGGAATAAAGAATTTTCCAAAAGAATTACAATTTTGTCTTGGAAGAGGAAATTTTCGAAAAGAATTATTCTTATTGACAAGAGAGAATTTTCCAAAAGAATTCAAATTCAAAGTTTGGATATGGACATTAAAAAAAAAGTATAATTAACAGACCGAGAAAATGAAAACTTGACCAGAAGAAAACCAAAAATTACCTTGAATTTAAAAACATCCACCTAGTGTAACTCTGTTAAAATTTTTTAGATAAAAGATTTTTTTACAAGAATTCGAAAAGAGGTTTTTTTCTAATTGAAAAAATACTGAGTCGTAGATAATTTTTCGAAAAATGTAGGTTTATAGACTAAAATCTAATTCAATTCTGAATTTCGAATCTCTTTAGAATATCTTCTGCAGTCATATTGTTTGATCAGCCATTCGTGATAAAATTCTGATATTATTTGTGTTGCATTCAGAATACAGCAAGCGTACAAAAAAAAACTTACTAGAATTTCACCTACTCTTTTAGAATTCTACCTCAAAGGATTCTAGTAGATTTTAAGATATTTAGAAGCACAGTGATTTTTCATTTTACTTGTATTTATTAATTTATACGCGCGGATTGTTTTTTTTCATCCAAAATGGATGAGTCGATTTTTTTTAGCTGTGGCCACTTCTCAATTTCCATGAGAAGAAAGCAGGTTTTTTATGAACGTCAAACTTAGAGCAAGGATATAATCACTAGCTCGGTTTTGACAAACATGTATTTTCTCCGAACAAAGTCTGATTTTTAATTTTTAGGAATCAGTCACAAATTTTGTATTACAGTTTGAATCCATCGATTTTTTTAAATTTATTAAAACAGCAATTCACTGTAAATATTTTCGGTTTGACGTTTACGTCGAAAAAAATGTTACCAACGAGAAAAGAACTTGAATGTATTTCCTAATCAATGTAGCCAGGATTTCTGAAGACATTCCTGACTTTAAGAAAAGTTAAAGTACTCAGAGTTTTAATTTTTTTACTTTTCTTCTTTACATTTGAATCTAGTTGAAGATACTCATTTCATTTTTTTAAGTCTCTTCAATGTTTAAATTATAATTTTTAATTGAAAAGTACGTTTACAACCCTGGCTACAAGGAGGATCATTGCCACTACTTGTGCATTGAAAGTATTGAAATCTGATTTAATATAGTGACCTCTCGATTGTTGAATAGTATTATAAATACGTGTAGTACTAAGAAACTGTCATATGAATAAAGAAGGTCCGCTTTTCAAGGGTGGATTGATACAGATAAAAACGTTTTATATCTTAATTTTACCTTTATATATAGAATACAACTGATTAAAATCTTTTCAGGCACTGCATGACGACATTTCTTAGTCGTCTTCTTATTTTTTGATCGCCGTTGCAGAATATGTGCGTTGAATTTTCTCCTATTTGAATTAACGTGTCCTCGTCCTGCTGCGAACATTAAAATTAAACTCATATAGATCACGGAAATTGTTATTATAATATTTTTTCCAAGCCTGTATTTTTTCAGTGTAGTCCAGGCCGCCCCACTCATTTTTCAAAAGATTTCAAATTATTTAACAAGATTTAAGGTTATAAATAGAACTGGGATATCTGAGACAGCACAAATTGGCATTGACATAAAAAAACTTATTTTTTCTTCATGAATTCCCTTTTTTCAAAGGATTTTAAATTATTTCTACAGATTTCTAACTAGTTCAAAGTAGTTCAAAAGGAATGTCAAAGATTTTAATATAATTCAAAATATTTATAAATGTATCAAGCTATTTTAAAGATTTTCAAAAGATTTAAGGGATTTAAACAAAATTTAATTTTAAAGAATTTAAAGCTTTCTTTTTTAACTTCAAGAGATTTAAAAGAAGTTTGTACTATTTCCAAATATTTGGAGCTCAATTTCAAGGGATTCCTTTGGAAAACTTAAAAAATAAATTAATTGAAATAATTTTTTTTATTGAATTTCTAAAGGTATTAAAGATTTCTAGGGCTATGAACGA
The DNA here is from genome assembly GCF_010883055.1 of Belonocnema kinseyi. NCBI lineage: Eukaryota > Metazoa > Arthropoda > Insecta > Hymenoptera > Cynipidae > Belonocnema > Belonocnema kinseyi. Next base: position 109,247,280 of record NC_046658.1, on the reverse strand, counting down.
TTATTTTTTTAGATAACTTTAATGAATAAATTCATATTCAAAAGATTCTAAATGACTTTTATTTATCGTAATCGATTTGTACGATTATATATATATTTTAAAGGTGCCAAGGAATTTCAGGAGATTAAAAACATTTCAAGAATGTCAAAAAATGTTGTGGCATTTCTAAAAATTTCAAGGGATTTCAAAGATATTCACCAGATTTAAAGGATTATATAGGACCTACATTCATTTGAAAGGATTATTGAGATTATAAATGATTTCAAGTTATTTGAACAAATGATAAAGAATTTAAAGATATTTCAGGGGATTTCAAAAAAATTTGTACAACTTCTAAAGATGTAAAGCTTGATTTCAAGTGATTTTAAGGTATTTCGAGGAATTTCACAACATTTAAAGGATTTTATTGAACCTTCAAGAATTAAAAAGATTCCAAATAATTTCAAGAGATTAAATAATTCGAAGGATTACCATAGAATTTTGTAGGATTTCCACAAATTTTAAGGAATTAAAAACAATTTCACCATAAATTATTTAAAAGAATTTACGGGATTTTAACGGATTTTAAAGAATTTCAAGAGATTTCGAAAATTTCAGGGGATTTAAAAGAATTTTGTAGGATTTCCAAATATTTTAAGTTCGATTTTAAGAGATATCTAGAGAACTTTGGAAAATAAATGAAATGAAATAAAAATTTCAAGGAATTCCTAGCGGTTCCAAACATTTGAAGGGATTCTAAGGTATTACAAGAAATTCTACAAGATTGAAGTCTAAGGATTTCAAAAATGTCTGGGGATTTGAATGGTTATTTTTTTAGAGAACTTTAATTTATTTTATATTTGTGGAATTTTAAATGATTTCTATTTATTTTAATGGATTTTTATGATTTCCAAATATTGTAAGGGACTTTAATTAACTTCTAGAAAACTTTCGGGAATAAAATAAATTTTATTTCAAGTGAACTCAATAGATATGAAGGAATTAATGCCTTTTCAAGGGATTTTAAACATTTTAAGGTATTTTAAGATTCTAAAGAATGTCAAAAAATTAACTAATTTCAAGGGATGTCAGAATTTTGTAGGATTTCCAAAGATTTCAAAGAATTTCACAAAATTTAAGGGAATTAAGAGGGCCTCCAAGTATTTATTATAAATTTAATTGATTGAATTTTTAATGGATTGAATAAATATATTTCAAATGGTATCAAGGGATTTAAATTAAAGTTGAAGCGATTTTAAAAATGTCAAGGGAATTCACAGATTTTTTTCGCGTAAACTTTATTTGTGCAAAATCTATATTTTTACTTCCATATGTTGATGTTATTTAGTCTACTGCTGATCATCGTATAATCGTGAAAAAAAATTATAGGAAATTTATTCTAGACAATTTGCAATTTAACAAAAAGTCGCTTTCTTTCCTTTCTTCGATTTTAGTATTTTTGCGTTACTTAATTTATTTTTTAGATTGAAAAAAATAATAATACATATTATCATTATTATTGGTAATATAATAGTATCGTACTTATATTATTAAATTTGTATATCAACGAATTCCTTACCAAGTGAATGCTCGTAGAATTCGGATTGTGCTGCAATTTGGCACCCAGAATACCTTCTTGGCTTAATTTCTGAAGCAATTCTTGGGGATCTAAGTTTCCGTATTCGTGTTTTCGTCCCTTGAAAACCATCTCTTTTATGGGAGCGGGTACTGCCGTGGGATTTTTTCGCTTACCAGTCGGCCTGTCCTCGATATTCTGCCATGGAAAATGTACGAATTTTAAACGCAACATTAGTCTGATCAATTTAAGCTCTGAAAATTAATCATTTCAATATTCAATTTGGCGAAGCAATACCTTGATGGTGTAGACATTATCCTTAACTTCTAGTTCTCCAGTGACTGATGAAAGACTTAATCCTGGCCTAATTTCACTAGGAATTATATTTCCAGCTAAGTCAGGTTCTATGAAAACTCGACCTTTCTTCCTCTTCAGTGGTAATTTTACGACTTCGCCTCGCTTGAAAGTGATTAAAGGCTTTTCCTGGGAATAAGTGAAGCAGGTAAGGTTTTTAGAAAATTAATATTTAAAAAAATTATTAGTATACAAGGTTGTCACAAAACTTCCTGTTCGAAATTCCCTGATTAATTCTTCATTTTCCCAGAACATTATTTTTTTTTAAATTCTTAAAGATTTAAATATTAAAGATTCTCAGTCCAAAAATTAACATGTTATAATAATGTGACCAATGTTCTTTTGAACTAGAAAAAAATCGATGTGGTTTAATGAATTAAGGATAAATTCAGAAGACTTCAAAATAATTCAAATTAAATTTTAAAAAATCGAATTAATTGAAAGCAATTGAAAAATGCCATTGTTTAAAGAAAATTTGACTGCATGTAGAAAAATGTAAGTGAAATGAAAAGAATTTGATGAAATTCATAAACATTCAACGTGAGTTAAAAAAATTAATGCGAATTAAAAACAATAAAAAATATAAAAAATTAATTACATTATTGTGTAAGTTTTAAAATCTAAGTTTAGGAATCTAAGGTGAGTTTAAAACACTTCAAGGTACATTTTTTCAAAAACCATTGAATTAAGTGGAATTGAGCGAATTTAGAAGACTTGAAATAAATTGTCAACAAAATTTGAAAATCTCGTCAAATCTTTAAAACTCTACGAAATCCCTTACTTCTTGTGAATAAATTATTTCAAATTCATTAAAATATTATAAAATCCCGTCGGAAATCTTATAAAATCCCTTCGAATCTTTTTAAATATCTAAAAACCTTTTAGGAAGTTATAGGAAATTCTTTACAACTGCATTATAAAATTTTCAAATCCCTTGAAATCATTACAATCCTTGGAAATCCCTTGAGAATTTTAAATTTCTTGAAAATGTCTGAATCTTTTAAAATGCCTTAAAATATTTTTAATATTTTGTAATCCCTTAAAATTTTTTACATGAGAGCACATGTACCAACAAAAATGCGGCTATTCGTACCGAAATTACGGTGCAAATACCCCCTTCCTCAACTCCCTGGAATTAATACCGTAAAAAATCCAGCTACTTGTTCGAAATTTATGTACACGTATCAATGGCCATTTTTTAAATATCTTGAAAATGCCTTGGAATCTTTTAAAATATCCTAAAATATTTGCACTCTTTAAGAACCCTTGAAACTTCTCAAATCTTTTGAAAATTAATGGGAATTTTGAAAAGTGCCCTAAAAGTTTAAAAATATTTTGGAATCCCTTCAGATTATTGAGATCTGTCAAAGCTTCCTTGAAATCTGGTAAAATATCCTAAAATATTTCAAAATAATTTTAAAAAATTCAGAAATAGGTAGACCATTCCAGAAAAATTATACTTTTAAATAAAGAAAAAATATTATTAAACAATTATTAAACAATTCCAACAAAATTAACAAATTTCCTCTATGAGAACTTTAATTTTTAGGTATGTATAACTTCCTGGAATTAAAAATTATACTTTAAATTACTGGAAAAAATAGTTTCCAGTTCCACGGACGCCCATATCTTAATGATTGGAAGGATTTTCTAATTTGATCTATTTTGAAAAGATCAAATTTTGAAATTTTCGTTATTAGTAAACGATTCATGCTTTTCAACACTTATTTTTTATATTCTTAAAGCCAGAATTGTTTCTTATCGATTCATATTATATGAAAATATTGTTAAATTTGGAACTAATTAATTTCAAAAGTTTCTCAATTATAAGCTTTTTCAATTTTTAACACTTCTAATTTGATGTTTGTTACTCTCGAACGTGATCAAATAATTTGAGCCTTAAGGTGGAAATAAAGAATAAATTAATATCCTTTTCTTATTATTTTAACTAATCAGCGATGTAGTAGTTCGAAAATATTTTTAAAGAGAGCGTGAATAAATATATTCATTCTGCTAACAAAAAATCTTCAAACTCATGAGAACTCAAGCAAATCAAATTAGTTGCACATAATCAAAGGAGTAAATTCCACAGAATTATGAAAAAAAGAGGAAAATAGATATTGAAATAAAAAGTACTTACTCCTACGGGTTCTATGATGAGATCGGTCCTATGAGGAGCACTAAGAGGTGGCTGCATATAACATTCAGGTATAACAAGATGCTCTGGTTTCAAATCTCTAATCAATTTATTAGCTTGAGTGAAATTGAGAGATGTATCTATCGGACAATGAACGGCTTTCATTGCCAAGGGTTGAAAAGGTGCCAATGCGTCCAAATACGGAAAATCGGGCTCTGTATTTAATTTAAAAGAAAACTATATCATTCAATTACTCGTTTTTAATCGAGAAAATCATTCCCGATAGTTTCCAAGTTCGCAAAAAGAAAATCAAAACTCAACTGCAAATTAAAGCACTCAAAGTGGACCTCTTTTTAATTTTAAACTTTTAAAATAGAAGCTTAAAAAATTGCTGATTCAGAGATTTTAATTCAAGTTTTAATTCAGTACAAAATTGAAAATAAAAAGTTAAAAAAAAAAGTTAATAACCTAAATTTCCTCCCTTCCAACTCAATAAAAATGTTCAAGACAAAAAAGTGCCTTCTCCAATTTAGAAAAAAATCAAAACCAAAATATCATTCCTTTCAACTCAATACAAATTTGAAAAATAAAAAAAGGTTCCAGTTCCAATTCATAAAAAAATTAAAATCAAAATGTTCTTCCTACCAAATCGCTAAAAATCGTAATAACAAAAAAATGTCCTTCCAATTTAAAATAGAAATTGCCTCCCTTCCAACTCCATAAAAATATAAAAAATTAACCTTTTCTAATTCAGAAAAAAAGTTTAAAAATAAAGAGTTCCGCCTTCAAAACAATAAAAATGTTTAAAGGAAAAAATAGCCTTTTAACGATTCAAGCTTTTCTATTTTAAACAATTCAGTTTAAAATTTTTAAGTTTTTAATACTTAATTTCTAATTGCTCACCTTAAATGAACAGTCAAATATTGTTAAGTATGAAAAAGTATATCTTTTTTTAATTAAAAAATTTCAATTAAATGCGTTAAAAATATAATATTTTACACTGAAAAAATATTTGAATAGGACTTGAGACGGAATAAAAGTGTATAATTACGAATATATTAATTTGAAATTATTTAAAAATTTAAAATATGTAGTTTATATAGTTTCAATCAAACGTTTGAATTTATGAAATTACTAAAGCTTTCGAATTGAAAAGTTCAATTTTTCAAAATCAAAACCCGTGAATAGTTTAATTTTGAACAGATTCAAAATCACCTTGTATAATCAATTATTGTTTCTTTTTTAACACTCGATCTATAGTTCAGTTTTAAAAATCAATAATTATTTTATATTTACAGGTGATCAACTTACAATATTTTTTATACAAAATTTTCAAGTCCAGATACATACTTTAATTGTTTAATTGTTTAAGTCTGAAAAAATTGGTAAAGTGAAAGTTGTTAGAATTACGCATTGTAAACTAAATTATTTCATAATTAAAAAAGTTAACAATTGAACTTGAAATTTAAAAAAAAGTGTTAAAATCGAACTTATTTCAAATTTCATAATATTATGTGATATGAAATTTGTGATATTTCAAGTGACCAGATAGATTTTTCTTCTAGAAATTTGTCAAATTCACGCACAAGAAATAAACTTTCTGTCAATTCAAAGTTTTCCGGTTCAGTGGCCACCTTGAGATTACACTTGCAATACCAAATCGAAGAAAGAAAATTAAATCAGCAGTACCTGTAAATATAACCGTGTGCTGAGGACTATTTCCCCAAAGTTGTACAAAGTGAACAGCATCACCATATCTTAAACTTGGATGTCCACAAAATACAACGCAAGGCTGCCTGTAGTCAGTACTAAAACCATCGGCGTAAGCGGATGTGTAATGTTTTAATCTTGCGTTCTTAACTAGAAATGCGTGAGGAAACGGTTCTTCTGGAAGATAAACTTTGTTCTGTTTGTTCGTCGACAACCTAAAAAAAGATTTATTTTTATATATTTTAAATTTAAGAAAAATAAATTCAGAATAAATAAAAATGTTAATTTCTCGTTAAAGTCTAACATTGAGGGGAGGGTAAAGGTTTCAGCGTAAAAAAACACTCTTTTTGCGATTTTTTTTTGTAAGAGTATAGATTGAGAAAATGTATTTAAACTTTTTGTACATTATTAAGTATATTTTAGGCAATATTCTGTAATTTTTTCATTTGAAAATATTTAAAAACAAGCTGCTGAAAATAATTGTCAGAGAACGTCTTGAAAAAAAAGAAACAATTTGCGGTGTTCACTGTATCTCGGTCGGAAATGATCGGAAATCAAAAACCATTTAAATTTAGTCGAAGTATCATCAAATCCCCCCCGCCCCCAACGTTCTCCGATTATTTTTTTTTGCATTTAAAATATTTTTGTGGTCATCTAAAGTGTAAACTGCTATTTTCCACGAAAAATTCCACGACTTTGGGGGTAGAAAACACACTTGATGTAAAAAAAATTTAACTAAACGTTGGGGACAGGAGACTAACTAGACCATAACTTCGAGAGTTTTGCTCAGATCGACTTAAAATTTTGGCAGTATATTTTTGAACTGTTTAACAATAAGAAAAGAAAAAAATCGATTGTTTGACAGTACAAACCTTTACCCTGCCCTTAAAATTTAACAACAAAATTCTTAGATATTTAAAAAAGACAAGAATTTTAATGATCAAATTCAGTATAGGTTTATAATGATTTTCCTATAATGGAATTTTTCTAATTTTTGCAAGATTCTAGAAAAGTAATTAGAGAAAATAATTTTAAGTATGTAAATCAATCCAGAAATAAAGAATTTCAAGATATTGAAAGAAATTATTCAATAATCAAGAGTAAAAACAAATGATTTATTTACTTATTTAACATAAGATTTTAACAAATTTAAAGGAATTTCAAATTATCAAAACATTATGATAGTTTAGAGTACTTTAAAGATCTTCAAACATTTCCGAGGATTTTTAGGAATTCCATAAGATTACAAAAATTTCAAAGAATTCTGTACAATTTCCAAAGATTTTAAGACATTTCTAGTGAAATTTATAAAATAAAATAAATATATAAAGGAAATACAAAATATTAAAGGATTTCAAAGATCTATAGGGATTTAAACAATCTTGCAGAGATATTAATGAATAAATTAAATTTAACTTGAGTTCTAGAGAATTTTAGGTTTCTAAAGATATAAATTAGAAGGTATTTTAACAAATTTCGAGGGACTTCCACGGATTTTAAGACTTTTCAAACGATTTTAAGGGTTTACCAAATATTTCAACTAATTTGAAAAAATGTAATCGGTTTTCGAGAGATTTAAAAATGTTTACACGGATTTCAAGAAATCTCGAAAAATTTCGAGGAAGTTAAGAGGATTTTAAAGATTTCTAAATTTTTCCGGACATTTTAAGGAATTTCAAAGGATTCCAACAGTCGGATGCCATAAAAATGTCACGGAATTTTAAAGATTTCCAAACATATCAGGTTTTTAGCGATTTCTAGCGATTCCAAAGATTTCATGGAATTTTAAGGTTTCTCAAGGAACAAGATTTGATTAAATTTTCCGAGATTTCGAGTATTCCTAAGTATTTTAACTTTTTTCTTATAGAAAATTTTAAGAATGAATTGATATTTAATTTATATTCAAGGGATTTCTAATGATTTACACTTTATTAGATCCATTACATTTTAATTCAAAAGATTTGGATTGATTTCAACAAATCAAGGAGGGAAGATTAAGATTGATAGGACCTCCAATTATTTTTAAGATTTTACCAATTTCAATGGATTTCATCACATTTTAACAACTTTGAAAGTTCTGAATGGATTTAAAACTATTTTTAAAGGTATCCAGGGGTTTCAAGAGATTCCAAAAGTTGTTCGTTGATTTCAATTAACTTTTAGACAATTCTAAAGATATCAAGGGAATTGATAGATTTCTCTCTCTAAAGTTTATTTGGGCAGAATCACTATTTTTGTAAACCCATGATTAAAATTTAAATTTCATCATCAACATCTAACGTCTCAATTCAGCCACGAGATTCTTATAGATAAAAAAAAGAAGAATCTAACGATTTTTTCCTTTTTTTTTAATTAATTTTTTTTAAATTTTATTACGGGCATCAAGAGTGTGCTGTACAAAATTGACAGATTCAAGTTATGTTTCAATTGCCAAGAATTTCGTACATAAATATTTTCTAAGTCAATTTTTATTCTGATTCATTTACTTTTTTTTTATTCATTCCGATTCTTACCATTCGGCCAAAATATTCGAGTAGGCTAAGGAGGTTTCGGCTACTGGAGATATAAAAAATAGAGGCACTTGTGTGAGACCATTTTTATCCAAATGTGTGCTCAAACATTCAAAGAGATCGTAGACGACACCAGAAGGATAGCAGGGAATTAGTACACATCCTCCACTTCTTAATGTCATTGCTGCAAAAGAAGTATTAGGACCCTTAGTAAATATAATATTTAAAATCAGACGTGGTTTCAGAGAAATTTCGGGGTGTTCTCTACCAAAAAAAAAATACAAATTTGATATTATTTCCCGGTTTTTCACCATTTTTCCAAGTCATAACAATAAAAAGTAACTTTCATAACTAAAAAAAATTAAGAAATTAAAAAGGTTTTCAACAGCTTTCAATAGAATTCGTAGAATGTCCAAGGATTTTAATTATTTTTAAGGAATGCTCAAAGCTTTTAAATGTTTCAGGGAATTTAAAAAGATTGTAAAGATTTTACGGTAGTCCAAAGGATTGCACAAGAATTAATAAAGGAATTTAATATTATTTCAAAGTTATCAAGGGGTTTTCGGAGATTAAAGCAAAATTTATGGGATTGCAAAAAATGTCATAAATTTCAGAAGAATTTTGAAAGATTTGATAAGATTCGAAAGTTTAATATGCAATTTGAAAGAATTTCCTTGGGTTTCGAAAGATCTGAAACGATTTCATAGGATTGATAAGATTTTACTATATTGAATAAGATTCAAACGGATTTCAGAGGATTTATAAGATTAAGAAATATTTCGAAGGATTTTTAAGGGGCTTTATAAGATTTTAGAGGATTTTAGTAATTATAAAGGATTTTAAAGGCTCTCAAAAACATATTTTAATCAAATTCTCAGAAGCTCAAACGATTTATTAAATAATTTCTTCATAAGAATTAAGGGATTGCAAATGATTTTGAAGATTTTCAAATATTTCACATAGATTCTAAGAATTTGAAGATTTTTCAAAGGAATTGGAAGATTTTAGAATATTTTAAAAGTTTCACACGAATTTCCAAGCACATGAAAAAATGTCAAGGTATTTGAAAACATTTCAAATTATTTAAAATATTTTAAAGTAATGCCAAAGATTTTAAGAAATCTTTAAGGGAGTACAAAAATTATATGCGGGTTTAAAGAAATTCCTAGCATTTCTAAAGATTTTATAGGATTTATGGGACATACAAGAATTTAGGATATTTTAAAAGATTCCAATGGATTTTTAAACGACCTTAATGGATTTAATCAAATTTCTGAGGATTTTAATTATCATAAGATATTTTAAAAGCTCTTACAGTATTTCAATAAATTTTTCAGGATTTCAAAAAACATGATCATATTTTCTGGAATTTCACGTGTTATTTAAAGAATTTTATTAGATTTCAAACGGATATTAAAGATTTGAAGTAATTTTATTATATTTCAAGGGGTTATTTTATTTTGCATTCTAATGACTACATTTTTATTATTGATATTTGAAAAGACACAGATCGTTGAAGACTTTATTATACGCACAAGACCTACTGAATGCTTATTTTTACATCGTGAAATTAAAAAAATTAAAAACCTTCAAACAAAGATTAAATTGAATACCCGTGAAAATGTATTAATAAAATGTATATATAAAAACTAAACAAATTTAGTTTTAAGACTTTGTATATATAAAGGACACTTCAAACAAAGTATTTGTAAAGTTTAATTTTTGAAACTAAACAAAGAAATGCGTATTTAAAACTATGATTTTAAATTAAAATTATAGATAATTTAAGTATATAAATTACTAAGAGCATCATATCATAAAGTATCAATTGATATTTAAAGTGATTGGATAGATTTCATTAATTTAATTAAATTTAATTACAAATTAAACAGTAATTTTCAATTGGTGCATCGCGCTTTTTAAAATTGATTATTTTAATCCAATATTCAAAAGTAATAAGTTGAAAATCAATTCAAGTCAAAGATGATGTCAAAACTGACACATACAATAAACTGTCAAATTAACTTCAATTGACTTCAATCTGAACAAAGCAAATGAATGAAATTCAAGATTATTATATGCCAGCAATTAAACGCGCGCTACAGCGCGCGGGAAAAATTTGCTTGACAATTCAAAATATAAAAATATAAAACAAAATTGGTATGATTCCAATTTTATATCCCACAGTTTAATCGCTTTCAAAATTCTTATGAAATAAATAGTTAAATTTCAAATATGTATCAGTATTAATTATTAATTTTGAGTTTTTTCATTCCTTTGTATTGTTTCTATTCTCTGTATTCTTTTTAATTCTTTTGAATGACTTGCAATTTTTTTAAACTTCTTTAAAAACTTTTGAGTTGTTTCAGTTCCTTTGAAATCCTCTGAAATCCACCGAATTCATATATATTCTCAGAATCATCTAAACTTGTCGAATTCTTCTAAATTCAAATAAGTCCTGAAAATTTTTTGAAATGTTCGATATTCCCTCAATCAACTGAATTCCTTGAATTCGTGCAATGCCCTGAATTCTGAGAATTCCATAATTTTCAAGGACTTTAAAATAGTGCAAAGAATTTAGAATAATTAAAGAAATTCAGAGATTTTCAGAAGTTAGAGAATTCAGGGAATTTAGAATATTCAAGGAATTTAAGGAATTCAGAATATTCAAGAAATTCAGGGAACTCAAAATATTGACGGAATTCAGGTTATTTGAAGATTTAAGAGAATTCGGAAAATTTAAGGATATTCAAGGAATGCGGAGAATTTCGCAGATTTCCGAGCAAATAGTAGCTCAAGAAATTTAAATAATTCAACAAATTTGTGAAATTCGGAATATTCAAGGAATTCAGAATATTCAAAGATTTCAGAAAATTCAGAGAAATAAAGGACTTTAGAGAATCCAAGGAATTCAGGGAATTTTGAATATTCAAAGAATTTAAGGAATTCATCAATTTCCAGAAATTCAGGCAATTTAACATATTCTTAAGAATTTAGAGAATTCAGAATATTCTAAAAATTCAAGGTTTTTAGGGGATTTAGTGAATTTTAGAGCATTCACGTAAATACAGGAACTTAGAGAATTCACGGAATTCAGAATATTTGATGACATCTAAAGATTTAAGGAATTCAGGGATTTTAGGAAATTTCAGGGATTTCAGTGCATTTAGAGAATTTAAGAAATTTAAGAACATTAAAGGGAATTCAAGGAATTCATGATATTGGAGGTATTGAAGAATTTCAAATCACTAAAGAAATGCAGATAATTTGCAGAATTCACAGAATTCAGAGAATTTAAGGAATTAAAAGAATTCAATAAATTTCAGGAATTATGGGGATTCAGAAAATTCCAATAATTTCTGGAATGCATAATATTCAAGCTATTCAAGGATTTCAGTGAATTCAAAGATTTTGGAGCATTTATGTAATTCGTTTAGGAAATAAAAAATTTTCAAGGATATTAGGGATTTCAGATATTTTAAGGAATTACGGGAAACTCCTAATTTTGAAGAGAGAATGGAAATTTATCATTTTTGTACACAATAAACTAAGAAGATTAACGACTTCCCACAAGCTAAAAATGAAAAATTGTAATTGTAATAGATTAGAAAAATGTAATTATTTTCATAACTATTAGTCTCCAATTATTACTTTAAATTTGTTGTACAATTTCAAGGATTTAAAATTGATCTCAAAGTATTTCATAAATTATCAAATATAAATGGTTATTTTCCTTTTACACTAATGTACTTCTTAAGTTTAAATAATAAAACGAACCAATATAAAAAATGGGAATACAAAAACAAAAGGATTTCTGCTAACAAACTACATGCTGCAAACGGAATGTATTGGGTCATTGCAAAAGTTTGCTCCCGATTTGTGATTAAAACTTGCAAGAGAAAAAGGAAACACAAGCAATTTATTAATCAATTAAGTAATCTCAATCGCAGAGTACAATATTTTCCCAGCATGCTTTCAACGAACGAATCCAAGTAATATAAAAACTGGTTGGATTTGCCACAAAGAACGAAGAAATGAGACAACAACAAAAAATTCAGAAAAATTGTTTGTGTTTCCTTTTTCTCCCGCAAGTTTTATTCACAAATCGGGGACGAACTTTTGCAATAGCCAATAATAATAATAACCTTTTCCAATCTTTCAACAAATAATATTTTTTTCATAAATAGAGCCGCACCTGTATAAAAGAAGTTAAAAGCTTGTTTTTTTTAATTTAAAAAAATGCACTTACCCACGTTCATACATAACTCGCCCAACATTGTATCTGGATTAGCAGTTGGTGTTTGTGTCAAACCAGTTAAAATTAACATATTTGCATGTTTCAGAGTAGTTTGTTCCATTGGACGAGGATGAGTTGTCAGCGTCGATGATCCACTGACAAAAGCCACTTTTTCATGGTCACAGGATATCAACCAGTTACTACTTCCTAGGCAATAACCCGAACTTATGGGAGTTACCGTCAATGCGCCATATATGTCCTTAAAATCAAACACAGTGTTCATCAGAAATTATGTAAATCACAAATAATTACAATAACAGGGTTTTCAGAAAACTCGGATTTCCAAATTCCAGGACATTTCCAGATGTTCCAGGTCAAATTTGGAACATTTTCAAGGACAACTTAACAAAAAAATTCGATGCAGAAATTAAACTCAAATCAACTTCAAAGCATTGTATTCCTTACAATATAATAGCGAGAAAAATTCTTATCCACTACCGGTGGAAATTATATACACAAGTATTTTTTGAACTGCTGCTAAAGTTCCTTAATTTTTATGATTAATGTGTCTGCCTAAAACCTGGAAAAAATTTCCCATTTCAGTTTTTTCCAGGTATTTCAATAATTTTCCAAGTATAATTTATGGTAACAATTTCGTGAATCTATTATAAATAATTTTTTCAGTGTTTGGAAATATCTACATGCATACAAATAGTACTATTAATATGCAAAATTAAATAACAGTTTTTTTCATTTGAGAAATTAACTAACATGTATAATTTAGAAAGTTTTGATATTAATAAAACACACTAACAAAAATAATTCGTCATTTCTGGAATTTTTCCCCAACATCCGTGAATTTAAATAATAATTCAACACATTTTTATTTTATCCTCCTATACTTTAAATTCAGTGTATATTTAAGTACAATAATGTGTGTGATATATTAATTTCAATTTAAAACACTTAGAATTCCTTATTTTCACAACAAAATATTGTATTTTCAACAATATAGATGAATTTTTAACTAAGTAGTTGGATTTTCAACAGAAAATATGAATTTTCTACAAAAAAACAACTTTTTAACTAAATAGATGAGTTTTCAATGAAATGGTTTAATTTTCAACTAGAAAAAATGTACTTGCAACTAAAATGATAAATCTTTAACTGTGATATTTACATTTGCAATAAAAAGATGATTTTTTTAACAAAATAGTTTAACTCAACCAAACAGTTGAAAATATTCAACTCAAATCATGGATTTTCAATTAAAATAATAAATCTTTAGAATAGTTTAATTTTCAACCAAAAATGTTAATTTTCACGCAAGAAAAAAATTAATAAAATAGTTCAACTTTCAACAAAAGTTATGAAATTTCAATTAAAATGATGGCTCTACAACTGGAATAGTTGATTTTCAAGTCAAAAATATAAATGTTCAACATGCATGAAAATTCATGTACTTTGTTAAAAATTAAAATCTTTCTTGGTTGACATGTAAACTATTCTATTTTTTAGAGAGTTAATGTAAATTATATAATTATATTTTTTATTGCAAATTCATCTTTTTGGTTGAAAATTAAACTCCTTCGTAAAAAATAAAAATAATTTCTTAATCATTCATTTTCTTGGTTAAAGATTCGTCACTATAATTGAAATTTAAACTCTTTGGTTAGAAAAGTCAATAATTTGGTAGAAAATTCAACTGTTAATTAGAACATTTTTTTCTGCTGAAAATTAGATTTTTTATAACAATTGAACTATTCAATTTTTGGACAAAAATGGTATTTTTAACTTTAAAAATACTACTATTTGGTTAAAAATGTATTTATTTTGTTGTGAATTCGTCTTTTGTAGTAGTAAATTAGTTTTCTCAGTTGAAAATTCTTTTTTTTTTGTTTGAAGATTTAAATACTTGTTTCAAAGTCGAAGTATTTTGTAAACCATGAAAAATTGTGTAGGTCCGGTAAAATCCCTATAACCCCCTTGAAATCCAATTTTTGAAAAGTTTCTTTGAATATTATAAAGTACCCTAAGATCATTCAAATCCTTTGGAATTTATTGAATTTTTTTAAACCTTTAAAGTGCTTACAGATCTTATAAAATCACGCAAGTCAGGTGAAATCCCTACAAATCCTTTAAAATACTATGAAATACTATAAATTATCTAGAAGTGTTTATTATCTCTTTAAAATTTTTCGACAATTTTGAAAAAATGTCTTGCTATCTTGTAAAATACCGTTAAATCATTCAAAGTTTTTTAACTTCATTGCATTTTTTAAATCTTTAAAGTAATTAGATATCCTATAAAATCGCGTGTCTGCTAAAATCCCACTGAAATACTTTGAAGTCCTATAAATTACCTACAAATGTTTATTATGTCTTAAAACTTCTTCAGCAATTTTGGATACATTTTTTAAAATCTTGTAAAATATCATAAAAATCGTTTAAATCCTTTGAAATTCACTGAAATTCTTTAAACTTTCGAAGTACTCCGAGATCCTATAAAATAGTGTAATTCTGGCAAAATTCCTACAAACCCCAGAAAATACTTTGAAATCTTATACTTTGTCTGGAAATTTTTAATGCCTCTTAAAATTACTTCAAAACTTTAAAATTTCTTAAAATATTAAAAATCTTGAAATCCTTTGAAATTTTTTATTTTTAATGTAATTTTTTCCAAAATTAACTGTAAATTACCAGAGATTTCATAAATAACTTACTAATTTTTGATCGTATCCAACTAACTGAATATTAGATAACGCAGAATTTACAGCAGCAACCGAGTAAATATGTTTCCACGATTTAGGTTTTAGAGAATCGGCTAGTGGTGGTGGTAAAATGTGGAGCATTTCCTTCCAATGCTTTGCTAAAGCTGCTCGTGGTGCCTGTTCAATATATTCAACTAATTCCTCCATAAAAAATCGACCGATCTGCAAAGTTGGTTCTGTGGCATAAACTATTCCCTTAAATCCAGTCCCTTCAGTAACAAAAGGCAACGCTAGCATACAAGTGTAATTTGAAATAAGAATTGCGTCTATTTCCGAAAAATCAATAATTTTTTCGAGAGGAGGACAGAATTCAGGAGTTGAATCCACAAATAGCCGGCCACAGCATTCTTTCAATTCCTGAAGATTAAAGAATTAGAATTAGATACTCACATGAATGAGTTAAATATTTGTACCATACAGATCAGATTTAATTTTTAAGAATATAAGTTTATTCTACTAACTCCTTCTATCTGCCAATCTTGTTGATTGTCACGTGGTAACCAGTTGGGCAAGGAGTCGAACCTGGCACTTGGGACCAAAGGCATTGGCATAAAATTTAAAACGGACTGCATATTTAGTCCGCAGTCCAACATTAAAGTGATTCCTTTGAAAGTTAAGACAAGGCATGGTTTCGTTGGTTCACTCGACAAGCAATACTGAAATAGGAAAATGCGTAAAGGAGAGAAACGTATAAAGAATATAATTCAAAGTAGCCACTCAATTTTAAAATAAAGTATAGAATATTGTAGTTGAAAAAAAGTTGACTAAAACATTGATTTTCAGGTCTTCAAAATTCAACAATTTTAATTTGGACCACATTATCAGCATATTAATCTTTTAGGATTTATAACATTGAACAGTTTCAGACAAAAATGTTAAAATTTTTAATTTATTTATTTTATTAAAGAAAAAGGATTATTTTTCTACCATCAAAAATGAATTTTTAATCCAAAAGGATGAATTTTTAAGAAAACTTAAATTTCCGACTAATAGTTCAATTTTCAAGCGAAAAAGACTAAATTTTAGATGCAATTGAATTTTTAAAGAAGAGATATAATCGCAACGAAAAATGTAATAGTTGATACTTCAAAACAGCAAATTTTCTATAAAGTAGGCAAATTTACAATAAAAGAAATGAGTTTTTAAATAAAATAATTCATTTTCCCACCGAAAAGACGAATTTTTACCAAATAAAGAATTTCTAGTCAAGAATTTTATATTTATTTTTTATTTATATTTTTTTGTTGAAAAATCAACTGAAATATTTAACAAAAAAATATAAATTTCCTACAAAAATAGTTTTACGATGAAGCAACTACAAAAAAAAAAGAAATATAAATACAAGGCAAATAAATTACTAACAAGAATATGTATTATATCAAGATGGCCGCAAAACTTAATTTTTCAAATTCCTTAATTTTGTCCTGATCAAATCTTGATTTGGTATTAGCATTTTTAACGTAAAATCTTTTATAAATGGCATAAAATAATTTCAAATTACAAACAACAAATTTTAATTAATTATTTCTGTCAGTTATTTAAAGTGTCTTTTATAGAAATTCCCTGATTTTTGCAAGATTTTTTTCAAAATTACTGACTTTTTTCTCACCATTTTTTTTTCACTTTCCCTTACCATTAATTATTCAAAGACTAGCATTCTATTCTAGTAATATTTTTATTATAGAATTTGTTACTTTTATAAAAAATGAATTTTCAAATCAAAATGACAAATTTTAAACAAAACAGTTAGTTTGTCGACCAAAACGATGAATTGATAAGAAACTGGTTAAATTTCCACAACAATTTTTTTATTTGTAACCAAATTGTTGATTTAAAAAAAAAAATAAATTAAAAAATATATTTTTGTCTTAAATACAAAATCAGTTTAATTTAACCGAAAACACTATTTTTCATCAAAGAAGTGTAATTTCTAACCCAAAATATTTTTTATTAGAATAAAAAATGGTTCAAAAATGATTATTTTTAAAGTTATTTAAAGTGCCTTCTATAGAAATTCCCTCACTTTTGCAAATTTTTTTTCAAAATCTCGGACTCTTAACGGCTCATTAAAATTGCTTGACTAGTATATTTAATGGACTAGTGCTCTTTTAATTGAAAAATAAAAATGTTATCGTAGAAAATAATGCTGATGCACAATGACGAAGCACGGATTTATAGGTTAGAGTTTACAAAATAAATTTCAATGTGACAATTTCTTAAAGAAAAGTTAGGAATAGCCTTTCGGAAAATAAACAATCAATAATAAGCTGCTTCATATCTTCAACGGAATTACGATTACTTAATTATTCATTAGCAGACTAATTAAAAACAAAACCTTGAGGGGTTGAAAACAGAATAAATCCCTCCATATTTTCCTATATAAAAAAGTTTTAATTGAAGGAAATCGATTTTTACTTACCAATTTCATCTTGAGAGAGTTCAAATCTCAGATTCTAAGAAACGTTCTTCAAAACATAATAAAAATCATAAATATATATGTATCGATTTTGGAGCACTTTATGTTTTTGGTTTGTATACGCCGCTCTTCCACCGCGCGCGTATCTGTCAAAAGAACATAACCTCTCCTGTCTCCAGAGTCCAGTCGCCGTATAGTCGTCGTAGTTGTCGCACATTACAGAAGCAGCTGTCATGTACTACTAATTAATATGTTAATTACTCGACACAAATACATCACAGATTAAAAACATCACTAAAAAAACTAGAGTTTATTATAAGGTAAGAAAAATTGGATAAAAATGGTGAAAAGCGACCATACTAATATTATAAAATCGGAATTCCCGAAGTGATCTCGAAACATCTATTTTTAATGTTATATGTTTATTTTTTGCACACAGAAAAAAGTTTTTAGATGAAAGAAAATTCCAATGTATCTTATTTCTTTATTATGATCATTTTTTTTTTGAGATTTTGTTAACAAAGTAGACAATTTATTCACTATTTTGATCGATCTCATATACATTATCGAACTGTATTCTACGAACAAAAGAAAATTCTTCGCATTTCCATTTATTACGTTCTAATGGAATTGACTCACATTAATTTGATAAATTAATTATCACAGAAAGCTTATGCTTTAATAACAACATCCTTGGAAAAAATTATTTTTTACTGATCTGCAAAATGTTGTCAACAATTCATTGACAAATAGATTATTTTTATAATATCGATTTTCTTACTTGAAACCGTAATACAGCCTATGAATAATTGGTTTATTATTCAAGATCGATGAGATAATGCTTTGGTTGCTAAATTTGTATGTACTGACTCAAATTAAATAAGATAAGAGATTAAGAGCGCACCTACAATTTCTAGAAACTATCTTATATTGAGATGAAATCATCTTTTTTCTACATCTATAAGAATTGAGGGTCACTTATGTAAACGAAAAATACGCAGTGAAGCTTGAAATAATATTCTTCATTTAAAGGAAATAATATAAATTTTTTCAAGACTTTTCACACTCTTTCGCCTTGTTTTCAAGAAATTCCCCCTTTTCTGATTTTTTTTTCGTTCAAATACGAACTGAATTAATAGACCCCAAGAAGACAATCGAACTACATATTTTTCAATGAGTGTTCATTCTTTTTAATTGAAAAGTCTACTATTCAGTGGTGTAGTTGAGGTGTGGCGGGGCCTGGCGCCATCAGTGTCCTTTTTTTTAGGCCTGGCCTAAACCATTACCATTTCACATGGTAATTTTTTTAAATTGTGGACCATTCATAAGCTATGTTACCAATTTTGGGCTTTTTTTACCTCCCCCGCCCGAAAGTAACGTAACTATTGGCTAAAGGCAGATTTTACAATTATAAATTCTTTTAAATAAAACTAATGTGGATAACATATTGAATTCTGAAAAACTTTAAATTCCTGAGGTTTTAAACCGAAATATATCGTATTTTAAACCGACAAAAAAACTACCTAACATGAATTTTCAATCCAAAAGGATGCATTTTCAACCAAATGATCGAGTTTTCAAACAACTAAAAAGACCAATTTTTGAAAAAGAAAGTTATATTTTCACCAAAAAAGTTTATTTTCAATCAAGAAATATAACTTTTTTACCATCAAAAATGAATTTTCAACAGAAGATTAAACAAGGAAGTGATTCGGCGGACGATTTTAAATTCCCGGTTTTCCCCGGTCAACTAAAAGTAGCATATTCATATTTGTCGCCAAACGCAAATGTATATTTGTTGTTCAAATAATATAGTTAAATTTTCAACAAAAACATAATTAATTTTTATTCAGAAAGATAAATTGTTAACCAAAATTTAAATAATTAAGTTTCAAGTTAAAAAAATTACTTTTCATCCAAACAGATTATTTTTTTGAGTCAAAACTATGGAAGATTCAATTGGAATTAGTTTAATTTTCAGTTGAAAAAAATACTTTCCACAGAACAAAAACTAACTTTCAACAAAATAGTTAATTTTTGGACAAAAAAATACTTTTCATCCCAAGAAAAAACAACATTTCAATCAAATAGCTCATATTTCAACCAAATAAATGAATTTTTAATTATAATGATAAATTTTCAAACAATAACATTATTTTCAAGAAAATAGTTTAAGTTTCAAGCAATTACTTTTATTTCCAGCCTAAAAGATGAATGTTGAACTTAAATGATAAATATTTAACTTGAATACTTGAATTTTCAACTGAAAAAAAAGAATTTCTAAACAAGAAGATTAACTTGAAAAGAAAAATCGATTTTTAAACAAAATACGTGAATTTTCAACGTAATAGTTCATTTTTAAATTAAAAAAGATAAATCTTCATCCAAACTGTTAAATTTTGAACTAGAAAAGATGAATTTTCAACAAAAATGGAACAGCTAAATTTGAAATTAAAGCAATTAATTTTCAACAAATCTTATGAAATTTTAACTAAAATGTTCAATATTGAACTGGAATAGTCAAGCCTTATACTAAAAACATGAATTTTCAAACATAAAGATTAATTTTCTTCGAAAAAAGACGAATTTTCTATAAGGTACTTCAATTTTCAAACAAATAGTTTAATTTTAAAATTAAAAATATCAATTTTCAACCAAAAATAGAATAGTTACATTTTCTGTTAAAAAACTAATTCTGAATTTTTGAAAACGGATTTTCAGGAAAATAATTAAATTTTCGACTGAAACAGTTAAATTTGTAGTTAAAAAATTGATTTTTAACAAAGTAGTTACATTTTAAACCAGAGATTAATTTTCAATTAAAATTATGAATATTCAACCAAAAATTAATTTTTAACTTCTAACCAATTAGTTGAATTTTTAACTAAAAAAGTAATTTTCTAAAATACATTTTTTGATAAAAATGAAAAAGCTTTGTGTCTGTATGTTTGAAATATCAGCAATAAAAAAATTCCACAGAGAAGAAAATTGCAAAAGGTTTTTATTATAATGGGAAAAAATTCTTTTTCTCATAAAATATCTTAAACTATATTCTAAATTACTCACTGCAAAACAAACTCTGGATACATGAGAACAACTACTAAATAATATCAGAAAAAACAAGTACTCTTGAATAGTCATAAATTATAATTTAATTAGGGAAATCTGAGATAATATAAAAAATCTGCGACTGTAGATAAAGTAGATATCACTTTTCTAAATTGACAACAATTATAAAAATGTTAAAAACTTTCATTTTACTGTGATGAGAAGTAAATTCCCGATTTAAAAAATTAAAGTCCAGATTTTAAGTTCATTTCCAATCCAGAAAAATAAATTTCCAACAAGATATTTGAATTCTCAACCAAAGTGTGCAATTTTCAACAAAGAAGATTAATTTTGTACACAAAAATACGGCTTTTCAACTAAATATTTATTCCCCCCCCCCCGTTTTGTGAGCATTTTCGGCTGTGAAGTCTGAATTTGTACATTCTAATTGACTTCTAAAAGATCACTTAAGGCTTTAGTTTAATTTATGTACTTTTTCTCGAAGAGAAAACTCGCTCATAACAATTTTTTATACTATAAAATGGCAACATTCTAACTTTTCGGAAATGAAGGTTACAGTCGAGTGGATTATCTTCATTAAAATCTGATATGAGTCAAAATTCAACAATGTTTGAAGTAACGGTATTATTCGATGGCTATTCCAAATTAGTTGATGACGTAATGGAAGCTAATTGCAGTTGCACTTTAATTAAAGGACCAAAGACAATTATCGTTGATACTATGACTGCCTGGGATAAAGAGCGATTAGTCGAAGGTAACAAACGAAATTCTAAATTAATTGATTAAGCAATTCTTAAAATTATTTTTCTCTGTGAAGACATATAATACCATTTTTATGGAAAGTTCTCATCTTTTTATCAATTCAGATTGTAATTATTTTCAAACCGATAATTTTAAAAACTAAAATATTAATTTAAAAAATGTCTTGGGTTATTTTTAAGTTTTAGACTGTTGCAAGCTACAATTATATGCAGAATCTTATTTAATTTTCCTTAAAAAATATAGAAAAAATCCAAGGTTTTTTTTAGTTAGAATAATATATTTCCTATCTTCGGGTTTGAATCTGACATACGAATTTAATAAAATTAATGAGTATGTTAATGAGTACCTGTGTCATTAAAAATGAAAACATTCTTACCTTATCATTGATACCGGAAAAAAGATTAGATACCCAAACATATGAATGATAATATTTAAGTTCCTAAAGTCCAGCTTCAAATGTATAAAAAAACAGTGAATGACCTGAAATTTAATCTTTATTTGGTTGTTATTGAATCGTAAAATATGGGAAAAAAAATTAATTCAGTCTTGAAACATAAATCAGATTAAATTAATCGAAGTATCATTGTTGTTTTCTAAGCATTTACGAACTTTGGATTGGATTTGTAGGATTTTAACTGAACACCGCTTTTAAAAACATAATACATATTGTATATATGTAGAAAATGCAAAGAATTAAAATTTTCAGCTTTGGCGCAGAATGACGTTCGTCCCGAGGATGTAGAGTACGTTGTTTGTACGCACGGACATGCTGATCACATTGGGAACAATAATCTGTTTACTAATGCAGAACACATTGTCGGCTACAGCGTTCATCGACAATCGAGATTCTACAGAGACCTTAGGAAAGGTAAAGTCAATATAATTTTCAATAAATAAAATATTACAATCGATTATAAAGTTATTATTGAATTTCAATTAATTAAAATATTAACTTAATAGTTCAAAATATGAAATCAGGCTTCACAGCCAGAAATGATGTCGAATCAGAGAAAATAGGGCACTTTTTCACGAAAATAGGGGCATGCATTTTTCAAACCAAATTAATGTAGGTAATATATTGAATTCAATATAAAACACTTAAATCTGAACTGAATTAATAGAACCTAAGAAGAAAATCGAACTATTTTAGTTAAATTTTCAACCAAAAAAGGTTTTTTTTTATTTAAAAAAGATTGATTTTCAATAAAAGAGTTGAATTTCCAAGCAAAACTTCGAAATTTCTAGAAAACCGTTACCTTTGAAACTAAAAAGATAAATTTTCAACAAAATAATTCATTTTTAACCAAGAAAAGTGAGTTTTCAATTAATTAGTTGAATTTGTTTAAAACTATACACTAATCTGTAAACAAATAGTTGAATTTTCGACTTGCAAAGATGAATTTTCAAACAAATAGTCGGATTTTCAAATAGAAAATAAATTTAGAAGACAGTTGAATTTTCAACAAAAAAGTGGCTTTTGAACTAAGGAAGATGACTTTTGTACACAAAAAATATGAATTTTTAATCCAAGAAAGATAAATTTTCAACATAAAATATAATTGTTAATATTGCAACCACAAAATATTATCATTTTAAATCAAAAATAGTTCATTTTAACCGAAAAGAGGAATTTCCAACAAAGTAGCTAAATCCTCAATCAAATGATTGAATTTGGAATTTAAAAAATTAACTTTAAAAAAAAAGTAATTTTCAAAAAAAAAAACTACAATTTTTAACCAAACAGGTAAATCTTCAACCAAAAAATTAACCTTTAACCAAATTAATTAATTTTAATAATTATTTAATATAATTCTAATGTAAATACAATTTAATTAATTTCGAATAAAAAACAGTTGAATTCAAACAAAAACGAAGAATTTTGTATATACAAAATAAAACCAAAATAATTAAAACAAAGAACGAATTTTCTATAAAATAATTAAATTTTAAACTGAAAAGATGAACCTTCAATCAACAAAATGATTTTTTATCAAAGGAGATTAAATAATCGAATACGAATTTTTAACCAAAATATTAATTTTTAACTAAATAGTTGAACTTTCAAGCGATAGAGACGATTTAAAACAAAATATTAACATTTTAAACCTAATGGTTGAATATTCAATCAAATTTCTGAATTTACAACCAAATGATGACATTTAAGTATAAAAAAGAGGCAATTTCAACTGTAAACACTTGAATTTTCAACCAAGTAGTAGGATTTTCAAGCCAAAAAGACGAATGTTTAAAAAGAGTCTAATTTTATGAAAATAGCTTTGCTATTTTCTTTGAAAATAGCTTTGTCTGTGCATAATAGACGAATGTTCAACAAACAGCTAAATCCCCCCCCCCCAAAGATGCTCTTTTAATACAATAGTTAAACTTTCAACAAAATAATTCAATTTTCAACAAAATAAATCAAGTTTGAACCAAATACTTGAATTTTCTACCAAATGGTCGAATTTTCAAACAAAAATATATTTAACTAAAAACAGTTGCATTTTCAACCAAATAGTTGAGTCTTCAAGCCCAGAAGACTAAATAATTAAATAAATTAAATAATTTAATTCTTGATCAAGAGATAAATTTTTATCTAATAATAATAATAAATACTAATAAATATAATAGTAGACTTCTAAACCAAAGTAATTCGATTTTCTAATTGAGTTCGATTAATTCAGTTTAAAAAAAACGAGAAAAGGGAGAAAAAAAAGGAGAAGTATGAAAAAAGGAGAAAGTGTGAAGTCTGTGAAATACATATACAGTCTGTCAAGTTAAAGCGTGGGTGGCTTTACTCGCAGTCGGTAAGGTGTATCGACATGATTTTGGTGTCAAAATATTAAGAAGAGCTCCC
>NC_046658.1:109221190-109222805 GCF_010883055.1 Belonocnema kinseyi | reverse complement strand
CTCCAAGGAGATTATGTTGAAAAATAAAAAAAAATTTACCCAAAAAAAATTGTTTTTATACTTCATTCTAAGGACTTATTGAACTACCCTCGTAATTCAAAAGGTTTCAACAAATTTTATAAAATGAGAGGACTTGAAAAGATTTCCAATGGTAGGTACTTCAAGAGGTTTCAATGAATTCACAAAGATTTCAAGGATTTCAAAGATGACTTACGTTCGAAAAAAAATTGAGAATGTATTTATTTATGATTCTGTTTTCTTTGACAAATTTTGGCCACTAAAAAATGAAATTACCTGAATTTAAAATAATAATGAAAAGACCTTATGTTTCGTTACAAATAATCGCTGGACACCCTGTAACAGTTACGGTGGGGTGCCCGTTCGCCCGTCTTTTTTTTCAAGGAGGGAAATGTGCAGGAGAAGTAGGGGAAATAAAAGGAGAGGAAATGATAAGATGAGTAGATCAAGTATGTCAAATAAAGGGAAATTGGGAGGGGCGTAGGGGAAGTTAGGGGGCGTAAGGGAAGCAATGGGAAAGGAACTAGGGGAATTGAGGGGTAATGTGGGGAGCGTAAATAGGAGAAGTAAATTTATGTTAGGTGAAGTAGGGGAAATAATTAGAAATGAGGGTTAGCAGGAAGGGGGAATGAGGGCTGGAAAAGGGAAGTGTTAGCTGGCATATGGAGGAGAGGAGGAAGTAAAGGAAGAAGTTCGGAAAGGCGGGGCGAATGATGAAGTGAGAGGAAGTAGAAATGAGTGTAAGTACAGAAAATTATTAGAAATGAGGTGAGTATGAGAGGGGAAGTGATGGCTGGAGAAGGAAAGTGTTTGCTCGGAAAGGGAGGAGAGGGGAAAGTAAACGAAAAGTTAGGAAAGGCGGGGCGAAGGGTAAAGTCAGGGGAAGTAGAAATGAGTGTAAGTAAGAAAAAATATTAGAAATGAGGTGAGTAGGAGAGGGAAAGTGATGGCTCGAGAAGGGAGGATAGGGGGAAGTTAAGGAAGAAGTTCGGAAAGGCGGGTCGAAGGGTAAAGTGAAGGGAAGTAGGGGAAAATTATTAGAAATGAGGTGAGTAGGAGAGGGAAAGTGATGGCTGGAGAAGGGAAGTGTTTGCTGGTGAAGCGAGGAGAAGGGGAAGTAGAGGAGGAAGAATTTGGAGAAGACAGGGTGAAGGGTGAAGTGAGAGGAAATTAAAGGGAGTAGGGGAGGAAAATTATAGGAGGGAGAGATTTCAACGACTTAATGAAGATCTTAATAGGCTACGAAATCTGTTTTTGTAGGCGCGCGGCGCTTACTTTGACTAATTTTTTATTTAAGTTTAAAAAAAATGTAAAAACCTGTTATTGCCACACGTCCGTTGCTTTTGGTGTTCACCAAAACTGTCACGTCTTCTCCTGTGTGTCCAGGAGTTGCTGTGACTCTGACTCCTTCGCAAATGTGATAATCTTCTGCCCAACAGTAAAATAAAAATTTAATCTCCATCGGGTTATTAACAATTATAAAAAAAAACAAATCAATAAATACAGTCTGTCAAGTTAAAGCGTGGGTGGCTTTACTCGCAGTCGGTAAGGTGTATCGACATGATTTTGGTGTCAAAATATTAAGAAGAGCTCCCTC
>NC_046658.1:109206262-109221090 GCF_010883055.1 Belonocnema kinseyi | reverse complement strand
TCTAGTCGGGAGTGGTGCTGACTGAAAACAGATGATTTGGAGCGATTCGCGCGCCATCTGTTGGTCATTCTAAGGACTTATTGAACTACCCTCGTAGTTTAACATCTTTGAATTATTTTCGAAATCTTTCGTATTCATTAAAAACACTGAAATATTTGAAATCGTTTAAAATCTTTGAAATCTGGTGTAGGGTACCCTTTTTGAAATCTATATAATTCACGAATTAGTTTAAAAACTGTATGAAATCTTTGAAATATTTGTGAAATCTTTTGTATTCACTTGAAATTAGTAAAATATTTTTAATCTGTGTAAAATCTTTTAAAAACTTAGTAATCTGTTTTATTATACTCTTCTTAAAATTTTTTAAATCTTTGAAATCTGGTGTATAAGCCTTTTTCAAATATTTGAAATCGTCGCAATCTTTATGAAATGTTCGAAATCCTTGGGAAATTTTTATAAAATCTTTTCAAATCTTCTAAATGTTTTGAAATCGTTTGAAATGTTTTAAAATTTTAGAAATTTTGTATACGGTACTTTTTTTTAAATCTTTGAAATTCTTGTATTCTTTTGAAATCTGTATGAATTTTATATCAAATCTTTAAAATATAATAGTAAAACCATTCTGAAGTCTTTTGTATTCATTTTAAATCATTAAAATATTTTTAATCTGTGCAAAATCTTTTGAAATCTAAAAAGTCTGGTTTAATCCCTTTTCAAAATCTTTTGAAAGTTTAAAAATCTTTGTAAATGTTCGAAATCTTTGTGAAATCTTCGAAATCTGGTATACGCACATTTTTCAAATCTTTAAAATCCTTGCAATTTTTATGAAATGTTCGAAATCTTTATGAAATTTTTCCTAAATGTTGTTTTTTTTTGTGAAAATTTTTTGTTCTTTAATGTCATTGAATTATTTGAAATCTTAGTGTCATTTTTTTAAGCCTTCAAAAATGTTTTGAAACCTTTTGAAATCGTTTTAAATTTTCAAAATGTTTTAAAATCTGGTGTAATGTACTCTTTTTCAAAGCTTTGAAATTCTTTAAATCTGTTGTACACGCCTTTCTTAAACCTTTGGAATCCTTGAAATCTTCGTAAAATGTTCTTCAAAAACCTTTTAAATATTTTTAAATCTTTGAATTTTTTTGAAACCTTTTCAAGTCTTTAGTAATGTTTTGTAATCTGGTGCACACTCAAAAACCGAGTGGCGAAATCCTTAAAAAATTCGTTATATCGCCATGGCTCACTCTAGTTTTGAAATTTAATTAACATCGAAATTTTCAACTAATAATTTTTATAATTTGTAAGTTGAATATCTCAAAAAATGTATACTTTAACGTTCTATATTAGCGGAGACGAAATTAAAAACTTATCGAATTATTCACAATATTAAAGTCTCTTCATTGCAATCTACCAAATAATTTGTAAATTCTACAGAAAATGCCTAGAAATCTCTTTATTTATTCTGGAATGAGTAAAAGATAAATTACTCGTCTATCTTGATAAAGAATAAACGTTTCAGTAGCAAGATTTCTTTTAATCGAGACGTTTCTTTTATAATAGACTAAAAGATTTAAATTACTTTTAGCATTTAATTAAAATAAATATTTTAAAAGAAAAATTAATTCAAGGTTCTCGTGAAAAATTCAAGGAGAATTTCAGGTTCTTCACAGTTTTCATGGTCGCTAGGCACCCTATATAAGGGTTTCTGCTCGGGGCTACGAAACCGTAAAATCATTAATTCCTGTTAAATTAAATATATATAATCAAAAGAAAAAACTATAGAGATTTGCATTCTTCTTGAATAAATCTGAAATGAAATAAATTTCAGGGGACCTTTTCGAAAAGCAGGAAGACATCGCCGATCCGTCGATCTGGAAGGAACAGTCGGCATCAGAGTACCTACAAAAGCTGCAAGCAAAAATGCGCTGGTTGATAATAAACACATCGGATTTCATTGTTCCAGGACACGGTCCCATGTTCCGGGTGACGGACACGATGAGAAAATTGGTCGAGTGTCCGGGCGAGTAGGACTAAAAAAAAGAAAAGAATTATTTAAAGACTAACTCAAAACAGATTTTAAATGCACAAGGCTATCCGTAATAATTCTGAAATTTTATATTTATAATGAAAAATATAATAATAGGCACAGTTATATTTACAAAGATTTTTATTAAACACTGTGTCGATTATCGTGTATCACAATATTGTTAATTTATGATTACAGTACAACTTTTTATATATTAATATATGTATCTTCTATGACGAACACTCTCGCAGGAAAGAGCGCAAAGCGATTTCTTTCCGGCACCAAATAATAAAAGTTTAACTTATATTTTAATTTACAACGCATCGTATAATCATATCCACTAACGAGGTACACATAATCCTTTTCAGATGGAGGTATATTCTAGAAATTAAAATACGATCGAACGATACTCTCTAATAGTGATGCAAGTGTCTTATGCGTTGCACGAATACGAACGTTTTCATAAGACAATCACAGCCAAAATTGAAATGAAAAGTAGTAAATTAGGGGGAGAAACTGGGCCTTACGTGCTGCTTTTACAAAAGCGAAATAAATTAATCATAAAAGTACATAGTTTGAATAATTTACATTTTTTCTGGGATTTCCTTGTACTTTTTGTATTAACGCAACTTCGTGATCGTATTTTCGTCTCACTTAACTATTGTAAGCATCCGGGCAGTTTTGTTTCATTTCAGCCTCGATTGTCAGGTAATTCTGATTTATGAATTCGCACTTTAAATTAGACTGAACGCGTTTGGCGAGTTCAAACTGCTTCAAACTAAAAGTAAGATTTAAAAAAGAATAAATATATCAAATATACCAAAGTTTTCTCTTATCCTGGGTTTACTTTAAAAAGAATCTATTAAATATTTTAAATAAAATACAAATGACTGATTTGTGAAAACTGTGATTCTAGACATTTTCAAACGTTCATAGTGCCAACTTGAGACTTCTTCAAAATATAATGTACTATTAACATTTTACAGAAATATCAGCTTTCAACTTTGATACAAAATATAAATTTTCAAGTTTCTCAAATTTTCGAATTACAGGGTGACCATTTGAATTTCTGAAAATAATTTCATGTTTTACAAAATTTCGATTTCTAGCTATTTTTAATTAGTGACCTTAAAACTGAATAAATTTAAGTATGAACAATTTTTTCCTTGGGGGGTTTTAACTTATTTTTAATATACTTAATAGGGTGGTCTAAAAATGCATCGGAAATTTTTTCTTCGAATTTTTGTGCTTACTCTCCTCAAATTTGCCATAGAATACGATTTTGAATTTAATTGGGTTTTTGCTAGTTGTTGACGTTAAAGATTATTTCTTTTAGCACAAAAATTGTTTCTATTGTCTGAAATATTATTTTCTGCTGATCATTAGATGTTGAAATAAATTTTGAAAACAATTTCTTATTTTTAATAATATTTTATTTGAATAATGCTAAAAAGATGCGATTTTTCTGAAAATCTTAACTGTTTGTTAAAGTTGTTTTTATTTTTAAGCAGTATCCCATTTTTTCAGAATAAAGTATTTTTACTCTTTTGCTAAAGTTTAAAAAATATTAATATAAACAAAAAGGTTCTCAATAACTAGTTTAAGGAAAATTTACAATCAATTTGATCTCTATAGAAAAATTGAATATTTCAAACATCTGGTTCTATTTCAGAAAAATATATCCTCCAACTAGAAAGAGATTGTTTAAAAAATGATTCTTTCTTTTTATGTATTATTTGATCAAATTAAAAAATGCAAAGCAAAAATAAAAAATTCAGAGAAAACTCCCACTTTCAGGCATTGATATAAGAAAAGATAGTCATAAACAATAATAAATTGTTTTAGCAATTTTTTTATTAAATTGCATTAATTATTAGATCAATTTATATGACAACTGGATTTAAAAATTTGAGAAAAAACTGCTCTTTTCTAGCATTATTCAAAGAGAATATTATTAAAAATAATAATAAACTTTTCAAACAATTATCTTCTTTAACTTGCATTAGTTAATTGCTATATACGATAGTTATAAACAATAATAATATGGTTAAACAAATATTTTTATAAAATTTAAGTAATTATTATTTTATTCGAACTGAAAATTGAACAAAAAGTTGAACATTTTTGCACAAAAACACTACTTCAGAATAATTTAAAGAAAATATTATTAAACATAATAATAAATTTTCAGGAAAAACACGACCTTTGAAATATTCTAAAACAAAATTGCTATAAACAATAATTTAATGTTTAAAATACTTATTTAAACATCTGATTATCTGTAAAATGTAGTATTTTGTGTATTAAAAGCAATTTTTATTTAAATTCTGATTAAAATTGGCAAAAAAGTATATTTTTCTTATGGGAAATAAGTGTCGAACTTTATGGGAAAAATAATTTTGAACTACCTATTTTTTTCCCATGGGGACCGGTGCTGTGAAAAATAATTTTAAAAAATCCGAGGAAAAATAAAATTCATTCTCATTTCCCGACATAGTGGCCACCCTGATTTATATTTTTGAAATAGATGTTTTTGCCAAGTTTTCAATGAATTTTCAAGCAAAAAAAGTTAAAATCTGAGAGAAAGTGATACTTGAAAATCTGGCGTTTTCAATATTACCAGGGTTTTTGATCGAAGAATACAAATTATGTTTATGGATTGACAATTAATGGAAGCCGATTATCGAGATTATTAATATTATAAGTGTCGGCCAATCAAACCTGGCAGGGCGACGCGTGTGTGTAGTGGTAGTGGTCCCAGACCAACTTCTCCTGTCACAGTTCCCAGCTGTTCCATAAATTATTAAATATGTCAAGAACCTACTTTAAATTAATATATACGATTCAAAACGAAAAGAAATCCATAAGGGTAAATAAATTTAATTTTTATGCAGATTTCTTCGAAAAAAATTGAACAATTTATTAAGATAGGAATAGAAGAATGTAAAAAAGTCACGATACCAGGGATCACAGCGCAAAAGAAGCACAAAAAAGGGAAAGAGGCTAATTTTTGCACAAAAAAGGGAAAAGATTAAACATTAGTTTTTACATGTAGAAAAAAATAAACAATCTTTTTGATGGAATATATTTCTAAAGAATGTTAAGCGATTTTGTAATAATTTCTGTTATTTCGAAAAAATTCAATTTTAAAAAAATGTACATTTTTCATAAATTTTCACGTTGAATTCAATAGTTAAAAATTAAATTCTTGTAAAATAAAATTGAAAATAGAATTAATTAAATAGAAATTTCAATTCATAAACAAAATTTCCATAAAAGTTTATTGTTCCGAAAACGGCCCGCCATTCGCAAATAAGATCAAGCAAATTAATAGTCCAAAGGATTCTCAGTAGAAAATTTAAAAGATAAAAAAAATCCAAATTCTGTTCATCTCCTAGTTAGGTCGTTGAAAATTCATTCACAACGAAATAAAAAAGTCCGAAAAACAATAAAAAATTATATATGTTTAAAATCGTTTTCATAATCAAGAATATTTTATCTTTTAAAATAATACCATCATTAAGAATTAAATCATGATACTTTTTCTTCTGATAAATTGTTTTAGCTTTAAAGTTTTATTCAGATTCTAAAGAGTTAAGTTTGAAATCGGTCAAGTAAATATTTGTAAATTTTTTATTGGTAAGATTTCAAAATAAAATTTGATACGCAAGAGTCTCGAATTTGAATCGTGAAATTTCTATTTGAATTTTCTTGAAATTACTTATCAAAATCTAAATTTCGGACTTCAATGTACAGAAAAATGCAGAAAATCTTCCCTTCAGCCTTATTTTTTCTCTGGTAAAAATTGAAGATCAAAAATTTGCAAAAAAAAAATTTTTAAGTCTCAATTCTATTTTTTCAAAAACATTTCATTATCGTTTACATTAGAATTTCTACTACAATTCTTTTGATGAATTTTTAGTGAATAATTTTCTTCTATTCCAATAAAGATTTTCTGAACACAGATTTTTCGAACCGCCCTGCATTTACAAACAAAAAAGAGAACACTTAATATCAACTAGCACACAGTAAAAAATTCCTTTTAAAATCTATTATTATCTTCACTATCCTTCGGCTATTTAATACTGATCCATCTACCTGATTATGTCTGAACGCTTGACAAGTTGTTAACTAAATGCTGCGTATTTAAAGATCGTGATAATAATCTAAAGCTATATTGATAAAATCGAGATAATTAAACGATAAATTGAAAAAATCTTGATAATATTCTAGAGGTAATCATGCGCCTCAATGTATTATTTGTGTATGGGTATAATTTGTATCCTGAATGTGAGTTTGTAATTTGGGTGTTGTATAAAAAAGCAAACAACAAAACAATAATTATAAAACATTTAAAGAAAATATATATTAGAGTAACAGCATAAATAACGAGAAACATTATTTACGAAAAACAGTGATACACGGGAAATAAACAAGAAAGAAAATACTCTTATAACTGCAGGAAAACACTTGAAAACGAGGCAGATTTCTGATTTTCAGAATTAGGTAAAAAACAAGCCGTTTTTTATTAATGTGTGATGTTTCCTGTACTCCTTATTTGTGTCTGTGGAGAAATAAGACGAATACAAATAAATAGAAATTTACAAACAGGCATCGAGAAAAGATATTCTGTATTAAAAAAAATGTTGTTACAAGATTCTTTTCAATGAAATATAAAAAATGATAGATATTACAAAATTATTTGATTAGCTACAGAATTGCATTTCTCGAATTATATAGTAAAAGAATAAAAATAAGAGCAATTAAATAAATTGAGAACAAATAACAAAACTCAGTATTAAATTGTATATTAAAAGGAAAGCAGTTTTTCTACAAAATACCACGCCACACCATGCGGAAAGGAAAATAAAGAATCGATACGCAGCAGCTGTAAAACAGATTTGTTTTAAAGAAAAGCGAAGACAATCCACTCCAAAGTCTAAAGCATTTACGTGATACTTATATATGTATAACAAAAAGTGAATACTAAGGAAAAAAGATTTTCTCGTAAATAAAAAATGTTAGTACTAAATATATTGTAGACTTCAAACTTTTTGAAAATCTTCTTTCCAAGTACGACTTTATTGTCACTAATGGTCTTACTTTCAAAGCTTCGTTGCTACTGAGAAAAATAAAAATAAGTCATAAGTTCCGATTTATCCATAATCCCATGAATCTTCTGTGATATTTTTTTTGTAGAGAATAAAAATAAAGTACAACAAAAGGAAGAGTTTTTTCTATTAAAAACTATAATCTTATTGTAAACTGGCACTCTGTCGAAATTCGTACAATAAAATCGAGTTATACTCGACTCAGCCTCGCCATTCACACAGGCCTGAGATTGCATTACATTATCTTTCGTAAATTTTTTTATTTTGGCAGTTTTTCCAGAATTTTAAAACTGTTCAATAAGTTCGTAACTCACTCTTATGGTCGTCACACCCGTACAACAAAATATAGAAAATTTACTGCTTATAATGATTTAATGTTAAAATATTGAGAGAATTAATGTAAAAAATAGACAACTAAACACGAATTATTTATTTACTTAATGTAGAATTTAAAATTATTTCAGGGGAACGTACAAATTTTTAAAGATTTTAAGTTATTTGAAAAAAATTCCAAAGATTTTTAAGAAATGATAAGAATTTTAAGAAATATTAAAGAAATTTGAAGCATTTCCAAAGATTTCAAAATACTCCAAAGAATTTCCAGGATTTTATAGGATCTCGAATTATTTCAAAGGCTTTACGGGATTTAAACAATTTTAATCTATTTTTACAGATTCTTAAGAATTTCCAGATATTTCGACAATTTTAAAGATTTTGGTAGGATTTCCAAGGATTTTAGGCTCATTTTAACGGATTTCTAGAGAACTTTAATGAATAAGTTTAATTTAATATGCAAGGGATATAAAATCTTTTCTACTTATTTTAATGGACTTCTAAGATTATATATTTAAATATTTTAAAATATTCCAAAGATTTAAAGAAGAACAGATTCCAAAGAATTTCAAGAGGTTTCGAAAATTCTAAGGGATTTCAAAGAATTTTGTATGATTTCAAAATATTTTTAACTCGAATATAAAAGATTTCTAGAGAACATTGGAAAATACATATAATAAAATGAAATTCCAAGGGATTTATAAAGTTTCTAGGGATTTCAACGTTTTTATTTTTAGAGAACTTCAATGAATAAGTTTAATTTCTATTTAAGGAATTTCAAATGATTTCTACTTATTTTATGGATTTTTTAATTGTATTTTTATATGTTTTAAAAATTTTCAAAGAATTTTACAAACTTTATAAGGGTTTTTATAGTACTTCTCATTAATTTCAAGGTATTTAAAAACCTTCAAGTTATTTTGAATGTCTTTGTTGGATTTTAAGGGATTTCTAGAGAAAATTGGAAACATAAATAAAATAACGTGAACTTTCAAGGGATTTTAAGGACTTTTTTAAATCTTCAAGGATTTAAAAGATGCCGAGGATTTCAGTGTTTTTAAAAAGACAAATTTAATTAATAAGATTAATTTAATTGACATTTAAGGCATTTCTACTTATTTTAATAGATTTTTACGAATATCTATTTATATCTTTCAAAATAACCAAAGGAATTTCAAGATGTTGACAAAATTTCAAGGGATGTCAGCGAATTTAAGATATTTTATAGGACCTCCAATTATTTTAAAGAATTTACATGATTTTCAAAGATTTTCAAGATTTTAAGATATTTCAATAGATTTCAAAGAATGTCAATAATTTCAAGGGATTTCAAAGAATTTTTTAGGATTTAAAAAGAGTTTAGGTTCGATTTTAATAAATTTCTAGAGAACATGAGAAATTAAACTTTTTAAATATTTGAAGGTATTTCAATAAATTTCACAAAATTTAAAGACTATTTTTGAATCTCTCAGGATTTCAAAGATTTCTAGGGATTTATATAATTTTTCAAGGAGAAATTTAATGAATAAATTTAATTTGTATTAAAGGGATTTCAAATGTTTTCTACTTATTTGACCGGATTTTATGATTATAAATTTATATATTTGAAAAAATACCAACGAATTTCACACGATTTAAAGGTTTTTACAGGACTTCTAATTTTTTCAAACGATTTAAGCGATTTTAAAACATCTTAAAGATTTTAAGCTATTTTAACAGATTCCAAAGAAGTTGAAGATAATTAAAAAACTTCAATGAATTTTTTAGGATTTCTAAAGATTTTAAGTTCGATTTCAAGTAAGCTCTTTATAAATTTAAGAACTAAATGAAATGAAATTTTAAGGAATTCCTATGGATTCCAAACATTTAAAGGGATTTTAAGTTATTTCAAACAATTTAACAAGATTTAAAGGGTTTCTAGGGATTTAAAAGTTTTCTTTAGAGAACCTTAATAAATAAGTTTAATGTAATACTCAAGGAATTTCAAATGTTTACTACTTATTTTAATGGATTTTTACGATTAAATATACTTATTTACTTTAAAAGATTCAAAAGAATTTCAAGAAATCAACAAAATATCAAGAATTGTCACGAAATTTCATGCATTTTATAGGATTTTATAGGATGTCAAAGGATTTACGTGATTCGAAAGAGTTTTATAATTTTAACAGATTCCAAAGAATTTTGTAGGGTTCCAAAAGGAATTAGGGATGTCAACGTTTTTTTATTAGGGAACTTTAATGAATAATTTTAATTTAATATTCAAGGGATTCAAAACGATTTCTACTTGTTTCAATAGATTTTATGAATATTTATTTATAAATTTTTAAAAATTCCAGACGATTTCAAGATATTTCGAAAACTTCAAGGGTTTTGAAAGAATTTTCAAATATTTTAAGTTCAATTTTAAAGGATTGTGGAACTCTGAAAAATAAATTAAATGAAATTTCATGAGATTTCTACCGATTCTAAAGATTTCAAGGGATTTAAAAGTATTTTACAAGATTTAAAAGACTTTATTGTATCACCAAGGATTTCAAAATGTTTTCTATATTTTCTTATATTTTTGCTGTGCTAAGTTTATTTGTACAGAAACCCTATTTCTGTATCCTCCATGTGAGATTATGAGTTATCTGAAATAGATAGTTTCTTTGTAGTTTGTTTATTTTCCACATTAATTCCTTCAATATTTTTTTATTATTTATTCCGATGCCATTATCCTATGATCATTTTCTAATGATTTTATATAATAAATGTGCTATAATCGTGAAAAAATTATAGGAACTTCATTATAGGCGTCTACTGATGAATTTTACATAAAACTCACTTTCTTTCCTTTCTTCGATCTCAGTTTTTTTGTGTTACTTAATTTATTTTATAGAGTTTTTTTTCAATACTACATATTATTATCAATACCTCAGGTCAACCACTTATTTTTTGACAATCTCAGACCTGGATTTACACCTATAAATCTAATCGTACCTAGGTACGAAATCAGTACAGATTCTACACGAGGTAGTATTTAATTAGCCTGTTAGAGACATTATGTTTGATAAATATATATTTTTTTGCAGTCTGTACGCAGACTCTCACATGTAGTCGAAAACCTGATTTAAAATCGGATCCTTCGGGCCGCATGCAAAAGCGATCAGTAATAACAATTATACATTTTATGTACCTTTAACAAGATTTTAACACAGGTGTGTATCCTTTTTGGATTTTGTGACTCAACGATAACAATGTAGGAATAGAGCAGAAAAATTTTAAGTGAAGTGTAATTCGCTTTCAACTCTTCGATACGTTTCATTTTATTTAGAAAATTTCTAGTTCTTTGGGAAAATAAATGATCAAATTTTTCTTCTAATTTGAGCAATCTTTTCAAAATTGGTGTTTTCAAAACCACTCTGAGTTACTCCAGTCAGTAGGGTCAGTAGGGTTTTTTTTAAAGGTCCTCAAGACATTTAAATCTAAATTTAGAATTATTAAGTATTGGTATTCTATGTTTTTATTTATTTACAAAATTTTCTTATACTACAATAAAATTTCTTTAAAATATATAATTTAAAGGTAGTTGTTGTGCCAAAAGTCAAATGTTTGAAAAAATACTGTTTCTATGGTTTTGAGCATCAAAATAACATTACTTAGGATTTCATTTCAAATAAAAAAGCTTATTTTTAATTAAAAAAAATAAATCCTAGAAAAAACTATAGCTTCTTAGCAAAATTTTAAAAATGGTTTAAATTTTAATAATTGATGGCTTATTTGTTTAGAGGAAAACAGTATCTACAACTCAACCGTTTCAAATTTTTCTGTGGCTGAAAACGTTAAAAGAATGTCATCAATCATGATTTTTCTTTCATAAGACATGACTGAAAATGTGCAAATTCTTAAAATCATAGAAATCTTTTGTCCCCAAAGACATGATTTTTGGCACAATTACCTTAAGACAGAGGGGTGACTAGCAATTCAATTATGAAATAATGACACTCTAAATCTAAATTAGGACAGAGTAAAAATACTAAAATTAATCATAGTATTTCAGCCGAGCAAAAACAGAAATTCGAAATCACTTTATATCTACTGTTCGGTTTTCAAATATAAATTGAAAATTTGGAAGATTCAAAAATATTTCCCTTTGGAAGAAAATATTGTGTTTATTTTCTTTAGTAAAGTTGAAGAAAAAGCTGTAAACTCCGAATTCGCTTCAGATTTAATCCAAAAAAACATGTATTATTCTGCTGTTATTAAAAAATTTTTTGTAAAACGTAAAAATCTTTAAAAAAAAAAAAAGATTTTGACGCGCTTTAAATTGTATAAACAACTTTTTAAAATAAAAATGGCATGTGTCTTCGATTTAAAATAAAGAAATTTCTCAAATGATTGGATTAATGTTAGCATTTTCACTCCGCGTTAACCTTCAGTGTTATAAAAATAAATAAAAAAATGTTTTTTCTCAAAATCAAGATACTCGAAAATAATAATTTCTTAAATATTTCTAATGCTCCACCTTATAATAATTTGTACCTCCAAATAATAATAAATTTTTGATTCAAATTACCTCCAAACCCTTTTTAATTATACCTAAATTCTAAAAGTCATATTGTTAAATAAACAATTAAGCACAAAAATTAGAGTAAGCAAGTAAGAGCAGATCTGCGCAAATTTTGTAAACATATCGAAGAGTTGAGTTTGTTAAACGTAATAACGTATGAGAAGTGAGATTTGAAAATTATGCTTAATGTAACAGTAGTACGCACCCTAAAGATTAATTTATATTGAAAGTCCCGTTAGTTTAATTAAATTATTTGAGGCAATTAAAACAAGTTAAAATGAAGCTTGTCTTTGAAAGTCGTGGTAAAAACCAAAAATTGCAATAAAAAATATCCTTCTTAAACTGGTTAGTTATTTTCAAATTATTTTCCTATTTCCCCAACTTTGCCAGACACTCCACGTTTCAAGAGTGAATTGAGTTTACGGTCCTAAATCTATCTTGAGTCTAAAATTGATAATCTAAAAATGAAGTAAATAAAGAATAAAACAAAGTGAAGTTCTAAATCTAACGCAATTCTGTCTTAAAAATATTATCTGCTTACAATAAAGCTCTGCATTTAGAAATATTTTATCACAAAATTAAAAATATATTCGTTGTAAAGTTTAAAAGAATACCCTCGACTTTTAAAAGATTTTTATCAAAGCTAAAAATATATCTATTTTACGAATAAGTAACTCTTGGGCATCTACAGTTAATTATTGAAAAAATATTCAAACTCAAAAACTGCCTTTCACTAAAGTGATCATATGTCACTGAAATTCACAACATTGATCAATGAAAATATACGATTTTTAACAATTTATTTAGTTTAATGTAATTTAAGTAATTGAATTGGATGGTAATAACTCGCTATAACGTCATATTTATTATTTTATTTAAATAAGCTATGTCTGATTTATTACTTTTATTTGATATCAGGTAGTACACAAAAATTATCCCAATATCATGATCATAAGACTGCGTTTCACCCGCCTACGCACTCTAAACTTTACATTAAATACTTACATTAAATACTTTGCATTAAATACAAGTCCTGAGTGAAAGAAAATGTAAGGACCAGTTGTTTCGAAGAAAGTTAGAATTTTTTCTGAATTTTATCATATACATTTTAGAGTGAATTCATGGTTAAAACACAATCTTCCGAGAACGATTTTGGGATGAAACTTTTTCTTGTGTATTTCGAACAATACGTGTAAGTAATTAATAAAAGAAAATGTAAGAAATGGACGTTTAGTACGAAGTTATATTTTTTCCGAATCCTTCAAACAAAATTCAAAAATTGAACGTTTACAGGAAATTTACAGTTTTTTCCGAATTTTCGTGTACATTTAAAAGAGTGTGAATGGACATGACACAGTCTTCCGATAAAGATATTGGGAATATTATTTTTTTAATGCCGCTTTTGCCGAAAATTAAATATAGCTTATTTAATTAAAGTAATAAATATGACCCTTTAATGAGATATTACTACTTAAGATCACATATTAAATAATTTTTCAATTTTTGAACAGCAACAAAATTATTTGAGTAATTATTAAAATTTTTATATTTTTGTTAATAAATTTTGCGAACTTCAGTGATATAGTGATCATTCAATCAGTCTTTCAGAATATCTACGTATTTGGTGGAACTAGCAGTTAAATAGGAACAAGTATAAACGATTTTTGCAAAACTGCAGTCTGATGAAAATCTTTAAAAACTATATGAATCCGAATTTACTGTAATACTGTCCTCTCTAATGCTGTTTTATCAGAATTTTAAAGCATTTTTGACTTTCAAATTTCCTTGACTTTCAATTTTATTGGCGAAAAGTCTCAAAGTGTCGATATAGTGAGAAGTTCTCTCAAAATGCTCCTGTTTTATCTCGTCATAAAGTACGTAACGGAATAAATCCATCCACACCCATGATTCTCAGCTCGTCATCATCAAGATCCCTTCTCTAAAAAAACCGGTTATAATTGAGTCAAGAGTGCCGATTAGGGTGTTCCAACAACGCATTAGATTTTATTTTAAATTTCCATGCTCTCTCCACTAAAATCTTTTCGAATCCAAGAAACTTAGTTTTTTCTTTTGAAAAAAATTTATATTTAGAGGTGGGCCGCCCCCATGATGTTTAAGGTAGTTGTGCCAACAATTAGGTCTCTGAAAAAAAGTTTTCTATGATTTTAAGAATTGAAATTATAATATAAATTATGCCTTTTCAAAGAATAATTTGTCTAGGGAATGGTTTATTTAAAAAAAATTGTTTTCACAATTTCAGCAGTAGACAAATTTACTTTCAAAATTAGAAACAGTAGAGTTGTAGAGAATGCTTCCCCCGAACAAATAAGTCATCATTCCTTAAAATTCAACCATTTTTTAAATTAGAAGGAGAAGTAACAAACAGTAAAAAACAATCCAATTAAAAAAACATGGCCAATATAAATGTTTTTTGTAAGTTTAAAAAATTTTCCATCAAAAATGTTTTTCATTTAAAATGACATCACCAGTAATATTATTTTGATCCTTTAAATAATAGAAAAACTATTTTTTCAGAGATCTGATTTTTGGCACGACAACTCCCCCAATTTGTATTGCACATAAAAAAAAACACGTCTTTGTACATTTTTTACAGAATTGTCAATATTAAGTATATCAACTTGTCCCTCAACATTTCTCAAAACTCCACAATTTATTGTTTATACGAGGGTAGTTCAATAAGTCCTTTAAATGACCAACAGATGGCGCGCGAATCGCTCCAAATCATCTGTTTTCAGTCAGCACCACTCCCGACTAGATATATGGTGCAGTCACAGTCCACATCTTCTGA
>NC_046658.1:109192819-109206162 GCF_010883055.1 Belonocnema kinseyi | reverse complement strand
AGCTCCAAGGAGATTATGTTGAAAAATAAAAAAAAATTTACCCAAAAAAAATTGTTTTTATACTTCATTCTAAGGACTTA
Source organism: Belonocnema kinseyi (assembly GCF_010883055.1). NCBI lineage: Eukaryota > Metazoa > Arthropoda > Insecta > Hymenoptera > Cynipidae > Belonocnema > Belonocnema kinseyi. The sequence goes on along the minus strand of NC_046658.1, from coordinate 109,206,082 downwards.
TTGAACTACCCTCGTAGCAATTTTCTTTTGAATAAGAGGTAGACAGTCGCGTATTTTCTGAATTTTTCAACTTTTCAGTTACAGCGAGAAAAAAATTAGGCAAATTTACCATAATTAATTGTTTAAAGAATTTATTATTAATTAATAATAATATTCTTCAATTCTTCTTTGTCTTTTTAATTATGAACAAATAGTAAATAAACATCAAAGAGAATAATTTTGTTCAACAATCTCTTTCTTTCGAGGATATCTTTGATTTTTTTAAGCAGAAACTTAAAAATCATTCATTTACCTCTTCTTTCATATTCGACTTTATAACAATTAATAATCTGATTGAAAACATTCAATTTATTTATATATGCATGTTATCATCGATGACAACTTATTTTTTCAGAAAATGAAAAGGACTATTGACATTAAAAACGGTGTAGTTCCAAATTTGTATTTTAGGTTCAGCAACCAATTTTCGTGTTGTAATTCAAAACAATATTTTTATAGCTTATTTAAAGACTCACTCTTCCAACCTATTCCTAATTAATCCATTCTTTTTATTATCTCTGCTGTAATATAGATTTTTGAACAAATACTTTGTTAACTTGCATTAATTATTACCTAACTCTAACTGAAATTTGAAGAGTTGGAAATTTCAGAAAAATCGCAACTTTATAACATTACTCTAAGAGCAAATATTTATAAATAATAATAAATTATTTAAACAAATCATCTTTGTCAATTTTAATGAACTACTTCCTTACTCTGGCTGAAAAGTTGAAAACAAGTTGAGAAATTCAGAATGACACACGTCCTTCTACCTATATTCTAAAAGAAAATTGCTATAAATAATAATCGTTTAAACTTTTTTTTCAAACATCTTATTAATAGCAGAAAGCACTATTTAATGCACTGAAAGCTCAAGATGCTCAATACGTTTTAAACTTCATGAGACTTGCGCCACCTCTAAATACCATTTTTTTCAAAACAAAAAATACGTACTTATTTGTTCAAATATTTAAAAACATTTGAGAGGAGGGGGTAGGGATTAAATCATGGAAATAAAAAAAAATAGACCACCCTGGTGCATATTGATGACAATGACAATTGTCGCAAACAGACGGGACACGAAAGCACAAATAATATGCCAAAGCGAAAAAATTTTGAGCGGTGCTACGAAGCTCATTAATTACAATATTCATTCAAATTCAATGAAAACCCCTTGGTGCACATTAAACATAATTTTCTAGATGCGTGATATTGAATGTAAAAGTGTATTGTTAGTACCAGTTACCATGTTTTTTGACGGGTCACAGATTATTACTCAGCTAGCAAGAAATTTTCTGAATCGAAGTTTTTCCCCTGGCTTTCGGAATCGGTTGAGATTTCTAGCCAATCAGATGTGAGAAATTGATAAGGTCGCAAATTTTTGTAGTAATTTGTGACCCATGCGATGTGAGCAGCATAAGGAACCATTAGTTCGAAAGGTTGTCTTGCAAGGGGTTCCTCCAAAAACTGCGTTAAAAATTTTGAGGTTTTTTTTGTAACATTTTCAACATGTTTGCAACATAATCATGGTTGGCCAACAAGAATTTTATGTTTATTCTGCATTTTTTCGTGTTTCTAGTGAGACCAGCTGTCGAAAATAGAGAAATATATTCTTTAAAATAAAACATATGAAAAATAAAAGAAACAATAATAAATAAAAAGAAAACATGCTAAATTAAATATAAAACGCTTTACATTCCTTAAATTTCAGGTCGAAAAATATGGAATTTTTAACAAAATATTTGAATTTTCAACCATAAAAGATTTTCTATCAAAAGAGATGGATTTTTGATCAAGTATTTAAATAAAATCGGCAGTTGAATTTCTAACTAAATAGTTCAATTTTCAACCTACAAAGATAAATTTTCAAACAAACGGTAGAATTTTCAATAAAAAAGGACTAAAATTTAACAAAAAACAGTTCATTTTTCAAGCCAATAATTCCCAAAAATAGTTGCATTTTCAACCCATAAATTTGACTTTTAAACGAAAAAGTTGACTTTTATCCAAGAAAGACGTATTTTCAACAACAAAAAACCGAATTTAACCAAATAGTTACATTTTTAAGTCATTAATAGGATTTTTTAAGACCCTCAAATTTTTAACGCGGAAGATTGAATTTTTAGCAAAAAAGTTAATTTTCAACAAAGAAAGATGAAATTTCAACCAAAAAAGAATACTCATCTATAAAAAAAGATGAACTTTCTATCCAAAAAGACTAATGTTAAACAAAACAGTTGAATTTTCGACAAAAAAATCTGAAATTAACAAAATAGTGACATTTTTAATCAATTATTTAAATTTAGAACCTGCTCAAATGAATATCCAATCAAAAAAGACTAAGCTCCAACAAAAATATTCGCATTTTTAACCAAATAGTTGAACTTTTAAGCAATAAGGCGGTTTTTCAGAAGAAAGACAGTTGAATTTTGAACAAAAAAGTTAAGTTTTTAACATAATAATTAAATTCTAATAAAATTTTTTCTATTAATTCAGTTTGCAGTTAAGCGAAAAAGGGACTTTCTTGAAAACAGGAGAATGAAGAAGAATTCTTGAACTCTGAAATATGAAAATGACCTTTAAACTTATTTCTGGCGCGACCCTCTCACTCCTCAAATGGGTAACGCAGTTTATGGACGTCCCGAAGACAGCGATACACACATAAAATCCTAAATAATCTCTTGAACTCGTCCGTCAAGAATAAAAGATTTTTCACAAAAAAAGATCGTCAACGATGGCATTCTTTCACTTAAAATTTTTCCTATTTTGCTCTTTGATCAGTGAAATTTTGTGTGGATCGATGCCGTTTCAATAAATCTATGGTCTTACATGCAGTTAGTTTGGAGGCAATTTCGTACAAAGGATCAATGAGTTATTCTAAATTGGAGATTAAAATTGTATTTTAAAATTGTAACGATAAATAAAAAAGTCTCGTAAAAAGGGTAATAATAAGTAATAAAGAACGTGTCACCTTGGTACGAAATGCGAACATTAAAGGTTTACAGTTTTGAGACAGCAAAATCATTAAAAAGGGAAAAGAAATTTGTAAACGTATTAGTACAGTTGATTTTTGATTAGGAAATTAGGAAATTCGGTTGAAAATCATTCCTATCGTCTGTTTAGATTGAGTATCACATATGGCTCGTCACGATTGTTACTTAAATCCGTGCCGTTAGGCTCGTAACATGGATTGACTGTGTAATTCAGATTAGGTTGATGATAACTCACCGGTTGCATACTATTTGTTCTTCGTCTCTCCTCCTCGCGCTCATCAAGGCAGAGATCGGAATCCGAATCAGCTTTTCGCCCTAGGTCATCCTGCTTATAAAATTGTCGACAATTAGTTTTAGATTGGAGTATTAGAAACACTTCATTTACTTTTAAATGAAATACCATAAGTAGTTTAGATCTTTCAGGCCTCGGACACATTTGAGAAATTTAAAAGAGTAGCAATAAAGGGTTACTTGTCATTTTCCTTGAAAGTTGTAAATCAATCATTTTAATGCAAACAATTAGAAATTAAGCAAGACGAATAAAAAAAGATGAATTTTCATCCAAGAATGTTAATATTCGACTAAGAAAGGCTAATTTTTAAACAAGAAAAACAAATTTTCAACAAAACACGTGTAGTTTTAAATAGTTATTCAGTTAGTTTATAGGCGGGCGGGGAGTCCCGATAAGGGTGCCCCTGGTGCTCGAGCTATAAAGCCTATTGTACCCCACCCTTAACTATTCGCTCTCAGCAGTTGATTCCAGATCTCTTGCTGAAGCCCAGCATGTCAAATACTGATCGCGTTATAATATTTTTGGGTTCAATGAAGTGGGCCCTCATGGTTTCTATGCAGGGAAGTTCCATCATCCCTACCGCATTTCCTGTGGTAGGCAGGCAGATAATCTCAGGATATCCCTTACTCTGTCCATCCTGTACGTGTAACCTAGAATCATTTTTGCGTATCGGCAACCCTGGGTTTGTACCCAGTATTCCCGGTGCTTCGTCCGGATCCAGCATTTAATGGACATCCCAATGCAGCAAGACGCTGTCCTGCATCGGTTCAGGATTTACCCATGGGCATCAGATGACGGTCATAGTATAGAAGCTGTGGTTTAAGGACAGCCGATTAAAGTCATACAAGCATTTTAGGCCCTAGACCCCATACCAAACCAAAGGCTCTTCTGTACATCTAAAATGCCAAGACAAAATTCATAAATTGGGTTTCCAGATGCTTCGCCTAGTTCAGTTTGCTATAGAGGATTACTCCAAGGCATTTAAATGAGTCTAAGATCATCAGCCTCTTACCGAATAATGCAGGGGCGTGAACTTTCGACATCTTGTACTTACTGGTAAAAAATATTAGGCTGGTTTTTTTTTGGATTGACCGACTACTCTGAGCTGTCGCACAAGAGCTCACCGATGCATACGGCCGACGTTGTAAAACCCACAAACGTTTCCAGATTAGCCCCCTTGATTAGGATTACGCGCAGTGCATACAAAGTAACCCGCCTGAAAGGCGTGCTACCCTCTGTACAGCAGGAATGCTAAAAGCATCTTATCCCAGATATATCTTTTGATCTGTTTCTCTAGCGTCTTTAGAATAAAGAACGTTTAACTTATCGGGTGGATATCTTTAGCAACACTGCAGCCCATCTTTCCAGGTTTGTGAATAAAAGCCACTCTGCATCCACTCTAACACCCGTCCCGGCGATTAAAAGAAGTAGAAGAACCCATTGACCTATTCCAATTTATTGGTATCAACGACCATGGCGGCGAAATTCTAGTCGGCCTTCTCAATCTCTTGGTTCCCGTCTTCCTCATCTCGGTCGATTTGAGTTTACTGAAAACCTGGGATGGGATGTGGGCAATTGAAAATCGGTGGCGTGCCCAATTCATCTATGGCAACCCGATGAAACGACAACTCTCACCGGGGTGTTTTCAGCCACCTGTGCGAAGGCAAGGCACTGTGATTCCATAGACTTCAGCTGCTTTAACTCACGGTGCGGGGAGTGTCTTTGGAGTCCTTCTTCCTCTTGCCTGCAGGTCGAGCAGGAAGAGTTGCTCCAGATGATATTTAATTACGTGAGCTCCCTTGTGAGAGGCCTTGGCTATTGTTCGATAGCTGCGTTATGTGGGCTTTCCTTTTCTGGGCATGGATACGATTTTTCCTCTTTCAGGTGAGCCCAGTCATCTCTTCATCAACCGTGACAAACTGGTTCTTGTCGTCGATTTTAGTGATTTTCACCACCTTTCGTAGGATGACCCCTGAGAGCCGGTCCTCCTTTAACGATGGTTTAGATGAGGAGCCTGGATTGGAGCCCTCGTTATTTTGTATTTTTGTTCTGTTTTTGTCGGTCATGTTAGTCCCACGAGTAGCTATGGAAATGGAAAACACTCCCTGCAGAGCCCTGCTTACAAGGGGAGGGTCTACTTAATTAGGGTTTCGACCTGGTACCCCAAATTTTCCGCTAAGATACCTTCTTTGTGATTCCTCTGTGTTCGCCTCAACTAAGGGGGGCACGTCGAAGTGTGCAAGGATTTGGTAACCCTGGTTCTATTCACCCCTTGACATAGCGATCACATCATGTATTGGGAGTATGAGAACTCGTGCTCTCGATATTCCATGGGGACTTTGTTATTACCCCTCTGGAAGGATCACTCCTTAGTTTAGGTCCTGCAGACTAGAGTCCATAAGTTTCGCAGGGCATCGACATCTCCCGATGCTGTCTTTGTGGTTGGTGGGGCGGCTTAAGCGTTTGGGACATAGGAGTCAAACGGACCTCGATCTGCATGCGTTTAGATATGGATGAAAGGATCCCTATAAACGGGCTCTCCTGGGTGATTTGGAAAGAATCCCTATAAGCTGCCTCTCCTGGTATGCATGATTGTAGTATGATAGAAGGGTGAAAGAGCCCAGCTAACAGGGGCCTTTTGGATCCCTGGGTCGAGGTTCCTCTTGGACCGATCTCCAGTTTTTGGAATCGGCACAGGAATGACCTGCGGCCCGCACAGCGACCAAGAAACAGTCCTCTGTTAGTATGGTGGCCTGCGGAGGTGACGGAGGGGGGAAGGGGTTGAGTCCTAACGGGTGTAACATAACCCTTTCCTCTCAATCTATCTCTTAAGCAAGACAAACTCAGACGGCGACTGTGCCCCCAGCTCTTCCGGGAGCTGAGGGATCGACGGTCCCTCTGAATGAGGCTATGAAAACGGTGATACCTGGTACATCGGCGACCACAACGCCAATAACTAGCACTGAGGCTCAAAAGCGAGGAAGAGGCTTAGAGGGCATTCCACTGGGGCAGGGGGCTAAGTCTTTAAAAAGGCACAAGGCAGCCCAGCATCCGAAGAACAGGCAGTCGTCGGGGGGCTGGATTGACAACCGCTCAGAGAGCTGACCCCTTGACGGTGGTGGGGATGGATACGAGCTACCCAGACTCGATGCTCACTATAGAGCAGTTTGAGCTTTTTAGGAAGGCTACCTGGAGGTCCCGCTGCTTGAGTTATGTTTCAGAGACCTGATGGTGATAGTCACAGATCTTAAAGGAATGGGAAGGCTAGTCATGGGATCGGCTTACTTTCCATATGTCAGCGATACCAATTCACCAGTGGAGGTACGTACACTGGTGAAATACTGCAAAGTAAGGGGTTTCCATCTTCTGCTGGGGTGCGATGCTAATTCCCACCAAACTTTGTGGGACAGCAGGGACGTCAACTCAAGAGGTAAGCATCTAGTGGAATACCCTTTCACCACTGATTTAGATATTCTTAATACAGGGAATCCCCGACGTTTCTTAACTCGGTCAGGGAGGAAGTCATTGACATCACTCTCTATACTGGGAGTTTTAGAGACATGCTTAAGGCTTATAAGGGGACGTAACGGGATCACTCAAGCGCCAGGGACTTGAGCGGTAGGGCTTGAGCACTCCTCTCATGACTTTGACGGCAATGTTGGCGGTAGAATTGCTACAGATAGGGTTTCCCATGCCAAACAGGCTGATAACGAAGAGGAGAGGGACTAAGTAGTACACCAAAACCTATCAATGAAAAATGGAGAATATATTAAAGATTTTGAAACGCTTGTCGCTTCCCGACGATCGTCGGGGCACACCTGGAACCACAGCTGGGGGCCACAGCATGCGGGACGGTGGCGATGGTGAGCTGCGAGATTGTCAGGCAGATCTCACTAATCAAACAGCTGGCCAAAAAGAACATCTGCGACAAACGGTAAGTAGTGAAACATCAACTGTGCCTGCTGAGGATGCTTTGGCTAGCGCTAGCTATTTTCAGCCAACAACCTCGACAGTAATACCGTGGGAGAGCATCAATTGGGATACTACAATGAAAGAGGAATTGGTGCGTCTCTATTACGAAAGTTCGAAGTTTGAAACAAACATGGAAAAAGGATACAATTTAGGAACAAAGTTTACTGCGAAGTATCCTAATATACAAAAAGTTGCACTAAGAGATCTTAACGCTAAGGTGAAAGACATCAGGACTAATCTAAATGTTACAGAAGACCGAGCAATGGAGATTAAACAACAGGTTGATTTGGCGCGGAAAAACGACGGCAATGAACATCAGTTAGAGAAAGCCGCATCAAACGGTCAAGCAGGAGCAATTGACGTTCTTCCTCAACCTATTGATGATCCAACACCACCACATCCTCCAGAGGTGGATGACCTTACACAACTAGAGGCAGAAGCAGAGGTTCAGCAACCAAAAAAGCGACGAAAATGGACATACCATATGAACAGAGATGTTATGCGCCTTTATTTTTTGGCAGAGACATGTGGGCAAAGTGTGAGAGAGAACATCATAGACTCTTCTTACTTAAATACCCTGAGCTAGTCACAAAAATAAATGAGCAGAATCTGGCAGATCAGAAACGCTCAATATATGTAAACAGACTGCTTTCGGCTGTTGAAATAGCTGCTCTCAAAATGGAAGTGGAACGGCAGCTTCCTATTGATGAGCTCGTCTTGAAAGATGTGGATAACGAATACTTGATTGATGCTGAAGGGATAGGTGCTAGGGATAATGAACATCATGCACCGAATCCATTAGAACCACATCCGGATATTACTAACGATGACGTGGCTAGGGAAATCTCAGAAAAACTACAGCACCTGGAAAGGAATTTTGGTCATGCTTTACTAGAGTTCAGATATGTAGAACCAACACTAAATAATTCTCTGTCCAAAATGAACATCACAAATGATCTGCGTGCAATGATAGCACATCTCGACAGCAAGGTTTTACCTAAGTATTTAAACGGAGCACAAACTGCGTTAGAGGTGTAAACTCTTGTATACTGTGCAGCTTGGCAACCGTTAGAACGTTGGGACGAAAAACTAGGTCTGCAAATGCAGTTTTTGTCCCAACAAGGGATCGAGATCCACCATGGAAGATCAGCTTGGATATGGATGTCAGCAATGTAAGGTGCAAATTGGGTCGATTGACTCAATATAAAAAAGGAAATAGAACCAGAAAGCTGATGAACCATGTTACAAAAATCATTCACCCTCGACACATCGAGACATTAACACCAGCAATATTGGATGAAACTTTAGACTCTCAACGACAGAGACTTGATGTTCTTACTGCCAGACTGCGGCGGTACAAGAAAAGTAATGCACGAAGGCAACAAAATCAAATCTTTCAGACAGATGAAAGAAGGTTCTATCGTGAACTGAGAGTAAAGCCAAATAACCACCAAGGCACCGATGTCCCTCAATTGGAAGATATGACTAACTACTGGTCGGGTGTTTTGGGGAAAAATGAACAGATGCAATTTGGACACTGCGTGGTTCAAACTGGAGGAAGCAAGGGCAAGCAATAGCCCTGAAATGCATCTGACAAACATCACAGCTTTGGATGTTTCAGCGGTCTTGAAAAGGGCAAGTAATTGGAAAGCTCCAGGTCCGGACATGGTGCACAACTTCTGGTACAAGTACCTGACGAGTGTGCATCTTGCGTCGGCAAGGTGTTTTCAGAAGACCAAAATCCATCTCAAAATCCATCTGACTTTCGACCGACAGCCTGTCTTCCAACAATTTATAAATGTCTTACAGCTATCATTACAGATAAGGTATACGAGGTGTGTTCAAAAAGTAAGGTGACTTTTCAATTTTCGCGGGCTACGTACATTCAAGTTTAAAATTTTTTTTTGTGATGGTACACTCGTCACGATCATATGTTCACAGTTTTGACTATATAGCTCGTGTTGTTTTTCTGGCAGAGGCGTAAAAGGTTAGAAGGATTTGGCGTGCTCGGCGATTTTCTTCTTTCGAAAAAATGGAGCAAAGAGTTTCCATTAAATTTTGTGTGAATTTTCTGTGAGTCAATAATGATCCTGATTTTCTCAAAAGGGTTATAAGTGGGGATGAATCGTGGGTATATGGTTATGACGTCGAAACTAAAGTCCAATCGTCTCAGTGGAAGCATCCTGAGTCTCGAAGACCGAAAAAAGCACGTCAAGTTCGGTCAAATGTGAAGGTTTTGCTCTTTGTATTACCGTGGCGTAGTGCATCAGGAATTCTTACCACAAGGTTGTACGGTCAATAAGGAGTATTACCTTCAATTTATGCGCCGTTTGCGAGATGCGATACGCAAAAAACGTCCGGAACTTTGGAAAAACAATTCGTGGCTCTTGCATCACGATAATGCACCTGCTCATTCATCGTTGCTTGTGAAAGATTTTCTGACCAAAACCAGCACCACAGTCATGCCTCAGCCTCCATATTCACCAGATTTGGCCCCCAGCGACTTTTTTCTTTTACCAAAACTGAAGAGACCCATGAAAGGACATCGATTTTCAACGATTGAGGAGATAAAAACTGCATCGCTGAAAGACCTCAAGGCTATATCACAAAATGATTATCAGAAGTGCTTCGATGATTGGAAAAAGCGTTGGCACAAGTGTATTATATCTGAGGGGGATTACTTTGAAGGGGACAACATAAATATTGAGGAATAAATGAATATTTTTTGAGAAAACCATAAAGTCACCTTATTTTTTGAACACACCTCGTATTCTCATTGCGGCGAGAATGACATTCTTACAGAAGAACAAAAAGGATGTTGTAAAAACTCACGAGGCTGTAAAGATCTAGTCACTATAGACGCTGTTTCCATGACTTAAACTCGTAAGCATTAAAGGAACTTACACATGGCATACATTGACTACAAGCAAGCGTTTCCTTCCGTGCCGCGTGATTATTTGCTTGAAGTCTTAAAACTTTACAAAATCTGCCCACGCATTATTGACTTTCTAAGCCATGCGATGAGGCTCTGGGGTACAAGAATCAAGTATTTTGATCATGGACAACCAAGGATAACTAGATCAATACACTTTACGACGGGTATATTTCAAGGAGAATCCTTCAGCGAACTATGGTTCTGTTTAGCGTTGAATCCATTGAGCAAAACACTAAACAGCATGTCTCATGGGTTCAAAATTCATGATAATGAGGATGGTCATCAAGTGACCCATCTTCTTTGCATGGATGACCTGAAGCTGTACGCTAGTTCAGGCCAGAAACAGCAGCAAGTGATCTATGTCACAAAGCAGTTTTCCAATGATATCCACATGGAGTTCAGACTAGATAAATGTAGAACAGTGCATTTAATCAGCGGGAATTAGGGACCGCAGAGTTAAAGAACTAATTCGAAAATGACATCGAGGCAATGGCTGCAGGCGAATCATATAAATATCTGGGAATTCTTGAATCTAAGGGTAATCAACATACGATAGTTAAGACAAGCCTAACGACTGCGTTCACTACGAGACTCAGATTAATTATGAAGAGTTTTCTCAACTCGGCAAACAAAATCAGGGCGATCAACACATATGTCTTCCCTGTCTTCACGTACTCCTTCGGGCTCATAAAATGGTCTACCACGACATTTAGGGGGTACCGGCATTGTAGATGTCAAAAAACTGTGTGAGTCACAAGTTATACAGTTGCGAGACTATTTTAACAGCAAACGAAATGTTGTGCTCTCCAGTACCATCTGTCAAGCGGATTTTGAAGACACGCCCTTAAATTTGTCCTCAGATGGGGCCTTGAATATCAGGGCAGAAACCATAGAGGAATTAGAAATACAATGGAGGCAGAAAGCCATCCATGGCGAGCACCCCAAGACGTTAGATCAAAATGAAGTGGATAGTGAGGTATCTAATATTTGGCTAGAAAGGGTGTTCTGTATCCAGAGACGGAAGGATTCGTCATTGCAATACAGGACAAGGTTTTCTACACCAGGAATTATCGCAAACACGTGTTACATCAAGACGTGGTTGACCAGTGCCGATTATGTAGAGATACCAACGAATTCATCGAGCACCTTATTGATGGCTGTCGCATGATGGCTCAGAGAGAATATACGCACAGACATAATGATGTAGCGGGTATTATACATCAACAACTTGCCCTAAACCTAGGACTCTTAAAAGAATGGATGTCCTTCTATAGATACATTCCAATGCCCGTTTTAGAAAGCGAAGATTACATCTTATATTCGGATGTTACAATCCAAACGGATAAAAAGTCTATATTATCGACATTGCTTGTCCGCTTAACCGAAATTTGCAGTCAACCTATACAATCAAGATCCACAAGTATAGCGAGTTAAGGCATGAAGTAAAGACCATATGTAGGAATGTGAATCATGCATCTATTCATCCCAATGTGATTTCGGCTAAAGGCAATGTGCATGCAAGATGCACTGAACATCTTGAACATTTAGGAGTCAGTAGGGTATTGGCAGCAGCTCAGAAGGCGGTTTTATTAAACATCTGTCGTATTGTAAGAAACTTTCTTGATCATCAGGAACCGAGCGACTAAAAACCCGTGGATTGGCAGATGGTAGCTCTAAGAAAGCATCCAGAGGTGACTGCTGCCACCTCCAACGCTCATGGCCGCTCGTAATTGTATACCTACAACATTATCGCAGGAGGTTTCAACCATCGTATTAAAATATTTGAATTAACTTATAACATTCTAATCTCCTGAGTCACTTGACTTAGTCCGTGGCTATGATGTATAACCGGGTTTACCCGAGTAACAGTTTAATAAAAACACATAGTAATAGCTCGAATAGACCCTTAAACCCTCCCATCAGCTACAAAGTCACGTAATCCCTAGGGATACCAATTTATTTTGAACACAAAAAAATTTCAAAAAACGGTTAAGTATATTTTTAACCAAATAGATGAAACTTTTAAATTCTGATATCACTGAATTACTTCAATTTTTCTCAATTCTTTGAATTATTTTAAAGTCCTTGTAATTCAGGGAATTCCAAAATATTCAAAAGAATTTATCAGATTCTAAGAAAGTAAAACGAATTCAAATAGACCGGAAGGAAGTTTAAAAGAATTCCAAACAAATTACAAGAATCAAAAGGAACACCTAACATTTAAAAAATAAAAAAGAATTCAAATGAATGCAACAAAAAAATTATTATTCAATACTGAGCATTAAGAACTGAATGTTTTGTGGGTCATTTTTAAATTCTTTAATTTTTCAAACCCCTTTCTACATTAATCTTTGAAAAATTACAAACTTTTGCATGAAAAATAAAAGCATGGCTGAAAAAGTTTTTTTTAGTGATTAAACTATACAATTCAACATTGAGAATTATATCAATCTTATTTTATATTTGTATATTATAAATTGACAATACAAGTTTCCCCGTAAATGTCTAACAATAATTGCCAGTGTAGAAATAAAAATATAAATCTCAAAAACTTGTTTTTACCTGCGTCATTTGTTGGGTTGTCGTAAGAATCCTAGCTAGAGGACTACAGCAAACCGGTAAGGTTTCAAGAAGTGTAGGACGCGAATGCGTTAACAAGGGCTTCATAAACCGGGTATCAAAATTACCCCAAACCCTCGCAAGGAGAGCTTTTTCGTTTGGCTTCAACCCAGGTCCTGACGAGGGTCCATCCTGCATAGAATTGTACTGTGAAATTTGAACGACGATTTAGTTATCCATCCTGTTTAATTCCTCGTCTTTGAGATATTCTGTTCAAATTCTCAAATACAAAACTCTCTTTTACACTACAAATTCAAAATCTGTGCTATATTATTCACTGTGACCAATGAATTACTTCACTAAAATACAATTTTTAAACTTACAAGGTAATTTTATTGTTTTAGAAAACAGTGTTGTGCAAATTATCTCTAACGCCTTTTCAAGCAGCTTCATGCTTTTGACATAACATTTAT
>NC_046658.1:109181790-109192719 GCF_010883055.1 Belonocnema kinseyi | reverse complement strand
TATTATTTTCCAAGTCACTTTCACGTGTTATTTACTTTGTTAATTATCATACCATTATTCAAGATAATAAGATGCAAAAAAATATATTCTACCGACTCAGAGCATACAGAATGGATAACCAAGGAATAAAAAAAATCAATATCTAAGCAGGACATGCAACAAGCAATTTCTAAAATCAAGCTGCATTTTCCACAGTAAATTTATACAAGCAAGGCTGATCTTCACAGGATTGAATCATCTACGTATTTCCTTCTGAAAAAATTTCTTTTGTAAACTATCAGGTGAATCAAGCTCATTCTTTTTTATTACATACACTTTTTCAGTAGGAAACCGATTTTAGAAATCAAAGTAATAATCATCTGATGATAAAGCTATTAACAAAAATAAAACTATTGTGCAGGAACAAAGCAATTAATGAAAAACGCGGTTGTTTTTCTGGACAAATTAGTCTAGAGCTTAAAACTTTTATCCGATTTAGGCTCTTTTTTAAAATTTAAGTTGCCTTAATTTTAAACATAATTGTAAGTGCTGAATTTTTATTTTGTTATATATAACATTAAAGTTGAGCACTTTATCATTATAAACGATCCCATTTTTTTCAACTACAGTGAAACTCTTTTATAGCGCCGATTTTGGGGTTGACGGTGGGTGGGAACTGACTCATTGTAGCCCGCTCCGCTTTTGTTTGTTTACGCTTGACTGCTCGCCTGAGTGACAACTAAGTAGTTTAATTTTTAATTAAAGAGATGAATTCTCCACGAAACATGTTATAGTTGACATTTCAAGCAAAAAATATGAATTATCAACGAAAAATGTAATAGTTGACATTTCAATAAAAAAAAAAATGAATTCTCGACGAAAAATGTAATGTTTCAAAAAAACGATTAAATTTCTACAAAAATAATTTAATTTTGAAACAAAAACATGAATTTTAAAGCGAAAAGATTAATTTTATACCAAGAAAGACGAATTATTAACAAAACACACAAATTTTAAATTATAAAAGATAAATTTTCAACCACAAATTAAATTATTATATTTTCAGTTGAAAACATTAATTTTCAAGCAAAGAAAGGACTTTTCAACTAAAATAATGAAATATCAAACGGGTTTAATTAAATTTTCAGTTAAAAAATTTATTTTCAACTGAAAAAAAAAGACAACAAAATAGTTCAATTTTCAACCAAAGGAATTAATTTTCAATTATAATGATGAATCTTCAACATAAAAAATTAATTGTTAGTAAAAGAGTGTAACTTTTAATCTAGTAATTTGATTTTCAACTAAAGAAGATGAATTTTCAATTAAAAATGTAATATATGATACATATATCAATCAAAGACGATTTTAATTGAAATTAAAGATCGTTGAATTCAACCAAAAAAAACATATTTTCTATCAAAAAAGATGAATTTTCAAGTAAAGAAGGTATTTTATTATCCACAAATAGTAAAGTTCAATTTTTATTTACAAAACATAATTTTTAACTACAAAAAAATAGTCCATTTTTTAACCAAAAAGATGAATTTTGAGCTGAAATTATGAATCTGCATTAAAAAAATTAAATTTTAACAATGTAGTTCAACTTTTAACAAGAAATACAAATCTTTAAACCCAAAAAACGAATTTTCTACAAAACAATTGAATTTTCAACGTAATAAATCGATTTCAAATAAAAACTTTAAAGTTTCAAATTTATTATCCTTGACAGGTCCAAGCTTACGCTGACCTATGGCCACCCGGTTATAAAATTAACCATTACTCTGGATTAGAAAAAAAATAGAAACTAAGCTTTGTTTTTATGTATATTCCCATTAAGAAATGCAAAATAAATTATTTGATAGCATTTTGTTTACTGATTTCATTATGTAGTACATAAATATAAGTAGTTTCAAAAAATGGGATCTTTTATCTAAAAAAAAATGTTAATAGAGTGCTTAAATCGGATAAAAATGGTAAGCTTCAGATTAATTTGTCCAGAAAAACTAATTTGCCCCACTGTGCGTCGTGGGACTTTAACGATCAATTGCGGTTTCGAGTGCACGAAAATCAGTTAATCAATCGACTCGTAAAATCACAAATCACAAGTATCCTATGTGCCATTTTTCAAACTCCTGTGTAAACATACCGGGGGACTTCTCTCCCGTCGCATATCCAGATCGCCAAAGCCACCTTCGCCACCGGACTATTAACAATTATAATTTGTATGTTTATTCTTTATATCAATCATTTTTTTACACAAATCACATGCTACAAAAAGATGTACATCATCCGATTGCAAAAAGTATCTGTTTAGTGTTTATTTATTCATGCTTGACTGAGTTATTTCAGATTTCATAGCCCAAAATGTTCTAAAAACAGGGGAAATTGGGCGATTTTTCACTGGAATAGGGTAACAGTATGGGAACGAGTTCCTTTAATGCAATGTTGCATTTTCAACCAAATAGTTGAATTTTCAAACTACATAAAGATGAATTTTCAACCAAATGGCCTTATGTTCAAACAAAAAATATTAAACATAAACCAAAAACAGTTACATTTTTAATCAACTCGTGGAATCTTCAAGCCAAGAGACAAGTTTTTTAGAAGAAAGTTGAATTTTCAATCCAAAACTTTTCTCCAAAAAAATAATTTTGCAATCCAAAAAGACAAATTTTTTATCCAAAAATATAATTTTTCAACAAAACAATAGAATTGTTGAATTTTCAGGTAAAAAAATGTTAAACAAATAAAAAAGAATTTTCAACAAAATAGATAACATTTTAATCAATAAAATTAATTTTTAACAAAGTACAGTTCTAATTTTAACCAAGTAGATGAATTTTAAACTAAAAAAGATGAATTCACAAGGAATAATTGAATAGTTGATTTTTTTACTAAATAGTTAAATTTTTCTACCAAAAAAGATGACTTTTTAATCAAATGCATGAATTTAAAACCAAATGTTTGAATTTTCAACTAATAATGATCAATTTTCAACCAAAAATGAAAAAATACGTCAAAAAATTAATAGTTGAATTTTCAACTAAAAACAAGGAATTTTAAAACAAAAATATAAGTTAAATTTTAAGTAAAAAAAAAATAATTTTCAACAAAAAAAATCGAACGTTGAACCAAATAATTACATTTTTAACCAAACAAATTGAATTCTCAACCATAAATATAATATGTAGAGTTTTCAATATATTTGAAATAACTTTTAATGAAAAAAAGTTTAATTTTTTGATCGGGTTCTATTTATTCTATTCGCATTTAAGCGAATAATCGTTAAAAAGAGGAGCTTTTTTTAAAACAGAGGAAAAAAGAACGATTCCCTAAAATTGGAGAAAAGAGGGGAATAGGGGAAAGAGTTTAAAGTCTATTTTTTTTTTAGTTTTAATACAACGGGCTCTTTTAACTCCTTTCTTTATAAATTATGAATTATGAATCATAATTCAAAGAAGTTGTCTTGTGTCCACATAATTAACAAACTGTTAATAACGTACGCACTTCGGTGGTATCCAGAGAATTGTACACCTGGGTGAAAGCGGTCGGACAGAAAGGGAAAATATGTCAAGATCATTCACTTATTCCGGTGCCATCGCTCTTTTATGAATCAAGCAGAATTATGAAAGAAAATGATGTTAGGGGGAAAAAACAAAACAGATAAAAAAAATAGTAAAAAGCTCTTGCTTCAACAATTTATGAATGAACCAAAATGCTAATATTGTGACACTTTTCACATAGAACATTATATAAATGAGATAAAACAGTTAAAGTTTATAACTATTTAATTTATTATCCTCAGGGCTGCCACGGTCAAATTTAATCCCAAAAAATGACCCATTTAAACCAAAAAGTGACCAAAGGAACTGAATTGCAAAGAATTCAAAAGAATCTAATTATTAAGACTTAAACAAATGGAAGTTAAATTCAAAGGAATTCAAATTAATTGAATAAAAAAAATTCCATTGATTTCAATAAAATTGGAGTGAATTCAGAGGAATTTAAAGGAAACAAGAATTTAATGAAATTCATAAAAATGGAAGAATTGAAAAAAACTCAAGCGAACTGAAAGCAATTCCAAAATAAAAATATTCCTTGAATTTAGCAAGTTTCAAATTAGTTTAGAAAAATGAAATCAAAAGGATTAGATGAAATGCCTAGGAATTCAATGCGAGTTAAAAAACGTTACTTCTTGTGAATAAATTCTTTGAAATTCATTAACATATTATAAAATCTCGTAAAATTGCACGAAATCTGATATTTCCTGAAACCCTGAAAAAGTTATTAAAACACTTTGAACTTTTAAAATTCTTCTTTAAATCCGCATGAAACATTTTTAAATTCACTAAAATCATTGAGATACTTGGACGTTCTTAAAATTTTGTCAGTTCTCTGGATTCCTTTTAACATAATTTAATCTTTTAAAATTGTTTGAGAATTTTAAAACTCTTGGAACATTTCTGAGAATTTAAAAAAAAATATCCTAAAATATTTTAAATACTTTGAAATATTTTGAAACCCCTTGAAACTTTTTTAAGCTCTTTCAAATTCCTTCGGAATCTTAAAAAGGTCGTGAAATTCTTCAAATCATTTGCAATCGCTTCAAATGATTGAAATCAATTAAAAGTTCCTTGGAATTTCTTTGATATTCTAAAATCATTAAAAAAAATTTTTTAATCTTTGGTAACACATTAAAATATTTGAAAATATTTGAGATCCTACGAAATTACTCAATTCTTGTGAATAAATTCCTTGAAATGCATTAAAATATAATAAAATCTTGTGAAATTACATGGAATCTGATATTTTTTTAAAACCTGGACGACTGATTAAAATAACTTGAGAGCTTTTAAAATCTCTTAAAATCATCGAAATCCTCGGCATTTGTATCAAATCCCTTGGAATTTTTCAAAGTAGCCTGATACCTTACATATCCTATAAAATCTTTCAATACCTTCTGGAACTCTAGGCAACCTTTTTAAAACCATACAAAAGTTTTTTTTAATCACTTAAATTCATTTAAATCTTTAAGAATTCTTTGGAAGTTTTTAAATCTAAAAATTCTTAGACATTTTCAAAAAGCCCTGAGATCTTAAAAACCTCTTGGAATCCCTTCAAATTATTTAAATATATCAGAAATTCTTTGGAAAAGTTTAAAACACTCTAAAATATTTTTAATCCTTTGAAATCTTTCGAGAACCTTTAAAACTTTGTTAAGCTCTTAAAACCTTACAATCTATAAAATTTTTTGAAATTCTTTCAAAGGATTGAAATAAATAAAAAATTTCTTCGATTTTTTTTTAAATATCCTAAAATATCGTAAAATTACATAAATTCTGACAATATTTTTCGAAACCCTGGAAAATTGGTTAAAATACCTCAAGAGCTTTTAAAAAGCCGTTAAAATCATGTAAATTTTTATGAATTATTTCAAAAATATCTTTAACAATTCTTCGAAGTTTTAAAAATACCCTAGAATCTTTCAAGCCCTCTGGAATCGCTTCAAATGATTGAAATCTGTTTATAATTCTTTGAAAACGTTTAAAATACACTAAAAAATTGATAATTCTTTTAAAAAAATGTAAAGCTATTAAAATTCTTTTAAATTTGTAAAAATACCTTAAAATCATTTAAATCCTTTAGAATATTTTCAATTTGATGAAATCTATTACAAATTATTTGAATACGTTAAAAATAACCTAAAATAATTCTAATACTTTGAAACTTTTTAAGTCTTTATCTCAATAAGTGACTTGAGAAAAAATATTGACCTGATTTAGGAGTGAGCGAACATAACATGATAAACCCGTTTGAAATGATTCCTCAGTAATTAGACAAACAATATATCTAAAAAAAAACAAGAGATAGAAGAAAAATTCAAATAGTATGACATAGAGGAAACCATCTAAACGGTTATCCAATATTATCGAATTATTGAAAATACTAACTTGGATTTACGTAGTTTTTATATCGTGTTGAACCCTTAAGTACAAAAAAAATTGAATTTATATTTTGAGGGTTAGAACATATTTCAAGCGACATTTTAATAGGATATTTTTTTTGTGAATCAATGGTCAATAATCATATTCCTTGATTATTCTTGAAATTACTCTAAGAAGCTTCGAAAAATTCGCGCTCTGGTGACCATCTAATCTTAAGTGGAGAATTAAAAATAAAATAAAGTGAAGCAGTAAAAGGGCAAGTAGGTTCAGTAAATTGATTGCAAACCTGTGTGCTGTGTCGGATTAAAACAACTATATATTCCAATGATAGACGTGACAGAAATTATGAGTCTGGTAAATTCTACCAATCAAGTCAGTTTCATACAACAAAAGACGAATAATTCGTAATTAACGTCAATGGAAATAAAAATATTGATAAAAATGTAAAAAAACGAATCTATTTTGCTTCATAAACTAAAGTTTTTCAAATAAATTGACATTTGAAAACAGTGACCTAATTCTTCAACTATCTCTCTTTTCTACAATTGTATCTCTTTTCGTTTGCTATTAATAAAATTTGAAGTTAGCAAATGATCCCAACTTTAATGAAGCATTTCACTCGATTGATTTGAAATTCCGGCATATTCTAGCCTTAAACAGTATGCAAGAAGCGTTTGTTTTATTTTAATCAGAGCCTCGC
The DNA here is from genome assembly GCF_010883055.1 of Belonocnema kinseyi. Lineage (NCBI taxonomy): Eukaryota > Metazoa > Arthropoda > Insecta > Hymenoptera > Cynipidae > Belonocnema > Belonocnema kinseyi. The sequence goes on along the minus strand of NC_046658.1, from coordinate 109,186,092 downwards.
TTCGAGTAAAGAATACAATTTTAGCACCAAACCACTAAAACGCACATACACAAACGAAAAAGCACATGAAATCAAACTGCCAAAAGTACTCACGCTTCTGACGCCGTTATGCGATAAACCTTCTACTTCTTCATCTACACCAACTCTGAAAAAAAGAGAAAATAGTACCTTCCTCTTTTATTTATTTCAATTAGAAAAAAAAACAGTTTAAGTCCTATTTTTACCAAAACCATCAATGTAAACTGTTTGATGAAGGGTAAGATTAATGAATTGTTTATCAAAAACAAATGACTACTTCTGAATGACAATAATAATGTGTTTGCAGCTTTCAAAATTGAGGATCTCTTTGAAAGATTTTACGAATATTTTACTTATTTCAAACGTTTTTTACTATTAACTTTAGTGGCTGACTTATCAGAGAAAAATATCAGGGTTGTCGTTTTAATTGAGCAAAAAAAAATCTCGTTCATTTTCCGATTTTTTCCTGGTTCGCAAAAATTATTCACGGCCATTGAAATTAAAATATTGGAACTAGAAGTTTTCTTTATTTGAAGTAATCAAAACTAAACTGCAATTTAAAGCATTAAAAATGAAACTCATCAATTTTAAACTTTTATAATTGAAGCTTACAAATTTTTTATTTCAAACTCTCAATAGTTTACGCATAAAAAATAAAAACTTTTCAAGTTAACAACGTTAAATTGAACGCCGTTAAACTGCAAAATTAAAAAATTTTAACTTCTATAAATTGAAAGGTCCAAAGGTTTCTGGTTAAAAAATATAAATCTACGCATTATTTTCAACTTTGTTGTAAATTGAAATACTATGTTAAGACTTCATTCTTTTGGTCAAAGATCCATCACTTTAGTTGGCAATTTATATCTTTGGTTGAAATTTTAACTATTTTGTTGAAAATTCGTTAGTTTTTTTTTGTTCGAATTGAATTTTTTAAATAAAAATTGAACTATTCCAGTTTTTGTTGAAAAGTAATATTTTTTAATTAAAATTAAACTATTTGGTTGAGAATTCAATTATTTTGTTAAAAAATCGCTTTTTTAGGATTGAAAATAAATTTGCAATTTTTAATTTACCTATTCTATTTTCGGTTGTTAATTGTTTTTTTCAGTTGAAAATGTCACTATATAGTAGAAAATTCGTCTTTTTGGTTTGAAAATTTATTTGTTTTTATAGAAATCAGTTTTTTTGGTTAAAAATGCAACGATTTGGTAAATAATTAATATTATTTGTTGATAATTCAAATTTGTCTTTATTTCATGGTTAACATTTTCAGTTCTCATCTTTTTAACTTTAAACCCTTTTAATTAGGAAATATTAAAAATAAATAAATTAAAATGTTTTGTTTTCACAAAAAAGTAAACTATTGTCCATAATGACGATTTATGATGAAAAAAGGTGAAAAGAAAAAATGTCCAATGAAAAAAATAAATATTTGTCACGAATAATGTAGTTTCTAAAGTTCATAGTTTTAAAAAGGAAGTGGGAAAATAAATTTTTGTTCACATGAAAGTAGAATAGGTCTATAACAAGAGATTAAGATAAAAAAAGTAACAACCAATAATCTTAGAAAAAAAAACTAAAATAATTTTCTGCAATAATTTAACTTCTAAATTTATTGTTTATGAGAAAAATGTAAAGTCCCGTTTTCCTTCAAAGAAAGAGAAACACTGTCCAAAAAAAATTAATTAATTATATTTTTGATGACAAATTAAAAAGAAACGAAGTTATTTCTATAAATTCTGCGAACATGTTCTAAAATACTTTTTTAAAGAGAAATACAATATGGAAGGCATTTTTTTCATGTGGGTAAAAATGCACCTTGACATTTTTATAAAATGTAACCAACTTTGGTATTTTTTGGGCTGTTCAAAAACTACAACACATTACTAGAAGGTTGAGGGGTTAACAGGTTTTTGTGACGATTTGTGGATTAATGCAGAATGTGACAACACATATGGAAAATATAAATTTGAATAACAATTTTTTGAAACGCTAGAAATAATTAAAATTAGTCATTTTGTTTTGCAAGTAACTCACCTAAATACAGACTTCACACTATTTTCCCTATCCTTGTGCCTCCCCCTTTTTTGTTAAAGAATACCTTTTTCCCCTGTTTCCTAAAATTTCACCTTTTTCTTATTATTTCGCTTCAATGCAAACTGAATTAAGAAAACCATAATATTTTTGGTTCAAAGTTCATTCCTTTTGGTTGAAAAGTCTACTATTATATTTTTGGTTTGGAATTCATAATTACCTATTTTTTTGAAAATTCGTTTTTTTCAGTTGAAAATTAATTTTCTTACCTGAAAATAAAGCTAATCCATTTTTGTCTGAGAATTTATCGTTTTTAGTAGAAAATTAAACAAATAATTTTTAATTAAAAATTCATACTTTTTCGTTGAAAATTCAACTACTTGGTAGAAAAGTGAACTCATTCGTTAAATATTCATATAATTGTTTGGGAATTTCACTATTTTGTTGTAAAATCGTTTTTTTTTGTTTGTTTAAAACTTAATTTTCTTAACGGAAAAATGAACTATTTCATATTTCAATGAAAAATCTTTAGGATTAGGGTTCAACTATTTTTTTGAAAATTCGTGTTTTTTTTTTAATGTAGCCTTTGATTTAAAATAGAAATATTTTTTAGTTCAAATACCAACTTTAATTTCTTCTTTGAGCATTTATCTTTTTTGGTCAAATTGACTGCGTATTATTTAAAACTACAATCTTTTTCATTCAAAATTAAACTATTTTCCTAAAAAGTAATCTTTTGTGTCGAAAAATTAATTGTTTTGTTCAAAATGCGTTTGTTGTTTATAGAAACTGAAAATTTATTCTACAAAATATGTGTTTTTCGCTCAAAGAGTAAACTATTTGTTTAAGGATGTCCATGTTTGGTTGAAAATTTAACTATTTTGTTGAAAATGCAATATATGTATTTCGATCACCCTTTTTCACTTGTTTTGAGAGCTAGCATTTTAGGCTGTGAAGTCTGTTCAAATATTATGTTTTCGTGTTTTTCATTTGATATTTGAGGCTTTTATCAAATGAAATAGAAAACAAATTTTTACTTAAAAGGGGGGGGGGGTGTTTCTAGTTATGACGTTGCCTTGCGGGATTCAAGCTTTGTGTAATGATGTAACAAAGCAGGGAGGGAGTGGAATAAGTTTTCAAAATAGCGTGACGTAGTTTCTGAACGACCCCTCTATGAGAAACACAAAAAATAGGGGTTACCTAATTATATTCTTAAAAGGTATGAACTTTTGGGGGTTAGACTAAAAATATTTTTTGAATGGCCACCCAGATATTATTGAATTATCTTCTAGATATTATTATATCAATTATAAAAAAAAAACAAGGAATTGAATATAACTTTTTACTCACGGTATTTTGAACCAGCTTAAAAACTGGGTGGTCGCTCCACCCTGGAAAATTACCGTCAATATGACGATAAGACTAGTAGTAGTTAGCATAGCTTGTCTTGCATCCGAGACAGTATTCCTGATAGCCAGAGCAAAACTCATCGCTCCTCGTAACCCAGCACAGAAAAGCATATGCTGGAAATTAAGCGATATTTTCGGTTTCCTCGCCAAGTTCATCAGGAACGACAGAGGATAGACGTTAGCTGCTCTTCCTAACATTGCACAAAACTTGTTTCAAAATCGTTAAGGATATATTCAATTCTTACTTTGAGATATTCAGAAAAATTTTCAGTGATCGGAAGTAACTAGTTTCTCTTAACTAATTACTGCAACTAGTCACTTTTATTGATGACGATAGTGGTAACAAAGTTACTTTTTTTTAAAGTAACGAATTAGTACCTAGTTATATTTTTCTCAGTAACAATAACTATCAAAAAAATTCCCTTTTTGGTTACTTTCGAAATCCAGTGCACAACACAACAAAGAATACAAGGTAAGAATAAAAGACCAATAGGCTGCTGTATCCTAATTTACTTGAAAGACTTAATCAAACTAAGCGCCGCGCGCCTACAAAAAAGGATTTCGTAGCCTATTAAGATTTTAATTAAGTCGTTGAAATCTCTCCATCCTATAATTTTCCTCCACTGCTCCCCCTAATTTCCTCTCACTTCACGCTTCGCCATGCCTTTTCGAACTTCTTCCTTTACTTCCCCCTCTCCTCCCTTCCCCAGTAAATACTTCCCATCTCCAGCCATCACTTTCCCTCTCCTACTCACCTCATTTCTAATCATTTTCCCTACTTACACTCATTTCTACTTCCCCTCACTTCACCCTTCGCCATGCCTTTCCCAACTTCTTCCTT
>NC_046658.1:109166076-109181690 GCF_010883055.1 Belonocnema kinseyi | reverse complement strand
TACCCTACTTTCAAATAATTGCCCCGCCCTCATTTCCCCTGCTTCACCACCCTTCATTTACTTTAGTCCCCTCTCACTCTACCCCATTTCCCTACTCCCCTTATTTCCCCTGATTTCCTCCCATAATTTTCTCTCACTTCCCTATCTTGGAAAAAAGTACGTCGGATGGACACCCGACCGAATCTATAAGGGTCTATGAAACCCTTAAAAATACAAAACTGACCTACTTTATCCGAAAGTATAAGAACTCCAGGTGAGTTTTAACAAATTTAGGATAAATTAAAAAAATAAATCAATTGATCAAATAAAATTCGAGTACCTTTATGGAAATTAGGAGAATTTGATAAAATTGAATGTGAATTTAAAAAAATGCAAGTTAACTGAAAAAATGCAGTGAAATTAGAGTGAATTTAGACAAAATTATGTGAATTCAAAAGAATTAGAAAAAATGCCTGAGAATTCAAGGTAAGTTTAAAAGAGTTTAGGGTGAATCAGAAAAAAATTTAAACTAACTTAATTCAGTAAAATTGAATTAATTTAAAAGAATTTGAGTGAATTTCAAATAATTATCGCTGAATTATTTGAAATTCTAAAGAATTAAAAAAAAAAACTTAAGGAATTCAGGGTAAATTATTAAAAACTCCAAATTATTTCGAATGAATTGACAAAAGTGCAAAAAATCCAAAAATATTACACTACTTTCAGTAAAATTTGAGTGAATTTAGAAGAGTTCAAACTAATTTAAAAGACTGAGGAAAATCAGAAAAATTGGAATATAAGGGAAACAAGTAGAATTTGATGAACATGCAAAAAATCCATTTTAAAGATGAAATGAATTGAGAAAAATTCAAGGGAATTCAAAGGAATTGGATAAAATATTAAAATTCCTAAGAATTCAAGGTGAGTGTAAAACACTTCAGCGAGAATGGAAAAAAATTACAACATAAATTAAATTATTTGAGTAGAGTTGAATAAATTTAGAGCAAGTCAAGTGAATTTAAAAAACAATCAGGAAAAGTTCAATATAATTTTAAAGAATTCAGGATAAATTAATAAGAGTTTTGGGATGAGTAGTCAAAAAAATTCAAATAAATGTTTAAAAATTCCAATTGAAAAAGTACAAAATACGCTATTCATTTCAGTAAAATGGTATTGAATTTATACAAATTCAAGGGCATTCAAGAGAATTTAATGACAGTCATACGAAATTTAGGCAAATTAAAAATAATTCAAGTAAATAAAACTAAATTTTTGAAGCCTAAAATTTGTTATTGAATTAACAAAAACGGGAGTAAAGAGAAGTGACAAAGTGATTTATAAGTAACATTTTAAAACGATAAAGATAACTTTTTAGTACTTTTTTCGTGATGTAAATGGTGATGTAACGGTAGAGATAATTAGTTCTTTTTAAAAATTAACTTGTCTATTACTGACAATTTTCTTTTAAAAACTATCTTTCTAATTTGCAAACCAATTCAAAAGGATACGAATCCCGCAAAGATGAATCCAGGATCGAAGTGATGTTTGGGGAACGTGAACATCGACACACCAATGTAGCTAAAAATAAAATTCTCCGCTAAAAAGTTGAGTAACTCGAAGAGCTGTTTCGTCCTTTGCCGAGAATCTGGACTTAGATTGTTGTAAGTATAATGAGCTTGGCAAATGCCGCAAAACAAAACGGCTACGACACCTGCAGAAAATAGAAAAGTTCTCTTTGTAAATTGCACTTTTCAAAACTCCTGGCCTCGGACTCACTTTAGAGATAAAAAATAGTTAAATGACTAAATTAACTTTTTTGTTGAAAATTCAGTTTCTCGGTTAAAAACTTTACATATTTTATAAAAAATTCGTCTTTTTGGTTTCAAAGTTCAACGATTTGGTACAAAATTAATCTGTTTTGCAGAAAATTCCTTTTTTCATAATTGAAATTTATTTCTCGTCAACAAAAATTTAACTGCTCCATGTTTTCTTAAAAATTGATTCTTTTAGATTAAAAATGCTTTTATTTAATTAAAATTTTGTAGAAACGCAAAAATATAAACTAAAAACGAATTTAATAAAACTTGGTCTAATGTCACATACATTGTTCAAATAATTTGAAGTTTAAATTGTTTGTTTCAAAATTCGACTGTTTGGATGAAAATTCATTTACTAGGTTGCAAGTTAGTTTTTTTGACTGAAAGTTTAACTATTCGGCCAAAATGACGTAATATAGTGGGGAAAATAGTAGCAAAATAGTGTCATTGTTAATCAAAAGTGTCCAATAGTGTTATTAGTGTGATGAGTCCGATGCCTGGCACTAGAAAAATATATACATTTTTTTTACAAATGTTTAAAAACTTGCCAGTGAGGTCCGAAGCCTCAGCGATGAGGAAGGTACTATAAGACATGAGAACAAATAACGCTGATTCCAAGAGTGGGAAATCTCTGACTCTTGTGAATTTTGTGAGCATTGCTGTAATGCATCCCATGGTAGCGCCGATAAAAAGTGATAAACTAAAAATTCCTGCAAAGTCACCTAGGGCTCGGAAGAAGGCGATGGTTTCGAAACCACCTGATCCAGATTGCAAACGATAGTGCTGAATGGAACTATAAATTAAGTAATTAAACAGAAATTAATTCTAGGATCAAATTTCAAAAACCTGATAGTCTTACAAATCTACAAGATTATTCTAAGATTTTCAACACCTCTAAGAGGCCGTTTAAAAAAACATCACACTGCCAGGGGCTATGGGGGGGGGGGGGGGGGGGGGGGGGGGGGGCGTTAACGCAGAATATAACATTACACCTTGAAAATATATTTAAAAAATTCAAATATTAAATTTTCTACTGAAAATTCTTGTTTTTGTTTGTTGAAAACTCAAGTCATTGGTTAAAAATTAAACAAATTTGTTAAATTCATATTATTGGTTTAGGATTTAACTCTTTTGTTGGAGAATTCGTTCTACTTTGGTTGAAAATTTAACTATTCCATTTTTGGTCGAAAATTTATATATTTTCTCGTAAATTAATATTTTTTGGTAGAAAATTAATCCTCTTGATTGAAAATTTACTTGCTTGGTTGAAAATTAAACTTTTTTGTTTAAAATTCACTTTATTAGTTGAAGATACATCTCATTGGTTGAAAATGTATCTTTTGTGATTAAAAATGCAAATTTGAGTTTAAAAAATCATGTTTTTTGGTTAAGGATTTAACCATTTTTGTGGAAATATCAACAACTATTACACTTTTTGTTGATAACTCATCTTTTTGGTTAAATTCGACTGTTCTTCATTTAAAATTGAAATATTTTTTATTTGTAATATCAACTATTATATGTTTCGTTGAGGATTGATCGTTTTTGATTGTTGATTTAACTACATACTTGGTTAAAGGTTGAGCTTGTTTGTTAAAAATTCATTTTTTTGTTGAAGAGATATAATTTTAGTTGAATTTTGATCTTTATCCAAAATAATTCTTTTGTTGAAAGTATACTTATTTTTTTGAACATTTAATTATTTTGTTGAGCATTGAAAGTATTTGTTGAATATTCGGCTTTCGGGGCGGGAAATTCGTCATTTTATATTAAAAATTCGACTATCTTGTAAAAAATTTACCTTTTTTGGTTTGAAATTTGAAATATTTAGTTGAAAATGTAACTTTTTTTAGTTGAAATTTAATCATATTTGTTTTGAAAATCTGCCATAACGTTGAAATTCATTTTTGCAGCTTGAAAAATCAACTGCTTTGTTGAAAATTTAATTATTTTGATGAAAAATCGACTATTTTGTTAACAAGTCATTTTATTGGTTGACAAATTTGACTATTTTTTCTTTCAATTCGTTTTTTTCTTGGTTGAACCCCAATTTTTTAAAGTGCAAATTTACTTATTCCAATTTTTGTTGGAAATTGTTCGTTTTTAGTTTGAAATTCAATTAAAAAGGAACTGTTTTGTTCATAAAATTTTACATGTTTTTCAATTCAACTATTTTGGTAAAAAATTAAATTTTTATTCGAAAATTCAATTTTTGCGTTCAAAAATTCACTGCTTTTTAGAGAATACACCTTTTGGGTTAGAAAATTCAAAAGTTTGGTTGACATGTTCTCTACCTCTTTCTCTTGAATAAAAAATCCTTCTTGGTTGAAAATTTATTTGCTTTGGTAATTATTTTATCTTCTTTGGTGAAAAGTGCAACTATCTGGTTAAAAATTCATCTTTTTAGTTTGAGGATTCAATTATTTAGTAGAAAATTCGCATTTTTTTGCTTGAATTCAACTGTTTTTTATTTAAAATGAAAATCTCTTTTTGGGCTGAAATATCAACTATTACATTATTCGTTTTGTTTAAGATTCCACATTTTAGTTAAAAATTCAACTATTTTGTTGAAAATACAACTCTTTCTTTACAAACTCATATTTATTAGTAAAATATTCAACTCTTTTTTTAACATTCGTCGCGTATCTTTGAAATGATTGATAAAATCGATAAAAAAAGAGCATTTCGGAAAAAATAATTCGTGTTAAAAATGTTTCTTTAACATGAGTTATTTGGAGGTTTTGTACTTGCTTTCTCTCTAGTGAAAAGTTTCAATTCTCATTTAACCCTAACGACCAAGGCCTCGTTTTATTCTTTGAAATTTTATATGAAATTCTATTTGGGTGGGTTTATTTGGCAATACTTCCAATTTTAATAAACAAAACCCGAATAGAATTGTAGAGAATCGTTCAAAGAATAAAATGAGGCCTTGCTCATTAGGATTCAATAAGAATTGTAACTTTTTCCTAAAGAAAAATCAAAAACTAAAATTCAAAATAAAACTAATGTTAAATAAACAATTTTAACCAGAATTATTTTTTGCAAAGTACTCTTAGAAGCCTCAGTCAAGATTTATAGAAACTAATAATAGATATATTTTTGTCCATATTATCAATCATTTTAAAGATTGGCGAGTTTTGAGATTGATTGTACGTAGTGCACATCCTTAAAAATACAACTTTTTGTGGACCAAGTTTATACTTTTTTGTTGGAATTAAAACTATTTTTTTTTAAATAAATGCATTACATTTCGATTTGAAATCGGAAAACAAATTTTGACCTGAAGGGGAGGGGGTCATATTTGTGACGTCAGCTTGGGGGTAACAAAACAGCGTGGCGCAGTTTTTAAACGGCCCCTAAGATAGTAAATATTTTTAAACTTTGATAATAAAAAATATTGATTCTTAACAGAAAATCTTACCTGCTAAGTACAATAGCAACGGCATCGTTCAAAACACTTTCTCCAAAAACTAAAGCGTAAAGATTAACGTCGACGTGAAGATCATTAAAGATAGAAATGATTGTTAGAGGATCTGTTGGAGAAATGAGCGCCCCAAAATAGAGAGTATCCAAAAATGTGAATGAGGAGGCCAAATGCGGTATCAGTTGTATGAACCCATACATCAAAATTCTGAAAAATTGAAGAAAATTAAAAATGAGAGAATTATTTAAAACAGGTTTTAGTAAACAAGAACAGTGAGAATTTTTCTTCGGCAGAACGATAAGGTCAATCAGTAAGTGACCTGTTGATTGAGTGGTCATCAGTATTATTTTTATAGTCAGTAAATAATGAATGCAGCTAGTGTTCTCAATAAAGCAGTTATCCTTCTTAGACTACATACGAAAGAATAACTTACCCAATTACGAAGGATGATATCGTTGTGCCAATCAAAGCGTATGTTAAAATAGCTCCCAAATTGCGAAAGAAGTATTTCTGTAATTAATAATTTATTAGGATTAGAATCAAGGGCGCATCCAGAACATTTTTTGGAAGGGGCGATTGTGAATTTTCTTCACATTTTTTTTTGAAATATCAAATAATATTTTTATTTTATGAAAAAATTCATATTTTTAGGTTGAAAAATCAACTCTTTGGATGAAAGTTGAACTACTTTCCTAAAAATTATTTTTGTTTGGTAGAAGTTTCATAATTTTAGTAGAAAATTCATCTCTTTGATTGAAAATTGATCTACTTTGTCGAACCGTTACTTTTCGGGGGTAAAAATTATTGTTTAAATGTTTCAACTGTTACGTAGAATTCTTCTGGCTTGAAAATTCAATAATTTGGTAGAAAAGTCAACTACTTGGTCAAAAATTCAATTTTTTGTTGCTGATCATTCATATTTTCGTTTAGAAAATTTTACAGTATCATTGCAAATTTGCTTTTCTGAATTAAAAATGATTGTTTATCAACGAAAATTAAACCATTACATTTTTAGGTAAAAATTAATTTTTTTTAGACTATAAATTTAACTTTTTGGTTGAAAATACATATTTTTTGGTAGAAAATTAATCTTCCTGATTTAAAATTCAAATAATTGGTTAAATATGTGTGTCTTTTGTTGAAAATTCATCTCTTTTGGTAGAAAATAATTTCTTTTGACAAAAAATGCAACTGTTTATATTTACTTTAAAGGTTTCAACTATTTTGTTGAAAGTTTGATCATTTTTTGGTTACATTTAATCGTGGTTTATTTAAAATTTAAATCTTTTTTATCAGAATATCATTTTTTAACGAAAATTCAACTCCTTGGTTGAAAGTTGAACTACTTTCTATAAAAAAATTTATTTGGTAAAAGATTCATAATTTTAGTAGAAAATTCATCTCTTTCGTTAAAAATTGATTTACTTTGTTAAAATTTCATTTTTGAAGGTAAAAATTAATTTTTTAAACTGAAAATTAAACTATTTGATTAAAAATTAATTTTTTGTTGTTAAAATTGCATATTTTAGCATTGAAAATCCAACGGTTTTGTAGAAGATTCATATTTTTGCTTGCAAATTAAACTTTTCTGTACAAAATTCAATTTTTTCTTGTAAAAAATTTGACTGTTTTGTTGAAAAATTGCTTTTCTAAATTAAAAATAATTGGTTTTCAATAAAATTAAACTATTCCATTTTTTGTAAAAAATGATATTTTCACATTCTCATCACAGAAGGTATTACATTTGTGTAAAATTTGACCCCCCAGTTTTGGTCAAATGTTCACGTTTCGAGAACCCCTGAATCAGAAAAACATGGTTTTACGAATGTGTTTTTCTTTGTGTGTCACTTTTTTGGGTTAAAAATTAAATTTTTTAACTGAAAATTTAACTACTTCGTTAAAAATGGACTCTTTTTGTTGTTGAAATTTCATACTTTTGGGTAGAAAATTCAACTTTTTTGTAGTAGATTTGTTTTTTACTAAAATACTTTTTTAAATAAAAATTTAACTACTTTATTTTTGGTTCAAAATTGTTCTTTATATTTAAAAATTCAACTGTTTGGTTGAAAGTTTATATAATTACTTGACTCAAAATTCAAACTCTATGTATAAAGCTCGTCTTTTAGCTCAAAAATTCCTTCCACCATTGAACCGAAAAATAGGGGGCTTGAATTTTGCAATGAAATTAAGAGGCCTTAATTACTTTATATGTCTGACAAGAAATTTTAAATTTCGTTTCTTGAATCTCGTGGGCGAAGGGGCGACCGACCATATCGCCCCTCACTGGATCCGCCCCTGATTAGGATGCAGTGATAAATAACAAAGGCTGATAACGTCTTAGGATATTTTGAGACTTACCCTTTTCAAACTGTAACCAGCGTGGAAGATTATAGGCGGCAGGATGATATTAAAAAATATCTCGGGATCGAAAGTCGCCTGAAAATAATTATGATTTTCATAAATTAATATAATAAAATATAAATATTTTTTATTTTAAGAAAAATATCTAAACATCTTAAAGTAAGAATGACTGGTGAGCCATTGAAACTTGTAATATGCAAGATTGGTAAGTTGATTGAATTACCTTCAGGTCAATTTCATTGTCCTGTTTGAAAATCTCCCCGCGGAAGTTATAAGCAAATGTTTTATTCTTCTTCACGCCTCCTCCTTTGTCTTCGGGAAAATGCAACCATAAGGTGTCCGGTGGTACAGACTCATTATATTTGCTGTAAGGGCTAGGTTGAACCGGCATGTGAAGAATTTCACTATTCGTTTTAAATCCATAGCGGATTATTGCTCCTATTATAAGACCTGCGGCAATATATAAAAGAAAATCATTAATGCCGTGTTAAAAAGTAAAGAGTATTTAAAATTGGCAACGATTAGAAGATTGAATGGCAGAGGGCCAAATACATGAAATCAATGGAATGTTTTATTAATGAAAAAAGAAAAGCTAAGACACATTTCAGATTTTATTAAAACGATCAAAATTAAATTTTTATCTATTATTATTGCTTATTATTATGTTATTATTATTAGTTATTATTACATATAATAATTAGAGAGCCGATTAAAACTACTTCTAAGCTAGCTTTAGATAGTTTAGAACCCCGCTCGCCTCTCACACGCGGAGATCTCGGCTAGACCAACATTTGTTCTTGATAATTTAGAACTGAAATCGTTTAAACAAATTTTGGAATTTAAAATGTTACAATTAAAAATGTTTTAGAAAGATAAAATGTTGAAAAAGGGTAATACTTCGAATAGAATGAAGAGGATTTGACCTTCTATCATTTTTGAATAAAAGCGTTTAAGATTGGATGATTTCAAATTGAAACCAATTTTGCAACAGAAGTTTTCAAAATTCAAAACCTTGGAACTACATTTTTAAACTTAGACTATTTCATTAGGAAGGAGTTGAGTTTGAAAACGAAATTGAATATTTCAAATTAAAAGGTTGTAAAATTATGTAATAAATCTACATTGTCATTATAATAAAAAAATTATTATTTAAAGTAAAAATTGACTAGAAAAACTTTTCTAAAATATAAATTCACCTTTATTTTCACAGTTCAGAATGGACATATTATCAATTTTAAACCTTTAAAATTTCATTATTCTAAAAAAACGTTCAAATAAAAACATACATTCTAAATAGGAAATATTAACTAAAAGTGTATACTCTATGTTTAGGAACTTGAAACTTAAACAAATCTTAACTTCATTTAAGACCTTTTTTTAATTCAGTCTCAAAGAATTGTTATATTAGAACTTTTTTGCTTTTAAGCCCTTAAAAATTTCTATTACTTTAAGTAAATTTAATCGTTCAGAAGTTAGGAATTTTCAAATTGTCAATTACACTTTTCGAAATTCAACCAATTTAATTTTAATCAGTTTCAAATTAAATAATTTTAGATTTTAAATATTCTAAATAGTTTGGTTCTGATTTTAAACACACAAAACTTTCTAGTTTCTTAAATTCTTCAAAATCGTAGAGTATCAAATTAAAAGAATTGATAGTTGCACACTTTTCAGTTTAAAGTATTTGTACTGAAACAATTTTGAATTAAGTTCCTCCAGAAAACACAAAACAAAGAAAATTTTAGAGAATAATTTGTCAAATGCAACCCTTAAAAAATATTTTAGGTATGTTAAGCTGACGTAACCACATCTTCGAATCGAGTTAAAACCTATCTCATAATTAAAGGCTCATTTAATGCTCTCCTAAACCATCAAACATTATTTTCCAAAATCCACCCCTAATACTGAAAAACCACCCTTCATATAAATTATTCACAAATTGTAAATCTGACCATACTATAATTAAGGGCTCATTTAATGATCATTTAATGTCCCATTGCTAAATTTAATGCTGCATTATTTTTAAAAAAACTTGGGATTACTCTAGCTTAACGTTAAGCTGACGGAACCCCATGTGAAATAAACGTTGAATCTAATTTTAACATATCACATAATTAAAGGCTCATTTAATGCTCTCCAAAACCACCAAAAATTATTTTCCAAAAGCCAACCCTAATACTGAAAAACCACCCTTAATATAGATTATGCACAAATTGTAAATCTGACGATACTATAATTAAGGGCTCATTTAATGCTAATTTAATGCCCCATTGGCAAATTTAATACTCCATTGTTAAAAAAGAATCAGGGCATTAAATGAGACCATAATTATAGTATGGTCAAATTAACAATTTGCGCATAATTTATATTAAGGGTGGTTTTTCAGTATTAGGGGTGGCTTTTGGAAAAACATTTTTGGTGGGTTTGGAGAGCATTAAATAAGCCTATAATTATGTAATAGGATAAAACTCGATTCAGCGTTCATTTCACATGGTGTTCCGTCAGCTTAACATTAAGCTAGCGTAATCCCCGGTTAAAAAAAAAGTGGAGCATTAAATTTGACAATGGGGCATTAAATGGGCATTAAATGAGCCCTTAATTATGTGATATGACAGAACTCGATTTAACATTTATTTCACATGGGGTTCCGTCAGCTTAACGTTAAGCTAGCGTAACCCCTGTTTTTTTTTTAAATAATGGAGCATTAAATTTGGCGATAGGGCATTAAATTAGCATTAAATGAACCCTTAATTATGAGATAGGTTTTAACTCGATTTGAAGATGTGGTTACGTCAGCTTAACATACCTAAATATTTCTAGTGAACAATTGAATTATTTCTTTAATTTTTAATGGTTTCAATTTTAGAATTCTGAATTTTCATGGTATACGCTCAATTTTCCATTTTCCCCATCAAAAATTTAAGTTTTTCTATTACAATTGAAATGGTTTGGATTTCGAAAATTATAAATGAACATTTAAAGATTATTTTTTTCTAAAATATTTAAGTTTACTTGGCGTAATTTAAGTAGTTGAGATTTTGCGATTAAACTTGAAATGGTTGAGTTTCGAAAAGTACCATTGACAATTCCAAAATTGTTAATTTCTAAACGATTCAATCACAATACTTGGTGACTAATTTTTTAAAATTATTTTAAGATGAAGTTCGGACTTGTTCGAGTTTTAAATTTCTGGTGTATACATTCTTTCATTTTTAAAATTTTCTAATTGAAATTACTTTTTATTGAATGTTTTTTTTAATAATTCAATTCTGAAGGTTTATAATTTTAAAGTCTTTCCATTTAGAACAATAAAAATGAAATAATTATATTTTTGGACCTTGAGAAAATTTGTCTAATAAATGCTAATGTTAAATTATAATGTTGTTATGTAATAAAAATTAAAAATTCAAGAATTTCAGAAGCTTTGACTTTGAAACAATCAATTTAGTTTTGAATTTCCCGATCTCAAATTTTAATCACTTGAAATTTAAAATTATTTAAATTCAACAGGTTACAATTTTTAATGATTCAATTTTAAATGTTTCTCATTATAAATAATACAATTTAAAATCCTTGAAATTTTTAATCTCCAATTTTCAAAATTCTAATCCGAAATTATTCCATTTTTAACATTTTGAATTAATCATATTTTGGACACTTTAATCTGAAATAATTCAATTTCGAAATTCTTCAATAATCAATATTTTATTTTTATTTCAAACGCATTTAAAACATAATAATTAAGTCCCAGTAATTATGATGCAAATTTTCTCGATTTTTATTTAATTTGGATAAATGTAATTTCTATTTGATATTACGAAATGCTAAAAATAAGTGGGTTTTATCATAAAATATTACTTTTAAGATATTTTTAAATAATAAATTAAAATCATAACAGAGTTTCATGATTACTAGGACATTTATTTTAATGTATTTTAAAATTTATGGAATTTTAATGTTAGGAATAAAAACCCTGAGACGTAACAGCGTGAAATTGTTTCAATTAAACCATTTCGTATGAAATTTTCATAAAAATCTACATTCTGAGACAATACTCAACATTTTAAAAAAATTGCACGATATTTTTCTTATCTTTGATAAATAGTCTTAACATTATCAGCCAAATTCGATCAACGAATTTTAATTGGAAGTGATATGTAGTTTTATAAAAACTGTTAACTTATCCTTACTCCTTAATGTTTCAAAAATAAGTTTAAAACATATAATTCTTTTCAAATTACAAATTTCACCATTTATAAATTTTAAACTTAAAATTAAGAATCTAAAATTCAATCACATATTTGAATTTTTAAAGTTTCTAAACATATCATTAAATATTTTATAATGTGTACAGTACTTTAATTATGTTTATATTTTAAAAATAGACAATCGCGAATTGTAGCGTTTCAAATTTAACAACGCACGCAGTCAGAAAATTTAAAGTGGAACAACTCTTAATTTGACGAGTTTAAAAATAAAAGATAAAAAATATAACAATTTTGAAACCAAACTTTCAAGACTCAATTGCAGAATTTTAACCTACTAATAATAATAAGACTTTCAAAATTACACAGTATTTCAAAACAATAAAAAACTTGTAATATGAAGTTGTTTAGCTTGATTTATTTTAATTACTATCGATAAACATCAAAATTAAAGGTTTAAAATTGTACATTTTTATATTTAAATTGTTCAAAATTGTGCCGTGGGAAAAAAGGCAAGTTTCTGAATTGATTTTTTTTTGTAAGAACCCATTGATTTTATGTGGAAAGTTAGAATCCATAAATGTGTTACTGGAATTTTCCACTCGTTGCCTTTTAGGATTCACAACATCCGGAATTCCCCGCAAATCCCTATACAATCTGTCTCCAAACTTTCAGATGAATGTTGTTTTTCTTAATTTATATAAACATTTTTACTTAAATAATAAAAACCCCAATAATTTATTTATTAAACATATACATTTTTAGTACAGGAATGTTATCTTATTTTTATAACTTTCTCTATTCTTTTGCAAAGTTATTATAAATATTACTGATGCTTTGAAAGCATCTAAATAAGAAAATGAATTATTTTTTATGTTTAAAGACCTGCAAGGTCAGAGGTGCATTTTTGAATATAAAAAACAAAAATTATAGGAGAATAAAATTTATTTTACTATGATTACAAATTTTTTAACATATGATTTAAAAACATAATTGAAATACAGTTCGAACATTATTTTCCAATTTCATATCGATTTTGCAAGGTCATGAAATAAATTATAGACAACTAAACATAAATGCTATATATGTAAGCATTTTATTGATTTGATAAAATAAACTGTCAAATTCGTGAAATGGTAATTTAGAAACACTATCTCTCATTTAAACAATTAATTAAAATAAAGAAATTTTGAAATTGTAACAAATCTTGTGGGGTAGTCATGCGCATATTAAATAAAGAAGTAGTACACTGCCTGTGCAAGTTGTTGATTATGTATTTTGAAAGAAGGCCGCTTATCATGAAGCCGAAGATAACAAACAATTGGCACGCTATGCCCATGAAAATGACATGAATAAAAGCATAAAAGTCCAAAAACAATTCAGGAATTCCTAATATGAAATAGTTTTCTATTTTCATTTTTCTTATGCGTATTTGGTTTAAAAATACTAATAATACTAACAAATAGTTTAGAACTTAAGTTCAGTTCCATGTTATCAGAAATTTATGTAGATCGTCAATTTAATTGTTCACAAAAATTTTATTATCCAAAATCAATATTTTTATGAGTTGGCATAATAAATTTTGACTGTTCAAACATCAAACATGTAGTATATGAAGTAATTATATTATTAAAATGTTAAGACAGGTAGAAAATGGATTTTGTGCATCATAAAATTATTAAATAAAAATTCCCAAATAAGTAATTTTATTTCACGATCAAATTTATTTATCCATGTTTCGAAACAATATCGAGAATTATCGCAAGAAAAAAAAAATTGTCTTCAGATTCCTGGGATAAGTCTATATGATTTTTTATGAAAAAGAATTGATTTTTGTACAAAATATAGAAAGACCTCAAAGCATTTGAAAAGATTTCTAAGCATGTTGAAATAAAATCCAGAGGATTTTCAGGCAATTTTTATAATTTTGAAAGTTTTCTTTTTAATATTCTGAAAAATTGAATCATCCCAAAAGCTATTAGAAGTTTTGAAAAATATAAAAAACTTACTTAAAATTTGAAACGATTTCAAATTTTTTTAACAAGATGTACCTAATTTCTTACAGAAAGCTCGGAAAAAATAGTCCCTTTTCCCGGCCCTCTATTTATAAAAAATGCGGCTATTTGTAACGAAATTTTGGTACAAGTCTTTTCATTTTTTTAAATTAATTCTAAGAGAATGCTTAAACAAATAACAAAACATTTCCAAGAAATTTTCCAAATTGTTCAAAACCAATCAAGTAAATTTTAAGGCCATTTTTTTTTATTTGCCGGATTTTAAGATTTAGGAAAGCTTTAAATTATTGTGAAATCTATTTACAAGTTTTAGAAGTCTTAAAAATATTAGAAAATAATACATTTGCTTCAGATTCTTCGAAAATGCTTTAAAAAATTATACAAAATTTCACAAGATTTCCCAAATTCTTAAAAAACAATCTGGTAGATTTTAAGACAATTTTCTTTAATTTAGCATAATTTAAAAAAGTGGGAAAATTTAAATCATTTTAAAAGATATTAAAAAATTCAGATATTTTGAAAAGAATAAAAAATTTGAAAAGATTTTAAAAAATTTTTAACGAAATGTAATTTTTTGAAAATTAAAAAAAAATGTTTGATAATGCATCTCATTTAGTTAAAATTTCATTTTTCTTTGTATGTTTTGGTTGAGGGTTCAACTATATCTTCTTGAAAAATCGCCTTTTTGAATAAATTCAAATATTTTTCAATAAAAACTTGGTTAAAACGTGAACAATTCATGTATGTTGTTAAAAATGTATCTAGTTTGAAAGAAAAATTATCTTCTTGGTTGAGGATTCAACTAGTTTGCTGAACATTTTTCTTTTTTTTTGCTGGATTGAACGGTTTTTTATTTAAAATAAAAATATTTTTTAATTGAAATATCATGTATTACATTTTTCGTTGATACTTGATCTTTTTTATTGAAATTTAAACATCTTGGTTAAAAGTTGAGCTTTTTTTCAAGACTTATTTCTTTAGTTGATAACTAAACTATTTGTTTAAAAATTATTTGTTTTCTCCTTACAAATTGATTCTTTTAACGGCACATTTACGCATTCCGGTTGAAAAATTATCATTTTATTTTAAAATTCGTTTTTTTTTGGTAAAAGAAATTTTATCTGAAAATATACGTATTCTTTTTTTGGTTGAAAGCTGATATTTTTAATTGAAAATTTATGTATTAGTTGAAAACTACTCTACCTTTTTCGAAGAAAAATAATATTCTTGGTTGGAAAGTAATCTGTTTTTGTTCAGGATTGAAGTATTTTGTGGAAAATTCAACTTTTTTTATTTGAAATTCAAATATGTTTGGGCAGAAATATAACTAAAACATTTTTAGTTGAGAATTTAAAGTTGAACTTGGTTTATAACTTTTTGTTGTTGTTTATGATTGAACTATTTGATTTAAAATTTAACTATTTTGTTGTAAATCAGTATTTTTTTAGCTGAAGAATAATATTCTTGGCTGTAAAATCATCTTCTTTGTTGAGGATTCAACTACTTTTTGAAAAATTTGTCTTTTTTGGCTGGACTAAAAAATGTTTATGATTGAAAATAAATATACTTTTTTATTAATATACCAACTATTATATTTTTCGTTAAGAATCGATCTTTTTTGTTTGAAAATAAAACTATTTGGTTAAAAGTGAAACTACTTTGTTAACAATTTATTTCTTTGCTTGAAAAATCATATTTTAGGATTAAAAGATATACGGTAGCGAGACATGGACTTATCAAGAAAAAGATAAGAGTAAAATTAACGCAATTGACATGAGATTCATGCGCATAAAAAGCGGGAAATCCCTAATGG
>NC_046658.1:109164107-109165976 GCF_010883055.1 Belonocnema kinseyi | reverse complement strand
ATCTCTATCCCATCCACACACTACTCCTTTCCCCTGCCGAGTGAGTCACGCCTACCCCGAAAGGGAAATGGCTTAATGGTGTAATAATAATAAAAAAAAAGATTAAACTATGTTGTACAAAATTCGTCTTATTTTTTAAAATATCACCTTTTTTGGTTTAATTAAATACGACAGTTTAAAAATTAACTTTATGGTTCAAATTTTAATTTGACAT
Organism: Belonocnema kinseyi; assembly: GCF_010883055.1. Classification (NCBI taxonomy): domain Eukaryota; kingdom Metazoa; phylum Arthropoda; class Insecta; order Hymenoptera; family Cynipidae; genus Belonocnema; species Belonocnema kinseyi. The sequence continues at coordinate 109,165,762 of NC_046658.1, read as the reverse complement.
ACCTAAAATCTTCTAAAATCGTTTTAAATTTTCTCAAGCATCTTAGGAAAATTATATCTATGTAAAAAATAAGAAAATAAACCTGAACAATAATTATTCGAAATTTTAATTGTGCACTAAAACTTGTTTTTCCACTCAAATTGAACAATTGCACGCCAGTGTTGCATAGTCCCAGTGTTCATAAAAATAAAAGCATTAATTACTGTTATCCTTTCAACAAATATTGTAAAAACAAGACACAATGCCGAGTGAGTGAGAAAGAAAACAAAATGTCCAGTCCGCCAAAATGATCGAACTATTGATAAAAAGCCAGAAAGGACTGAATGACAGTTGTTTTACGAGCAATCTGACATATTTATTACCAAAAAAATTCCGCAGTAAAATCAAGAAAATTACGTAAAGAGACAAATGACTCAATGCTCGGTAGTCAAAACTCGTAATCCTGTAAATAATATTTTTTTACATTCCTATCTGTAGTCTCTAAATAGCAGACGATTCACTCACCGTAAATGACAGCAAGGCCTGTTTCATGGAGGAACCTCAAGCGGCGATGTTTGAATGTCCAGATAGTTAATACTGTCAGAATTAACAAAAACGTATACAGCAAAAGATTCAAACTATCTAGCCTGTGCAGCAATTGTGCTTTTGCGTCCAACTCAATGTCCGAAGTCGCTCCATTGCAACAATTTGCAAGGATAATGCACGAAAATCCGAGGAGGAAGGCTCGAACACAACCTATTACTACCATTTTCGGTGCCTCACTACCTTTTGCTACTTGATTCTCTCACTCTCTCAGTGCCGACTGATAAAATCCTTTACTGCAGTATTAAACCGCACACAACCGCCGATTCGCGCGTGTCATGCAACAATGACATTAGTCGCTAAATCGCAACAAATCAAGGCCATTTTGACGTGTACGCAATAAGTGTTTGCAATACACGATCAGCACCATACGGAATTTACTGTAATCGATCAGCTGATTAATCGAACCTTCGGAACCTAACCTAACATAACCTAACCTATCATAACCAAGAGACGCTACATTTTGGTATTTCAATCTTGTGTTTCAACAGATTTCAACTACTTATACGAGTCCATAAGTTTTAAAAATATTATTTCGATGAAGGATAGATAATTGGACGATTGTAAAAACTGAAAAACCTTTTTTTATTCGATATAATCTGTGAGTTTCATTCTGAGCTTTTAAATTTCCCGGTTTTTAATTTTCGACTACCTCTGACCTCTGGTTTGGTTTGAGAGAACGATATGTGTTGTTGATTTTTTCAAATCGTCGAATTGATAACAAACCCAGTATTGTTTGTTGCAAACGTTCCCAGAGAAGGAAATAGCTGTTATTTTAGTTTAAAAAAAAAACAAATATTGTTAAATTTGTGAAATTGGTAAGTCTCAAAAAACCTAAAACCTTAATATGCAATGGATACAAATGCATACATTAAAACATTAAAGGCACATAACCTTAAAAATGTGCGCATGGTCTGCAATTCCCGAGTGATTCTTTGTGCATGTTTCAACCTGCCCTGTTCCACGGTACAGATGTAAAAAATTGAATAAAAATTTTTCATTTTCAAATTCAAAAGGGGTTAGAATGATTAATTCGCTTCAGAGAACGTCCATTAATTACATTAATTATATAT
>NC_046658.1:109155952-109164007 GCF_010883055.1 Belonocnema kinseyi | reverse complement strand
CAACTAAAAAGATGAATCTTCAATACAAAGAAACAAACGTTTTTAAAAAGCAGTTCATCTTTCAAACAAAAATTATGAATTTTCAATGTAAAAAGTAATATAGCTGAAATTTGAACAACAAAATATCATTTTGAATCACGTACAGTTAAAGTCAGCCAAAAAAGACAAATATTCAACAAAGTAGGTACATTTGAAACCAAAAAGATGAATTTTCAACCAAGTAAATAATTTTTTACTCAAAAAGACGAACTTTTAATAAAATATATTAATTTTTTGTTCAATTGAGAAAATAATTTAGAACGAAAAAAGATGACTTTTTAACAAAAAAATGTAATAGTGGATACTTCAATTAAAAAATATTCTTATTTTAAGTCGAAAACAATAATTATATTCAAGCAAAAAATAATTTTTCAGCAAAATAGTTGCATTCGCAGTTAGGACCGAAAAGAATCAACGAGATTGATGAAATTTTTAGCCAAAAAGGCGAATTTTCTTTCAAAAAGTTGATTTTGAACGCAATAATAAAATTTTTATCGAAAAAGATGAATTCTCAATGATAAAAATTTAATGTATGAATTTTCAAGCCAAAAGTATTTTCAACAGGATTGTTTAATTTGAACCCAGAGATGAATTTTTAACAAAATACATGAATTTTCAGCTACAAAAAATCAATTTTCAACAAAATAGTGCAGTCTGAAACCAAAGAGATGAATTTTCAACGAAGAATATTAATTTCTTAACAAAAAAGACGACTTTTAAACAAAATATATGAATTTTCAACTAAAAAGGTCCATTGTCAACCAAAAATGTCATTGTTAAATTTTCAATTGAAAAACTTAATTTTCAACGAAAAAAGACTAACAGTGTAATAGTTCATATATTGCAACCAAATTCAATTTTAAATAAAAAACAGTTTAATTTAACTAAAAAACTAAGTTTCAACATAACAGTTGAATTTTAACCGAAGTGGGTGATTTTATTTCAAAGTCGTGTAATTTCGTGCAAAATAATTAAGTTTTTATTCAAATAATAGAATTGTTAACCAAAAAAGATTAATTTTCAATTAAAATAATATGTAAAATAACTGAAATAGTTAAATTTCCGGTTAAAAATATTCATTATCAACCAAAGAGAAATATTTAACTCTGAAATTATTTTTTTATTTCTTTTCAAGTATTTTTATAAATTTGAGAAAATTTTGAATTCCTGGTTGGGAGAAATGCTTCAATTTTCCTTTATTGGTCTATAAATTTCTCTTGACTATACGCCACCACAATTTTAATAGTGAAAATAAAAAAAAGTTAGAAAAGCAATAATATTGATAGATTGTCGTAAAAAAGAGTTGTCAACTACATTTTGAAATTCAATTGAAAAAAAAAACGTTTTTTCATAGTTACGGTTACTGAAAAAATGTATCTAGTTACCAATTTATTACGTACAAAAATAATGTCATTATCGCTATCATTACGAAAAAAAGCAACTATAGTTACTTAAAAGGAGCTATAGTATTTTATAGTATAATATTTTACAGTATTTATAAAAATTACAACATTTTGTGCATATTTCAAAGAGATTTCCAAAGCTTTTTAGGGATTTCGTAGGATTTCAAGGGATTAATAAAGTTTTAGCGTATTTTAAACGATTCAAAAAGAATTACGAGACATTTCGTAGATTCCAAATGATTTAAAAATAGATATTAATCAAGCGATATTGAAGGATTTTGATCAATTTTAATCAATGAAGAACGATTTTCGCGGATTATAAAGGATTTAGAGATTTCAATAGATTTTAAAATATTGAAAAAGAAGTCACATGATTTCACAGAATTTTAAAAGATGCGGAAGTAGGTTCTTGAAATTTGAAGGATTTTAGAGTATTTTAATGGGATTTTAAACTATCTGCAAAGACTTCAAAAGACTTTAAGACATTTAAAGGGGTTTCGATAATTTCACGGTATTTTCAGAAATTCCTAAATATTCCAAAGTATACCTACGCATTTTAGAAGATTTATACGATTTGACGGGGTTTCAAAGAATTTCTGAATTTGAAAAGATTATGAGGGGTTACATTTTTAATGTTATTTAAAATATTAGGGGAATTCAGAACTTCAAAGATTTCAAGATATCTCGTAATATTTTTAAATATTTCGCGGAATTTAAGGGATTTTACCTGATTTTGAGATATTTTTAGGTCTATAAAGACATATCCAGAAAGCTCAATCGTTTTAAAAGGATTTCAAAGTAGCATTTACGATCTCCAAGACATTTAAAGGATTTTAATGAATTTTTACATCATTAAAAAGAAAGTTGAGGTGTTTGACAAATTTTGAGTAAAATGTCAGGGAACTTTTTCAAGAGCATGCTTGATTTTTTTTAAATGCAATATAAAATTTAAGAACAAAGATTTCTTTGTACTTTTAGTTTGCTTAAAATTAATTTTATAAACTGAAAATCTAACTATGCCAGTTGAACTCTCTGGCTGAAATTAAATTTTTTAACTAAAAATTAAACAATTTAATTTTAGGTTGAAAAATGATCTTTTTTAGTAAAGAATTGGTATTTGTTGAACATTATTTTTTTTACTGAAAATGTAACTATTCCAATTGTATATTTCATCAATTTAGTTAAAGATTTATATTTTTGGTTAAACATTTTTTTTAACTAAAAATTTAACTATTCCATTTTTGGTTGTTTTTTTTTTATATTCTTTTCAACGGAAAATTTGAATGATATTTTTGGTTTAAAATTGAAATTTTGAGTTAAAAAGTTAACCACTACCTATTCGGTTGAAAAATTATATATTTTATTGAAAATTCAACTATTTCGTTGAAAATTTATATATTCTTTTAAAAAAACGTATTTTTGGTACGGAACTAATCTTCTTGTTTGAAAATTATCTTCGTGCATGAAAATTCATATTTTTTGTTAAAAAGAAATCCTATTTCTTGTTTAAAATTCATCTTTTTTAGATTTATTTCAACAAAATTTATCAATATTTAAACAAAACATTTGTCTACCAAAAAAGACGAATTTTTGAACAAATTACATACATTTTCAACTAAGTACTTTCAAGAATAAATGTGATTTTAGTCAAAATTGACAAATACGAATTCTCCACAAAAGTGTTCAATTTCCAAACTGATGAATTTTTAACCCGAGAATATGAATTATAAACAAAAGTTAATTTAGATCAATTAGTTGAAATTTCAAGAAAATGATTAAATTTTCAGTTAAAAAATTACTTTTCAACTAAAAATGGAAACAAATTTTCAAATAAAATTATGAATCTTCAACTAAAAAACTGAACTTTTGAGTAAGTAGTTCAACTTTCAACTAAGGAGTTAAATTTTCATTGAAAAATTTAATAGTTGATATTTCAACACAAAATATTTTAATTAAAAAAAAGAATTTGATATAACCAAAAAAGTCGAATTTTTAATAAAATACATGATTATAACAACAAAATTCATCTACTACCAAAAAATACAATTTTTCTACTAAATTGTTGAATTTGTAACAAACCATTTAATTTGAAATCGAAGCAGAATAATTTTCAACCAGACAACTCTACCAGAATGCTCTACACAATCCTTGAATTTATAATTTAAAAAATTGTTAGGAAAGAACAAAAATTTCGCTCAAATAGTTGAATTTTCAAGCCAAAAAGTCGAATGTTCAACTAAAAAGTTTGATTTTCTACTAAATTTATGAATTTTAGAACCGAAAGTACGAATTTTCTACAAAACAGTTATATTTTTAACAAAAAACTTAATTTTTACATGAAACAGGTTAATTTTTAACCAAACATTTTCATTTTGAATGAAAAATGTAAAACTTGTGCAGAAAGAGATGAATTTTTAAACCTAACGGATGAATATTCAACAAAACAGATGATTTTTCAACGAATAATTATGACTGTCTAACAAAATTGTTAAATTTATATCAAAATAATTCAGTTTTTATTCAAATAATAAAATTTTTAACCAAATAAGATGAATTCTTAACAAAAAATTTAATATTAGACCTTTCATAAAAAAATAACATTCAACCAAAAATAGTTAGATTTTGTTTTTGGGTTTTATTAATTCAGTTAGAATTTAAGTGGAAAAATGAGACAAATAAACATTGAACTTTCTTTTTAATACTTGAAAACTTGTATGCACTGTCTTGATACTATTTTTTAAAATATTGACACTATGTACACTATTTTCGATCTCTAGAATGACTCCGAGGATTGCATGCAGATAGAAATATAAAAAGGGCAAGTATGCTACAATAAAGTGAACTATAATGATTTCGCTTTTATAAATTAACTTTCACTGTAAATAAAATACGTTTCATTTTGGTATGTAAAAGGTGGAAAATCCTGTCAGCCAAAATCCGGACTCTATTATCTTATTCATTATAACTCGCAAATTATTTAAATTTTAAACTACATTACTTCATCATCACAAGAGCTTGAAACATTTGAGATTTTGTGTAGATTTGTCAATAATGGAAGGTGTTTCTGTTATTTCGCAGTTAATTAATTTCGAAACATTATAAAATCAAGGAACGGAATTTGTTAGACTTAAAATTCAACAATTTTGTTGAAAGTCATTCTTTTTGTTAAAAGTCGCCTTTTGGGTCGAATTAGACTGTTTTTCATAACAAAATTTATTATTTCTTGGCTGAAATATCTACTATTAGATTATTCGTTAAAAATTCTTCTTTGAGGGTTGAAAATTAAACAACTAAGTTGACGGAACTAATCTTCTTGATTTTAAACTTCCTTCTTTTTAATTAAAAATGCAACTGTTTGATTCCAGATTCATATTTTTAGGTTGAAAATTCAACTATTTTACAGATAGTTCGTCTTTTCATCTCTGTCCTTTAAGATTGTACGATTTTATTGAAAATTCTTCCCTTCTATTAATATTTTTTTTTTGCTGAAAACTTTTAGATTTAAAAATTGATTTCTTGTGGTAGAAATTTAATCTTTCTTGGTTGGAATATCAACTATTACATTTTTCGTTGAGAATTCATCGTTTGTTGAAAATTCAACTATTTCGTTCAAAATATAGGAGCGAAGCGGAAGATCTTTTTTCACAGATAAATTCAATTATTTGGGTTTAAGTTCAACTATTTTGTTGATTATTTAACTTAACTCTTGATTTAAAAATCTTCTACTTTCTTAAAAGTTTAAATATTTTGTTGAAAATTTAATTATTTTGTTAAAATTTTATCTCTTTTTTGGTAAATGCAATGGTTTGGTTAAAAAGTACCTTTAAATTAATTAGGATTTAAAAATATATATAACTAATGCAATTTGTTTAAACAATTGTAAATTTATTAGAAAATGCTCAAAAAGATTTCTGTGATTGAATACAAATAATTTATGCTAAAAACGATAAAAATAGTGCTCATGTTTCTCACGCAAGCTAAGCTTAAACCCAAAAACGTGAATCTCATTTTTCCGAAAACTAAAATTTTCCCATGTTAAACTTATGGGATTTTTACGTTAATATTAATCGATTTCGCTAAAATTTTTCTCCAGGAACCTCACACATGAGGGGAGGTGTGACATACTCTGCTTTAAAAAAATTAACAGTTATCATTTTGATCACTTCAATAAGCAATTTTGAATTAAATTTAACTTTTCGAAATTTGCCGGGCTCCAACTGCTCCCTCTCGTTATGACACTTGAGAACGAAAGTCATCGCTTCAATTTTCAACCGTTTTCTGCTCTGCTCCCTTACTCTGATTTATTTTACATCTTTTCTGACATTCAAAGAATTTTTTGCTATTTTTTTCTTCAAGTCTTCAAATGAACAATTAAATAAACATTTGATACAAATAATCCCAATAAAGTTTGGGCGGAAAATCCACTGAAATCGTTAACAAATATAAAAATAACCTCAAAATGATAACATCACTCTTCAATTAATTCACGGATGACCAAATAGTTATTCATTAAACAGTATTAATTTTTTTATGAATAATTATTAATTATCTTGCTTGTTTTTTGAAAAGAAAAAGATTAGAAGAAAAGGGGCTTAAAGGCCCTTTTCTGAACACATAAATCCTTATAAGGATGGAAAAATTTCTTTTTCTTGTTAGTGATCGTTTTTGTCACCTTTTGCGTTGTAAACAGCATCATATGGGTTGCTAAATCCAGGGTTTACTACACGGACTTTAAATGAATCTTCATAAAAAAAAACCGAAGGACTAACTACCATTTATTTTTTGATCTACAAACGCGTGCTAGTTCGTTTTTATTAATGAAATTGTGCCTGTTTCGTTTTCGTATGAGTGCAATCGAAATCTTGGAAAATGGAAGCAGCAGTTTCTGGTAAGATTCTATTGTTTCTACGCATGTTTAGTCCACTGTTTGAGTCCTCAGGGGTGTATCGATGATAACAATTGTTAATGCCACTTAACAGTTTTGGATCTTCAATTGTTGACAACCTTATATGACAATCTCGCGAATTCATAAGATATTTCGGGGTTTTGATCAAAGTAAGTTTCTATCAGCTGATGTGCGTATAAACCTTACCCTATTTTTCAGTGGGGTCTCGGATACCCCAGCTTAATTTCTTTGTTTTGATTGTAGAAATAGCAAGATGCATAGTTCGAACAAGTGATTTCAAAGTTCATAGATGATTTTATACGTTTCTCAATGATAGTTTTAAAATAGATCATTGGAATGTTCCACTTCCTGGTTATTCACATTTAATTCGTTCGTGTTACGAATAAAATGTGGTTCGTGTAAAATTGCGTCTTTCGTGCTTAATCATCAAAATGAGATTATAAAATAATGACAGTTTTTCTTATAACCGTTTTATTCTTGAAACTTTATTTATTATTAAAAAGTTTTACTTATGGATCCGTTCAAAATCTACGCCACACTGACAGTGCGTGGGCAGGGATTAATGCAAAATACATCACACATGGAAAACGCAAAGTATGAACAAAAATGTTTTGAAATGCTTAAAAGAAATAAAAATGATTAATTTTATTTTACAATTAGAGCCCCACTTTTAATAAAGAATTCCCTTATTTTACCTTGCATTCAAACAAACTTTCCCCTTTCTCGTTTTTTCTCTCAACTAATAGAACCAAATAAGAAAATACTAATATTTTTTGTTGAAAGTTAATTCTTTTTAATTGAGAAGTCTAATATTATATTTTTGGTTCAGAATTAATCTCCATTGTTTAGAAATTCAACTATTTTGGTTGAAGATTTCACTGTTCTGTTGAAAATTCAATTTTACGCTGTAAAATTTAACTTCCATTTTGTATTGAGAATTCTATTTTTTTTTTTAATTCAACAACTTCTTTGAAAGTTCAACTACCTTATTAAACATTCATGTTTTTGGGTGAAGATTAATTATTTCGTTGAAAATTCGTTCTTTTTTGCTCAAAAATTCATTTTTTTATGGAAAATTTCATTTTTCCATTATTGATTGAAAAATGATCATAATGATCAAATAAATCTTCTTGCTTGAAAAATTAACGGCTTTTCTGAAAGTTTAACTGCTTTGTTAAAAATTCATTTTATTCGTTGAAGATTCGTCTCTTTGGTTGAAAATGTAACTGTTTCGTTCAAAATTCGTTATTTTTTGTTTGTTTAAAAATCAGCTTTTTCGATTTTAAATATAACTATGTCATTATTGGGTTAAAAACTTATCGTTTTTACTTTAATAAATTGACTATTTGATTGAATATTAAATTGTTTGTTGGAAAGTCATATTTTCGGATTCAAAATTTATATGTTTTGTAAAAAATTCGTAATTTTGGCTTAAAAAGTTCTACTTTTCTGTTAAAACGTTGTCAAATATAAAATGGGAACAGTTACAAAATATATAGTACTTTTTAAATAAGTATTGAAGGTGAACAGTTTTTAGTTGAAAAATACAAAGTTAAATACCTAATTTAAAAAACGAATATTCCAAATTCATCAACTGCAATGTTAAATGTTTTTGCTTGAGTAATTTTAAATTTGAGTTGAAGAGCACTGAAGAGTAGAACGGAGTGAAATTGCTAAAATAAATCGTTTGAGTTGGGGGGGGGGGGG
>NC_046658.1:109135757-109155942 GCF_010883055.1 Belonocnema kinseyi | reverse complement strand
TTGTAGTTATATTTTCTTTTGGTTAAAAAATTATGAAGAATTTGTTATCTTTACAGCTTTGACTATTAAACAATAATAAAAAAGTACGAAATTGAAAAATAAATTTTTTGCTCAATAACAATTTTTTGAAAATGTGCAAAAACATGATTTTTTTTATTGAATCATATGCACACATTTGAAAAACTTTGAATATTTCGTATCTGAAACTTATTCAGCTTGAACCAAAGAAACATTTTATGCTTTTGCTTTTCCGGAAAAAACTTGTGATTTAGGATTTTTGAAATATCTTTTTTTGCGACTTTGGAACGTTATAAACACCGTGAAAAAAACCCAATCCAAAAAACATGTTTTTGTACTTTATCAAAAAATTCTAAACAAGGCAGAAATTATTTTTCAAATAAAAAATTTGTAATTGTGAATTTAAAAGCGAGAGCAGATAAATACCAATTGCAATTTTGTTTTCTTTAGTTCTTTTGAATTTCGACCCACAAATTGTTATTCTTCAGCTCAAACGATTCGATTAGTTTTAGCATTTTTACTTCGCTCAACTAAACATACCAAAATTGTGCATTTAACTAATTTTATTTTTTCTCCGACTTTTTTATATCACTGTCAATGGATCTCCAGGGCCCTAAGTTTATCCAATTTTTAAAAATAAATTCTTTAATGGCAGAAGTCATTGAAAAATCTTTGAAAATTATTTAAAAATTTAACATTTCTTATAAAAGATTGTTCTTTTCGACATGTACAAATAAATGTTTAATCTTTCTTCTATTTTCCCCGTTATCGTGTAAAAATTACCCCATTTTTCCTTTTTTGCGCTCCTTTTGTGCTTTGATCTCTGAGATTCAACTATTTGGTTGGAAATTTTTATTTTTTCGACTGAAAAGAGAGTTCACCTGTTCTCTTTGAATATTCAACAATTTGGTTGTCATTTTTTTCTCTCGTGACTAAAAAATATTTTCTGGTTGGAAATTCTACTCTTTCGTTATCAATTCGTCTTTTTGGTTTGAAAATTCAACTTTTTCGATTGAAATTTCACCTCTTTGGTTCAGAAGTCAACTATTTTGTTAATAATTACGTTATTTTGCTGATAAGGTTACTGTTCTGTTGGATTTTCGTTTTTCTTTATAAAAAAATTGTCTTTTTGGATTAAAAATACAACTGTCTCCTCAAAAAATTGCCCTTTGGCTTGAAAAATCAAGTGTTTTTGGCTGAAGTTGATTTATTTTTTTCAATCGAGTATGTGATTGAGAATTTATGTTTGTAGGTTAAACATTAATCTGTTTTGGTTAAAAATTCAATTGCATTGTTGAAAATTCCCTTTTTGGGTTGAAAATATATTTCTGTAGGTTAAAAATTAATTCTGTTTGCTGTTGAAAATTCAAACATCTGATTGAAAGTTAAACTACTTTGTTAAAAATTCTTTTCTGTTCAAAATTCATCATTTTAGTTGAAAATTCTACTGTAAATTTTGTTGAGCATTCGTCCTATTGGATACAAAAATTGTCCTTGTGGATTGAAAATTAAACTTTTTTCTAAAAAGGTTATCTTTTTGGCTTGAAAATTCAACTATTTTTGGTTGATTAATTTGATTGTTGTTAAAAATTCAACTACTGGGCTGAAAGTTAAACTTATTTCTTTTCAATTTTAAGTTCATAATTTCATTTCAAATTCAAATAATTCGTTGAAAATTTATTTATCGTGTTGAAAATTTAATTTTTTTGCTAAAAAGTCACCTTTTTTGTTCGAAAACACGTCCTTATGTTAAAAATTCATCTATCTGGTAAAAAAATCTACTATTTTGTTGAAAATTCATTTCTGTAGATCGAAAATTCAACTATGTGTTTAAAACTTCAACTATTCTGTTAAAAGTATCATTGTTATGTTGAAAATTCAACTATTTCGTTTAAAAAATCACTGTTTTGTTCGAAAATTGAACTTCTTTGTTGAAAATTCGCCTTTTTGGCTTGAGGATTCGACTATTTGCTTAAAAATGCAGCTGTTTGTGGTTGCAGTTAATTCTTTTCTGTATCAAAATTCCATCATTTCATTGAAAGTTTAATTGTTTGGTTAACAATTCGTCACTTAAGCGTTTTATATTTAACTCAATATGGTACATATATATTATTTTTATTAGAAATAGTCTATTCCCCCATTGTTCTCCTATTTTCGTGAAATCACCCTGTTTTCCCTATTCTAGAGCATTTTGGGCTGTGAAGTTTGTTAAAATATTACGTTTCTATGTCTTGTGTTTTATTTTTGACGTTCATCAAATGAAATCGAAGATAATATTTTGACTTAAAGTGTTCAAAATAGCGTGACATTGTTTTTGAACAGTCCCTATGTAGAATAGATTCTTCCTAATTATTCAAGTATTAATTAATTTTTGAAGACTAAAATTAAACTACAAAGTGCCAAGCTTCTTTCCTAAATATTATATAATTCTAAACAGTGAATCCAGAAATTCCGGAAAATTTACAAGCTGTTGAAGAAATAGAACATCCTGAAATTGAAGAGCAGGAAAATTCTGCCGAAGCAGCTGAAATCGATCCTGATTTGGAGGCGAACGTTAACAGAGTTGGCAATGACATTCCAGTTGATCGGGAAGTCGTAATAGAGGCTGTTGAAGAACAATCTGTAGAACCATGTAAGTTACTTCAAAACCTCAGCACCAAATGAAAAACTTGAACAAGAGATTGACAATCTCTTCTTTTCAGCTTCCAAAAGAAGAAAATACTCTGATGAGCCTAGTAGTCTTGCAGTTCTCTCTGATGATAGTATAGACGCAGATCAAAAGTGTTCTATTTGCCTCGAAGGATGGAGTAATTACGGTGAACACCGACTTTGCTGTTTGCGATGTGGTCACTTATTCGGTTTAAAGTGCATCAAACAGTGGTTGGAGCAGTTCCAGAATGCTCAGTCTCGACGCTGTCCCGAGTGCAATACAAAGGCAGCAAAAAAAGATATTAGGGTGTTATACGCCAAAAAATTATACTGCCTCGACAATGCCGAGGAGGAGAAGTTGAAAGATCAGCTTAAAGCGACCAATATTCAAAAAGAGCAGGTCGAGAAACAACTTGGCGAGTACAAAACAAAGGTAAAGGTTATAAATGTTTCCTAGCCGGGTAGCAGACCTCGGACTCATTTGAATAATTTAAAATAGTTGAAACGGGAAATTTTTTGAGACCTGGAAACGGCAGTGAAATTATTTTTTGACCAGGAATTTGACCACTTTTTAGAAAAAATATACATCTAGTCATTTGAAATATCACAACTTTCATATCAGATGGTATAATGCAATTTAAAATAAGTTGGATTTCAACTTTTTTTTTAAGTCAAGTTTAGTTTTTAACTTTTTCGATGACAGGATAATTCAGTTTGCAGTGCGTAAATTAATTTAAATTGAAAATTAATTTTTTTATTTGCAAATAATATTCTAATAATATTCCACTTTATGTTGTTGAGTTGAATATATCTAAAAGAAAAATGTATGGCGTTCAGAGAAAATGAAAAATTCGCCAAGAAATTTTGAGATTGAAATTTTGTAGCAACCTGGTAATATTTCTAACCTAACATTACTTAAAATTATTTAATTTTAAATATTTACAAATTTATTGATTAATTCTTCAATTTAGAGCATTGAACGTAATAGCTTGGATTTATATTCTGAACCATGAATCTGTGATTTAAACTGATCACTTTATATAAGTTCAAAATTTTGCATTTAATTAAAAAAATTTCAATTGTAAAGTGTTAGGGCTTTGGTTTTAGACGTGTAAATTATTGAGCGCCTGAGTAACCATTTTTTTATCTTCAATTTTTAATTTTTAAAATTCAAAAGTGTTCCATTTTAATCGTTTTAGCTTGCAGTTCAGTTTTGGTTACTTCAAATGAAAAAAATGTCAGCTTCATGAGTTGAAATTTTTAAATTTCCATGGTCGTGAAAAGTTGTTGCGAACCGAGAAATGACCGGGAGTTTTTGTTCTCTATTAAAACGGCGACCCTGCTTTTGATGCAATTTTTGAAATATTCAGGGATCACATTCTTTCTCCTCTTCTCGAAAAACATATCTTTTTTTATCTTTTCTCTTTAAAATATGATAAATTTCAGAATACAATATTTGAATTACACGAAAAATCACGGATCGGAAAATAGTCTCGAGTTTGATATGTAAAATTTTAACTTGTATTAGTTCGAATTTTGATAAACGGATTTCGCTATAAATTACATATTTATTTAGCAAACGTAAATATGTAATTTATAGCTAAGCCTATTTAGTAAATTCTAAGAAGAGAAATTCAAGATTTCACGTTTTAAACTCCGGACTTTTGCGCCTCAAATTTTTTTCTTAATCTTACCAATTAAAAATCTACAAATGTTTACTTGACCGATTTTAAATTTAACTATTTGAAATTTAAATAAAACTTTGACAAGGGGAAAGGGTGAGGGTCGAAATTTAAATCAAGGTCGCGTGAGTATAATTCGAAAGATTATCGAATTTCATTTTAATTTTTTCACATTTTTCCTAACGTCGCCCTCCTTCTGGGAATAGGCCAAAGTGGACCCTTGAAGAAGGAGGCCGAAAATCCCTTTTTTTTGGCAAGTTTTATCCTCTAATGATTGCAAAAAAAATGTTCAGGATAAAAATGTAAATATCGTAGAATTCCGAAGACTTTAAGCTTTCTGTGGAAGTTGCAAGCAAATTAGTGTCGATCATACGGACACGCCTCTCATCCAGCTGAGCTGGCCTGTTGGTAGCATATCTGCTTGCGAATCCTCTGCTTTGGGGTTGAATCTTTTTACGGCTAGTCATTTTTTTTACATAATAAAATATTCTAATTATTACTATTATTGATTTTAATTAATTAATTATGAATAAATTAATAATCAATAATAAGCGAAGTCACAAGGAGCCACGCTACCACAATTTTCAAAAATTAATACTATATATTCAAAACGATTATGAGAACAATTTAAAACGTATAAAAATGGTTGATTAACAAAAAAATTCGGACTTTTCTGTATCACTTTTAAGATTCCATAAAAAATGAAGAAATCTTTAAAAACCTATCAAAGTGGATAAACCCGTTTACATTTCCTTGAAATCTATATAAATTCCTTACAATCCTATGGCATCTTTTTATTTCTTTTGAAATCCTATAAATTCCTCGAATATAGTAAAATTGTTTGAAATCCCTTGATATGTTATAAATAATTGATAATGTAGTAATTATGTTTAAAATAGTTATAAATTCTTCGGATTCTTTTAAACTGCGATATATTCCTTAAAATCCTTGGAAATTTATGAAATCCCTTAAATCAAAAAACCTATGAAACTTTGAAATCCTTCGCAATTCATTGAACTTAGATGAAGCTCCTTGACATCACCTAAAATACCTGGGAATCTTTTTGGTTGCCCTAAAAGCTTTGAAACTTGATAAAATCCTTTAAAATACATTACATCATTTAAAATCCTTTAAAACCCCCTGGATTCTGTTGAAATATATATATAATCGAAATTTCAAGGGATTCATAAATTAAATATATATATATATATTTAATTTATGAATCCCTTGAAATTTCGATTTTGTGATAGCTGATGTTATTTTAGCTAATCAGCGAAGAAGTTTGAAAATATGCGTAAAGGCAAAGTGAAGTTGGTAAGTTGGCGAACCCTCATTTTACAAGTTTATTTATAGAATTTGTTCGTGTTTAAAATTTCAGGAATCAAAAAACAACTAAAAATAAGGTCTGATAATGAGGGAGCTCATATTTGTCAAGAAAATTAAGAGGCCTTAAGTACTTTATGTAGCTGATATAGAAATTTTCAAATTTGTAATTTGGTTTAATAAATCTTGGGGGGGGGGGGGGCTAATCGCCCCTCTTTGGATCTACCCTTGTATTAAATACACTTTTTCTTTTACTTGCGCTAAACTAGTGTCATCTTTTTTAAGAGTAGAAAAGTAGTGGCTTCGTTAACCCTCAAACGGTACACTGGTGCGAATTCGCACCCGAAGTTTTTTCCTTTTGCTGGAATTTACGCAAACACAGCTACAGCGGATTATCTCCACGTATTAAATATGTGTGATATATGCTAGTTGTTTATTATATGTTTAATATGTTAAATGTAAAATGATTTGATGAAACAAATCAATCCTTTCTTCGACCGTCAATTTCTGTTCGTCCGTCCTAACCTGACTGAAAATTGATCTGTTTGACTATTTAAACTACCATCAACTCAGGTTTAAGAACCTTTGAAAAAGGTACGCATGTGTACTGAAACGTCAGGAAGTTTTGAAAGGAGTTTTTTCTATTAAATAAATATCTGAGTTTCGAAGAACATGTTTTTTTGACTCATATTTATTTTTTCGATTTACGATTGGACCGTAAGACATAAAGAATTTGAAATCTACGATTTGAAATCAAAAAATAATATGTTAAATATTTAATATTAACATTGCGAACAAACCAGTTCACACCGCTGTACCGTTTACGTATGCTGGGTTGGAGTGTACTGTTTGAGGGTGAAATGAAAAATGTGAAAAAGTGTCAATAGTAGCGTGAGTCCAAGGCCTGTGGTAGTTAAATATTGCACTTTCTTTTACGAGTTTGATATATTGTTCGTTTTTCTTGATTTGACAGGTGAAGATGTTCGAGTATCAGATCAACAGTATGCAGAAAAGAATTGATGAGCTTGAATTCGAAAGAAAGATGAACTACCACCATTCAAATATGAATCCGATGATGTGCTTGAAAAAGTTACTGCAGAAAGAAAGATCTTTCAGTATTTGCCAAAGGGCGGGATGTAGAGTTATGGCTTACAATCCTTGGCATAGAATATTAGTAACTTCGCTCAAGTCTACGCATCCGACAAGATCCGATCACGGAATCTCTAAAATTGTTCTCGACTCGTTTGTGTCCATGCCCTATCGTCGTGTTCACAATGGTGCTATCAGAGACTTGGATTTCCAAGCGGATCATCCGAATATGCTCTTGAGTGCTGGTTTTGACAAGCGGGTCATCCTGACTGACATTCGTGATGGCTGCCGAGAGATAAACTATTATCAAGAAACTGCCCAACTCTGGAGTTGCGCCTGGTCGAAAGATGCCCCTCACTATTTTTTCGCCGGAACACAAAACGGATGCATTGTCAAGTATGATGTTAGACAATCTGTGGCTGCGGTGGACATTATACACAATCCGGATGATAGATCGCCTATCGTATCTTTGGCAGCGGTTCCTTCAAATTCTGCTGGCGCTTTCAGAACAGGCTAGTGGTTTTTTATTTATTTATTAAGGCTTCTTTTCCTTTTCTCTTTTTTTTTATTTTGCAGGATGGCCGGGACCGGAATTTTTCATTCTATGCATAATATTGAGAAAAAAGGGGTTTAACGATATATCGAAATTCTCGCAATCTTTTTTGGTGAAAAACTGATTGGATTTTCATTACTTGTAGTTGTTTTATGTTTTTAAATTGCAAATCAAACGTACAAATTAAGAATGTTATACATGCTCTATATTAGTGGACTTCGCTCGAAATTAGTATTTTCATAACAAATAATTTTATTATTAAATCATAAAGTTTTGATGACTTAACATTTTTTTAAATTGTCCCGATTTTCAACAATTTTTGGTCATGTTAGAGTTGTTTCGAGAAATGGGTATTCTTACTCTCAAAATTTTTAGTTAATTTTTTTTTTTAATTTTCAAAAATTATGTACGTGTTGTTAGAATTTTAAAATGAAATTAACATTTTTAAACAAATATCATTAGATTTTAAAGTTTGATCATTTTTTAAATAAATTTAGGTTACGTTAGAGTTTTTGTTTTACACCCAAAATTAGTTTTTTAAAATAAAAATCATTATAGTTGGAAAAAGATTTTAAATTTTTGAATAGTTTTATGTTATTTTCACGTTTTTCGCAGAAAATCGGATGTTAATAAAAAAATGACAAAGTGAAAAAATTATATTTCAAAGAAGATTCACAATCTTTGAACAGTTTTAAATTATGTTGGTATTTTACACAGGAAGTTAGTTATTTTAAAAAAAACATTAGGTTTAAAGGAAGATTTACATTCTTAAACAGTTTTTTTAATTTTAATATGAACAAAAATGCAACGGTTTGTTTGCCTATATATTGTAAATAAATATTATATATTATACTGTACTGTACTACTATATATTATACTGTATGATTGAAAATTATTATATTTTGGTTCAGGATTAAATTATTTTATTAAAAATTCATTTTTTGTTGGTAAAGTTGAACTACGTATTATGTTAAATTTTTTTAAATTTAAGTTTTCAAATTGAAAATTACGTTCTTTTGTATAAAACTCATCTTTTTGGCTTGGAATTTCACAATTTGATTGACATTTTTTTCCTTATTGATTGAAAATTGTTTCTTTGTTGAAAATTCAAATGTTCAAAATTAGTCTTCTTTTCATTTGGTTTATTTAAACTGTTCTTGATTCAAAATTGAAATCTTTGTTGATAAACATACCAACTATCACATTTTTAATTGAGAATTCATCTTTTTTGTTTAAAAATTCAAGTACTAGGTTCAAAGTGGAACTACTAAGTTAACATTGAACGATTTTACATGATCTTGAATGTTTTGATATTTTTAAAGATTTCACAGGATTTTCGCAAATTTCCCAGCATTTCAATGATTTTAAGGGACCTCATAACATTTTTTATTGGATTTCAAAGAATTTCTTTACGACAAGTAAGATATTTCGTTGGGTTTCAAAGATTTGAAGAGTTATGAAATTATTTTTTGGAATTGACCCTGAATTGTTATTAATTTATCCTGAATTCGTTAAAATTTTTTGTAATTGTTTAAAAAAATGTAAATTCCATCAATAAAATCATCAAAGGATTTAAAATATTTTAAGGTATATATTTTGTAATTCATTTGCATTTTCAAGAGCTTTAGGACATTGTAAAAGAATACCAGAAAAAATTTATTTACCTCAATAGTTTGAAGGATTTTCAAAGACTTTGAAATCTTTTCGAGTATTTTAAAAGATTCCAAGGCATTTTAAAGAGATTTAAACAATTTCAAGGGATTTCTAAGGGTTTTAATAATTTTAAGGAATTTTAATATTTTAATTAATTTCAAAGAATTTTTCACAAAAAGTGAGAGATTTCATAGGGTTGCAAAGATTTCAAGAGGTTTTCAAATATTTTTTGCAATAATTTGAAATGCGCCCAGAATTCGTATTAATTTATCCGGAATTCTTTTGAATTCTCTTTAATTTTTCTAATCTCATTTCAAATCTACCCAATTCAACGAATTTTTTCACATTTTTTAATTGTTTTCAATTCACTTGATTGTCTTTTAAATTTAGCTTAATTTTTTACGAATTTCGTCGAATTCTTCTCATTGCCCTTAAATTCTTCTAAATCCTCTCAATTTTTAATGAAATCTATGGAATTTTTTGAATTCCTTGGAATTCTCTAGAATGTGTTGGATTTAAAAAAAGTTTTTATTTGATTTATCCTGAAGTCTTTATCCCTCACCTTAATTCTTACGTATTTCTTTAAATTATTTTTAATTGACTTCAATTTTTCTAAGCTCATCATAAATTTTCTGAATTCAGCGAAGTTTTTTTTATATAATTCATTTTAGTTTTTTTTTTAATCACCTTACATTTTTATGTATTTCATCGAATTCTCATTTATCTTAAATTCGTTATAATTTCTTTCCAATTCATTTGAATTATTATAAGTTTTACTTGAATTTGTTTGAAATCTTATAAATTTATCTTGAATTTTTTACCCTTTGAGCGCGAACAAAGAACCTTATTAGTGTGACAAAAAGTACGCTTTGGTCCCTATATTTTATCTTTTAGGGACTGTGAGACCTGGGTGTGTCTTACCTTGAATTCTAGGTGAATTTTTCATCTCATCTTGAAGATCAACAATCAACAATCTTGAAGATCAACAATCAATTTAATAAAGCCCAGCCAAATATAATTATAAATAATCACTTTTCTATAATTTTGCTTCTTAAAGTGAATTATCTGTAGATTGAATTATCAAATTTAAGATGTAAAACAACTTTGAGCAGTGAAAAGCCGATCAGGTTTTCAATACCAATGATTGCGAGATTTTCGAGACATATCGTTACACCAATTTTTTTTTTTAGGTAGAAAAGTGTAAAAAAATGTCCTTAAAATTGTGCAATATTTAAATTTCAGGAGGATTCTTGGCTTGCCACTTGAACACGTGTTACGCTTACACCTTGAAAGACGGCATCTACCAAGGAAACCGAATGAGCCTTGATGGGCCATTCATGTCGGTGCGTTACGACGAAAAAAACAACAACTGTCTGGTGTCTTGTCGTTCCAATCCCAGACGACCTCACGTTCGGCATTACGTCTGCGACGTCGAAAAGGACGAAGAAGATGGCTTTCAGTGCAATATCGTACACACCTTCCACGCAGGCGCTTCGCAGAAGATTCTTTCAAGACCCTGTCACATGTACGTCGAGGATGACACCATGGTAGTTGCCAACAATGACAGCACAGGCAATGTCTTACTTTGGAGTGTAGCCACGGGAAAAGAAGTGTACAAACTGTCCATTCATGATTCCGTGGTAGATACGTGCTCTTTCGAATTAGAAAATCGTTATCTCGCCATTTTGACCCTCAAGGATTTGCATCTCTACAGTCAAAAGGAGGATGGTCATCGAGATGCGTATACAGTTGGTACCTGTGATAGCTAGCGATAAGTCCGATATTATTTCTATATTTTGACTGATCTCTCATTGTCTCGAAATATTTATTTCATAGAATCAATTAATCGACAATGGATTCTCTACTTTCATCAATCACACGATTGTACTTTACTGTTTCACGCAATCGCGTGAATTTAGGTGAATGCTAGTTGTATTAATACAAGCTGAACAGCAGCTGGTGTGCAACGCAAACAAAAAAATATTTGAATGAATTGTAAATTTAAAATATATATGTAAGATAAATTAATTTTATACAAAATAAGATTTATACAAAATTTATTAGTAGGATATAGAGTGATTAAGAAATATGAAAGGAAACTTTCCAGATCAAGATAATTACAATTATTTTCTAATTCATCTTTTTTTTTCGAGGAAATAGGTTACCAATCTTTTTTTTTTACCCTTTTAATTATATTCTTTCTTGTCGTCAAAATTATAATAATATTGTACTCTGTCACAATGAAGAGATTTGATAAATCCGAAGCAATAAGAAAGTTACCTTCATACACATTATTTTTTAAACTATTTTTCCAAATCACTGGCTACTTCGCTGGCCACATCGCTGACTGCTTCACTCATCGCCTCGCTATTGGCTTCACTTGTTACGCTAATTGCGTCATCTTCCTGCATCTCTTTCGGTTCGCCAGCATCCAGTTTTGCCTTAAATTGCTCGATATATTTTACCAAACGCTTATCAAATTCGGTGACCTGAAACAGAGGCCAAATTTTAACACGGATCACGCGGAAAATTCCAAAAAAGATTTCAAATTATTTGACTTCAACGATTTTACAAACAAGATTGCCACAAAATACTAATTTCGAAATTCCTTGAACAATTTTTTATATTCCCTGACATCCAGAATTTTATGAACTTTCAGCTTCATTTTCTCGAAAATTCCAGGCTTCATAGCAAAAAATGCTCTCAAACTAGGAGGAATTAGGTAACTTTTCACAGTTCACTTTTAAACCCTGCAAATATAAATTTTCAGACAAAAAATATTAATTATTAACCAAGCAGTTCTATTTTTACAAAAAAATCAAATTTCGAGCAAATTCTGACCAAACAGTTGAATTTTCAACCAAATGGTCGGATTACAAAAAAAAAAGATTGTAGTAAACAAAATTAGTTGCATTTGTAACCAAATAAATGAATTTTCAATTCAAAAAGACCGTATCGATCCCATAACATGTTCAACAAAAAAG
Organism: Belonocnema kinseyi; assembly: GCF_010883055.1. NCBI lineage: Eukaryota > Metazoa > Arthropoda > Insecta > Hymenoptera > Cynipidae > Belonocnema > Belonocnema kinseyi. The sequence goes on along the minus strand of NC_046658.1, from coordinate 109,143,991 downwards.
TTACCTAACTTTGAACCAGAAAGATTAATTTTATAAAAAAATAATTATCAACCAAAGATATTAATTTTCACCTAAATAGTGTAATCTTAAACTAAAAAATTCATATTTTAAGCAAAAAAGATTTCACTTATAAAAAAAGAAACAGTTAAATAACAAACAAACAAAAAATTGTTTCTAGAAAAAATTGAACTTTCAAAATAAAAATACGCATTCTCTATAAAAGTGTTGAATTTTCAACTTGAAAATATGAATTTTAAGCCAAACTTAATTTCCAACCAAATAGTTTAATGTTCTATTTTGAACAATTTTAAGACAATAGTTGAATTTGCAACAAAGTAATTAAGTTTTCAGCCAATTAAATAAATTTTCAACTAAAATGATAAATTTTCAATAACATAAGATAAATTCTTTACGAAAGTTTTGCATTTTTCACCTGAAAATATTATTTTTGTATCATCGAATTTTCTCCCAAAGTAATAGAATTTTCAACCTAAAAAGACGGATTTTCAACGAAACAGATGAAATTTCAAGCCAAAAAGACCGATTTCTAGCAAAAATTACGTTTTTAACCCGATAATATTAATTTTCAACTTTCAACAAAGTAGAGAGTGGCCGTTTTAATCGAAGAAACAAATTCCCGACAATTTCTCGGGTTTTTCCACGTTTCCAAACATTATACACCATCAATAAAATATAAAAATTCGAACTCTAAAGCCAAAAATTGTTCTATTTGAACTAATAAAAAATAAACTACAAATTGAAGCACACAAAGTGGAACTCTTGAATTTTAAAGTTATAAGATTAAAGTTTAAAAAGTTTTTAAATTCAAAAGCTTTGTATTTAAATGCTCGATAAAAATAAAAACGTATAAAATGAAAGGCACTAACACTTTTCAATGAAACAATTTTCATAGAAATGCAGATAAACTTCACAATTTACAATTTTTATCATTTATTTTATGGAGCTCAAATATTCAGATTCAATTCCAAAAATATAAATCTACATTATGATTTACGATTCTCTAAATTAAAGAATAAATCAATGAACTTTAAATAAACTTTAAATTATTCTCAACTTGTATAGTTTAAGCATCCTTGAAAAGCTTCATAATTTTATTTCAAAATCTTGAGAAATCTAGAAGTTGTTATAAATTTTTTCAAATTTAAAATTATATTTAAAATTATTTTTAAAATTATTTTTAAAATGTTTTCCGAACTTGTAAATTAATATCTATCAAAATGAATCGAATTTTTCCTACAATTTTGAGAAAATCTTGCAAATTTAAAACAATTTCCTTAAAATCTTTCAGATTCTGTTTTGAAAATTTTGGAAATCTTTTAAAATATTCTCTTAAAATAATTTTTCAAAATGAAAAATCATCTTCAATTTTCCTAGGAATCTTAAGAAAATAGTTAAATATAATTCTTCTTTGTCTTAATTAAAAAATTTTTAGTAGAACGGATTAAATACTAAATGTTTTAGACTGAATTGTGAACGGATTTAGAATCATTTTTCCAAATTAATTATTGTTCACGTTTTGATACTTAATGTGCAGATCCATTTAAAAAATATTTTAATTATTTATATGTACATCTGATCAAATAAAAATGCTTTTTTATACAACATTTTTAACTTTAAACTTCCATTTTTCACTTATTTAAGTCTTCAAGACTTCAATTTAAAATTCTTTAAATTAAAAATATACGATTGACAATAAAAATCTAAAATGGAAAATTTTTAAAGTAAAAGACTTTCAAAGTACACATTGTGAACTGAATGTTGTAATTGAAAAAGATAATTCAACTAATTACTTTAAAAAACTGTTAAATTCCAACTTAGACAGATTGTTCTTCTAAAGATTTGTAAAATTCCTGGTCAAATAATAAATTCACTATCATTTTTCGGTTTTTCTTGGTCTCAAATAATTCCCGGTCCAGCGGCCACCCTGAAGTAGATAAAGTTTGGACAAAAACAATGACTTTTTAACGAAAAAGTTGAATTTGCAACAAAATATTTACATTTTCAACCAGCTAGTAGAATTTTTAACCAAGAGATGAATTCTAAATCAAAAATACAATAAAAAGAATTAACTTTCAATTAATACGATTTTGAAATTCATATTGGGTTCTATTACCTTAGTTCACATTTAAGCGCAAAAACTAGAAAAATTTTATTGAAAACAGGGGACAAAAAGATGAATTGTTTAGGAAGAAATTTTTCGGAACGAAATGCAAGGTCTTTTCCAGGGTTTCCAGGTCAAGAAGTCAAGTTTTTACAGGTCTCCCTTTTTTTACATCAGAAAATCAAATATCCTATTTTTATAGATGTAAAAAATGAGCCATTTCATTTTTTATGGGCCAACAATAAAAATCTTTGCGCGATCTATAGAAATCTTTGTTAATTCGTTGAAGACTTTTGAAGCACTTAAAATATTTGTGAAATCTTGAAATTTCTGTGAAATATTTTGGAATCCTTTTAAATTTTTGGAAAATATTTGATATACTTGTAATCTTTGTGAAATTTTTATGAAATCTTAGAAGTATTTGTGAAAGCTTTCTTTAATCTTTGTTTGCGAAATATTTTGTATTCATTTGAAATCAGTAAAATATTTTTAATCTGTGGAAAATCTTTTGAAATCTTAGAAATCTGGTTTACTATAACCTTTTTAAATTCATTAAATTCTTTGAAACATTTTGATAGTTTAAAAATCTTCGTAAATTTATCGAAATGTTTGTGAAATCTTTGAAATCTGGTTTACTATAACCTCTTTAAATTCATTAAATTGTTTGAAACCTTTTGAAAGTTTTAAAATCTTCAGAAATTTATCGAAATGTTTGTGAAAACTTTAAAATCTGGTGTACACGCCTTTTTTAAATGTTTAACATCTTTACAATCTTCATGAAATGTTTGAAATTTTTGTAAGATCTTTGTCAAATCTTTTGAAATATATTTTTTTATTCGTTGAAATCATTGAATTATTTCAAACCTTAGTGGAACCTTTTTAAATCTTCTAAGATGTTTTGAAACCTTTTAAAATCGTTTCAAATCATCAAAATGTTTAGACATTTTTGAAATCTTCTTAAAGATTCAAAAGTTTTGTGAAATTCCTCTGAAATATTTGACATCTGGTGTACACGCCTTTTTTAAATCTTTGAAATCCGTGAAATTTTGGTAAAATGTTCAAAATCCTTTTAAATATTTTGAAACCTTTTGAAATCTTTAGTAAAGTTTTGTAACTCAACAAAAATAATGGGGCCCTTGCAAAATTCGTTATATAGCCATGGCTCATTTTATATTAGCGGATATTAAATTGAAAACTAGAAAATAATTGGAAAAGTCTACAAAAAATGGCTAGAAATCTATTTATACTGTAATGAGTAAAAGAAAAGTTATATCTTGAAAAATAAAAAACTTTTTAGTTAAACGAGATGTTTCTTTCATAAGAGATTAAAAGTCTAAAGTTATTTTTCGCATTTGAATAAAATAGCTGTTTTAAAAGAAGAAAAATTAATTCAAGCTTCTTTAGAAAAATTCAAGGAGATTTTCAAGTTTTTAAGGTCCAATAGAAAAATCAAGAAGAATTCCAGGTTTTCAAGGTCGCTGGATACCCTGCCTAATTTTCTTACCTTTTCCAAGGCATTGTTTAATGCTTCTTTCAAATTCTCCTTCAAGGTCTCGATTTCTAGTCGGACATCCAAGTTTTTCAAAGACTTGATTAACACTTCTGGCTCGATTTCGCTGTTGGGATTCAGAGCCTCGGCGAGAATGGAGAAAACAAGATCGTTGTGCACATTTAGAGATGAATCTTTGTGAATTCCGGGTTTTGTGAGATTCAAAATGATCTCGGATATTCTGAGCGGATCAATTCCTTGTAAGGGACTTCGGTCCGGGGCATTGGCCAATGTCTTCAATGTTGGTAAAAATGCCTCTTCCAACATAACTTGACTGTCTGGCACACAGACAGCGAAACTGTTAAAGAAAGAACAGAGACATTGACTCAAATAAGTGTCGCCCTCAGATACAGGATTGTGCCAGAGAATGATAAGTCGTGAGAGTAATCGAGCGCTGCTAATTCTTCGACAGAAAAGAAGTTTTGTGAGCCCTTCTGTTGCAATTACTCGCAATTCCTGAGACTAGAAAAGATTATTATCTTGTTAATTCATTGAAATGTATAAAGAACAGAGTGACTGTTCAAATCTCGGGAAAAAATTTCATGACAACTCCAGTTTTTTTACAGGTATATAATCTTTCACAGTAAGGAGACATTCAAATATTTCGCATTTTTTAAAACAAACGAGTCGGATTATGTATACAGTTTCGCGAGTTTGTTATGTTTTTTTTTTCAGTTTCTCTCAAGCATCTTAGCACCATCGATGAATTAAATAACAATAAAAACATAATAAATCATTTTTCGAATTTGGTTTTAAAGTCCATGAATTTGTATAGTAATTCAAGCTAATTTTTGTTTTATCTTATATTTAAAATTCAGTGTACATCAAATTCCTAACTACCCAAGTAAACATATTCTATGTTCAACAAGATAGATGAATTTTTAACCAAATAGTGGCACTTTCAACCAAATACTATTTAGTTGAATTCTTAATTAAAAAAGATCAATTTTCAACCAATATGGAATAGCTATATTTCCACTTTAAAAAAATTAAGTTTCAACCAAACTTAGAAATTTTCAACTAAAATGCTGAATCCTCAACCGGAATAGTTGAATGTTAAACAAAAACGAATAATTTTCAACTAAAATTATGAATCTTTAACTGGAATAGTTGAATTTTTAACCAAAAAGATTAATTTTCAGACAAAACGATTAATTCTCTACCAAAAAAGATCATTTTTTAACAAAATACACGGATTTTAAGCCTTAAAGTGTATTGTGGGTCTAAAACACCCCAAGCAATTTTCAAAATCTTATAAACCATACTTAACCCTCTAACGCCCGCAGTGACATATATGTAACGTTTGAAAGACTTGATTTTTTTAAAATATGACTTTGGGATCGTCCACATATTACGTAAGATATTTTTCTTTTGTTTATATCGTTGTGTCCTTCTCAACTTCACAGCAATTTTATGCACGTCTTTATTCAAACAAAAGAAAAACGTCTTACGTAATTTGTGGACGATCCCTTTGAGACGAACAGCAATTTTTAACGCAAGGATTTACATGAAAATCATGACGGTAATGAGCTAGAATTTTAGTTTTGTATACACTATACCATATGAATAATATGCCTAAATATCTCAAAATTCAGAAAAAAAAGAAAGTTTTAAGGGCGGTAGGGGGTTAATTCGAAAAAATTCAAAATATTGAGTAAGTGTCGCCATCTAGCTACAGTTGGGGAAAAAATCGTGGGGTGTGAACACCCAGTGTGCACTTAGTGAGTGAAAAAGTCATTTTTGAGCAAATTATGTTGTTGAAATTGTATTGATTTTTGTTTACTTTCTAACGTAAGTATATTATATGAAGTGAAATAACTGGTTTTCTCAATTATTCCATACTTTTTTTCTTTGTAGATGGCTTATAACTTACGACAGCGCGTCATGCGAGAGCAGACTGAATGTGTTGAATAAAATATAATTTTTAAAATACTGTTATGTCTCTTTTTTCAATTTCTTGTATTTTTATAGTATTACATGTCAAAGTTCCTCAATTTTTATAATAATAAATCGATTGAAAAGCAAAAAATCTGATTCGACATTTTATCATAAAATTGACTTTTCAACTGTGCAAATAAATATATTTTTGAAAGCACCCATGTTGCATTATTTTTTTAAATGAAAGTACACTACTTCAAAAGTATATTCATAAATTTTCAGATTAAAATAATTAAAATTGCGTGAGTTATGAATTTTTAGGTAAAAAAACCCATTTTTTTCACTTTTTTTACCGTGATTTTTACCATGTATGAACTTTGAGGGTTAAATTAAATCGTCGAATGTTCTACTATAAAAGAAAAAATTTCAAATAAATAGTTGAATTTTACACTAAAAAAGATTAATTTTCTATCAAAAATGAAATAGATAAATTTTTAATTAAAAAAATTTAATTTGAACGAAACTGATCAAATTTCAACTAATATGATGAATGTTGAACTGGAAGAGTTGAATTTTTAACAAAACAGATGAATTTTCATCTATGAAAATTAATTTCTACCAAAATATACGAATTTTTAACATAATCCATGAATTTTCAACTAAAAAGATAAATCATCAAACGAAAATTTAATAGTTAACTTTCAATTTAAAAAATGTATGAATTTTCGTCCATGAAGATTAATTTATACCAAAAATACCATCAATTAAAAAATTGAATAGTTAAATTTTCAGTTTAAAAAATAAATGTTCAACCAAAGAGATGATTTTTTAACTAAGAGTAAGGAGTTTTCAACTGGAATACTTACATTTTCAGTTTAAAAGAAAATAATGTGCAACATAATTATTACATTTTCAAAGAAAGTGATGAATTTTTAACTAAAAAGTATCCTTTTTTAACCAAAAATTAAATAATTACATTTTTTATTACAAAAATTAGTGTTTAACTAAAATGATGGAATATTCAATTGAAATAGTTATAATAAATCTTTAACTGAAATCATAAAATGTTCAACCAAAATGGTGGAATATCGAATTAAAATAGTTACAATTTAAATAGTTTAATACTAAAAATGATTTTCGAACAACAAAAAACTGATTTAAAAAATTAGTTACATTTTCTCGTATATTTTTAAATAAAACTATAGATTTTCAAATAAAATAATAAATCTGCAAAGGAATGTGTGAATTTTAAACCAAAAAGATGATTTTTCCACTAAACTGATGATTCTTTAACTAGAATGAATGAATTTCCAACCGAAAGTATGGAATATTTAATTGGAGTAGTAACATTTTAAGTTAAAAAAAAAAATAATTTTCAACAAAATAATTACATTTTCAAAAATTGAATAATTAAATTTTGTATGTAAACAAAATTATGTTTAATTAAAATTATGGAATATTCAATTGATAGTTAATATATAATTAGATAAAAAAAATGATTTTCCCACACACAAAAAATTAGTTACATTTTGAAACAAAATTGTGGACTTTCAAATAAAATGATGAATCTTCAACTGGATTAGCTGAATATTAAACCAAAAAAACATGAATTTTCAACTAAACTAATAAAGTTTCAACTATAATAATTGGATTTTCAAATAAAAAGACAAGTTTTTAACAAAGAAGATAAATTTCTGCCATAAAAAAGACGGATTTTCAACTAAAAAAGGTAATTTTTCAACCAAAAATTCAATAGCTAAATTTTTAGTGAAAAGTTAGTGTTCAACCATGAAAATCAATTTTCAACTCAAATAATGGAATATTCAAGTGGAATAGTTATATTTTCATTTACAAAAATTAATTTAAAACAAACAAAAAATACGAATTTTGAACAAAATAGTTAAATACAGTAATATAAGCTAATTTTTACAAACGAAGAATTACATGCGTCGAAAGAATTTCCTGACTTCAAAAAAATTCCATGAAATTTCCAGATTTTTCCATGTATATAAAAATACCGGGGTTTTCAGGTTTTTTTTTAGATAGGGTAAATCCCTGAAATAATAAGGAACTAAATGTAAATAAACTTACTTCATTGTCCAGGAGACTAGTCAAAACCTTGATGAATTTATCTCCACCCTCTTCCACGTCAAACTGATCAGAGGTGACTGCTGAACATTCCTCATTATCAGTGTATAATCGCACAGTCTTGTTCCGTCTACTTCTATCGTGCGCTGCTCCTTCTTCTTCTGTCTGGGCAATATCGAAAAATTCCAAACCAAAACGCAAAAGTAAATCGAAAATGGATTTTAGCGCCGTGATCCACAATTTTGGCTCTTCTGGATAGATCGAAAATTGCAAAAAGAACATTGTGAAGTACTTCTTCGCTAATTCTCCATCGAGTTGGCAGCAAATTGCCACTGCCTTGAGTGCCAATTCGTGAATGTTAATATCTGGGTGCTGAAAAGAGTACATCATTGGTCAAAACATATTCAAAGAAAATCCAAATTTGAACAAATTTTATTTCATGTAATACAAACATGTTCTTCAACTACGTGACAAACAAAACAGGGTGTCTAGTGCTCCTTAAGGGCATGTGACACAGCTAAATACCTATATTACCGACCTCACTTTTTCCGTTCACTGAATGTTTTTTTGAACCTAAGAACTTTTTTTGTAAATAAA
>NC_046658.1:109130123-109135657 GCF_010883055.1 Belonocnema kinseyi | reverse complement strand
TATTTTATTTACAAAAAAAGTTCTTCGGTTCAAAAAAACATTCAGTGAACGGAAAAAGTGAGGTCGGTAATATAGGTATTTAGCTGTGTCACATGCCCTTAAGAACAAAATTTAAAGTGTTCTCTAGGTTTTTTCGTACATTAAAAAATGAATTACAGTTTGCTAAATCAATTTTATTTCTATCAAAAGAATTCGAAAATTATATTTCTATGTTAAATAGAGAAGAAATTACAAACTTTTTGAGCTGGCAGAAAGATTTCTTCCTCTAAACCAGGAATGTCTTTAATAAGAGGCTAAACGGGTGAAAATACTCTTAGCAATTCGATGAAATAATTGTTTTATAAGCAAAAAATATAATTCGAATTCCAATTTCACATGAAAAATTCCAGGATTCAAAATAAAGGGTTCATTACGCTTTGCATTTAAATTTGAAAGGCACTACCAGACACCCTGGCAGAAAAGTATTTTTTTAGTATTAAGTTTTAAAATCGAATTATCCGGACCTAAATTATATCTGAAACGAATATATTAAAATTAATAAAACCTTCATAAATTTAACAATTTTTAAATTATATAATTTGGTAAAGTTCTTCAAACCCGAATAATTTTTAACTGAAGCGTTCAAAACTGGAAGATTTAAAAAATGATTGCAATTTTAAATAGGTTCAAAATAAAGAAAATTTCAAACCTAACTCAAAATAATTTCAGATTGAAGCTTTATAAATGAGACAGATGCCAATAATTTCAAATTAAAATATTCATAATTAGACTGTGTCAAATTAAATTATTAACGACGTCTAATTTCAATTGATTAATTGTTTTAAATAAATTATTTAGAATTTAAACATTTTTATTTCAAGATTTGGACAATAATTTTAGAAAATTTAGTTTCACAATTCTAACTTAAAAATCATTTACTTTTGAACGAAGTTTCGAATCTTTCGATTTAAACAATCCATAGTATCAATTGTTCACTTTTGAATTTTATAATTACCATTAGTTTTTAAGACTTGTAACATTTAAGCCTTCAATCAGGAACGTCAAAAATATAAATATATACATTTTTCAGGAAAATTACATTTTCATGACATTAAATTTGAAAAACTTCAATTTTTCCAGATTCAAATTTCAAATTGCACAATTTCGAAGGTTAACTCTAACCGCCTAAAATTGAAAATTATGCCATTTTGATATCTTAATCTGAAAAACTTTAAATGAAAAAATGTGAGTTTCGAATTCTTAGTACTAAAAATTTTAAGTTCGAAATCAAATAAATTAAAAAATAATTCTCATTCGCAAACTGTATCATTGTTGAGACTTCGAATTCTAATTCATTTCACTTAATGAATGTTTTATTTTGAAATAATTAATATAATCATCCATTGATCATTGTTTAACCGAATAGTTAAATTTAAAAGAATTAATTTTTAATTAAAAGAAAAAAATTCGACCGAACGATTTAAAAGTTTGTACCAAATTGTGGAATTTTCAAGCCAAAAAGACGAATTTTCTATAAAACAATTGAATTTTCAACAAGGGAATAATGATGAATTAGTTGGATTTTCAACATATAAGTTAAATTTTTAGTGTAAAAAATGAATTTTTATTCATAAAAAAATGAATTTTCTTCTAAAATTATGAATCATCAATAAAAAAAAAAACTTAAGAAAGTAGTCAACTTTCAACCTAAGAATATAAATTTTCAACAAAACATGTAATAGATCATATTTCAATGAAAAAGTATTTTAATTTAAAATAAAGAAAAACAGTTAGATTTTACAGATTATAGATTAAGTTTCAATGAAACAGTTGCATTTTTTACCAAAATGATGATCTTTCTACAAAAAAGTTGAATTTTAAACACAGAAAATTAATTTTCTACAAAAGAAGATGAATTATCAACAAAAATGCATACATTTAATCAAATAGTTGAATAATAGAATTAGTTTTCAATAGAAAAAAAAAGAACTTTTTCCAAAACAGTTGAATTTTCAACCCACGAATATGAATTTCAAACAAAAAAGTTAATTTTCTATCAATCAGTTTTATATCATATAAGTACATAATACCAAATATTTATTTTTTTCTTTACTAAATAGTTGAATTTTCTGCAACAGAGATGAATTTTCCACAAAAAAGTTCATTTTCAAACGAGACAGATTAATTTTTAACCAAGCGTTGCTTTTTGCACCGGAAAAAGGTGAATTTTCTACATATAAAATATTCAATTTTTAAGCTGAAAAGACGATTTTTCAACAAAATGATTTAATTTTCAAACAAAAAGTATGAAATTTCAATAAAACTGTTCAATGTTAAGCATAGTAATTAAATTTCAAACCAAGTAATACAATTTTCAACCTAAAAAGTTTAGTTCTTAACCAATAATTTAATAGTAGACTTTTCAACCAAAAAGAATGAACTTTCAATCAAAACTAGTTAAATTTTCTTATTGGGTTACATTAATTTCATTCTAATTTGACTGAAAAAAATAGGGGAATAGGAAAAAAATTACGAAACATTTAAAATAAACATTAACATTAATTTTTAATACTGTAAAAAGATTAGTTTATAAAAGTGGAAATTTGCTTTAAAAATAGCCAAATGTCTAGTCTTGCCGAAAATATTTGTGCTGCACTCACAAAAATTTCGACGAACCTAACCCCATCTTTCAAGCTCCCCTTGACTCGCCGTAAATATTCGTAAGTAAGTTTAATACTTGAAACATTTTATGACCCAATTTGGACCCTTTTTTGTTTTTCAATTTTTGACACTATTTACATGATTTTTGATCTCTAAAGTGAATCAAAGGACTGAAAGCGTACAATCCATAAATGAATTTTTCAATATTTACATGTCAAAATTGATCAGCGAAAATAATATTTTTAACTCATTTTTGGATAGATTCTTTTTTTAAATCAAGTTATAAAAATGTGAATTTTTTAATTTGAAAATTGAAAGATTTTCCGGTGTGTAAAACATTTTGACGAGTTTTTTGTGTATAAATTTTTGTTCGTTAAGAACGATAACAAATTGAATATTAAAAACAAAATTAAATAACAATTAAAAGTAGAAAGTCTTCTAATTTAAATAATTTAAATTAAAAGGACTTCAAACTTATAAAAAGTATACTATGATCACCTAAACATGCACATATTTTGTTCGGAATTCATCTTTTTTGGTAGAAAATTAATCTTCTTTGTTAAAAACTCACCTTCTCGTTTGAAAATCGAACTATTTGTTTAAAAATTCAACATTAGAACAAAAGTCTTGTAGATTTTTTTTTTGGTTAAGAATTGAACTATTTTGTGGAAAATTCGCCCTTTTTTCTTCAAATAAACTGTTTTAAATTTAAAATAAAAGCCTTTTCTTGGCGAAAATTGCATATAATTATTTTACGAATTTTCATGCACGGCCCCTAAGCAGCCATTCAGACAATTTTCCCGCATGTTGTGTCATGCTGTTCGAAAAAAAGAGTCCTTAATTATACTTACTTCGAGACTGTCGAGAACCATATGATCCAACAAACTTCTCAAGGTAGGAACGAGTGTCATGATGGAAGGACTCTGCATCATTGTGCACATAATTTCGAGACAAACGGTCATCGTTTGAGAATCATTCTTTTCTTTTTCTTCTGCAACGTCATCGGTTGCCATCGGAATTGTGAGTTCCTCCTCGATATCTTCAATTTCTTTAGAGAGTTTCGTGATTTCAACATTCAGTTCTTCGGCTTTCAAATATTCCTTCGCTCGAATACAATTGTATTGCTCTTCTTTCATTTCTAAGAGTTTCACCTTTAACCTGGCTTTCTGGAAGACGAGTGCAACACCAAAAACTATTTAAAAATATTCAACATTATACGTATTCATGGTTACCACTATTTTTTAAATTTTCGACTCCCGGCTTTCTCCTTGTTCTCCCGGTAAATATTCGTGATTTCTCCCGGTTTATAAAAAAGATTAAATTTCTTTGCGAAACCCTCAGTTTTTTCAAATATTTTATCTATTGTGGAAGTCGAAAAACACCAGCAAACCCGTTTGCAAGAAATCGATTGACTTTGAATCATATAATAAACAGGATAAGGACATTTTTATGTCTAATAAAGGAAAATACAGAGATGTGTACTACAAACTAGGTACACACTAGCAGTAAATGCATGCACGCAACTCGCGCGTTTATGTCTCTGGATTTCTATTTCCTAACATGAAAATATCAAATTTAAAAATCCATTATTAAACCAATTTTTTAATAATTTCAAATTACAAGCGCATGAAGTTATTCATGAAGTTATTCATTGTTTTATGTTGCATATATTTTTTTGGGGTCTAATAAAGCAGGACACCCCCTTAAGTTAAGCTTAAATTTTCAATTAAAAAAAGAAACTAATACTAAAATTAAAAAAAAATTAATACTATTACAATCAGTCTCCGTCAAAATTATTTTATTTGAAAATTTATGATCAAAACTTCTTTTATATTCATAAATCAAATTTAATTTATGTCGATGAAAAAAGGTTTTCTATTTTAAAACAGATTTTTTAAATATTACGATAAGCATAACTTTCTTACTCTTTAATAAAGTGTATTAATATTATAGGTCAGTCGATTTACATCGGATCAAAGAATCTTTTCTGGTCATTGAATTCATTTTGAATTATGTTAATGAAAAAAAAATTGATTATAAAAAACCGCATTAAATATTATGCATTGCCATAGCTTTCTCACTATTTAATCAAATGTATCAATATATTGTAAGTAAATCCATCCGTCTTGAATCAACACATATTTTCTATTTTCATATCAACTTTAAATTATAAGAATGAAAACATTTTTATTTAAAAGATCGATTTTAAATATAATATAAATAACTATAACTACCTTACTCTTTGATAAAATGTATTAATATCACAGGTTAATCGTTTCGTGTAGAAACAAGGAATCTTTATATTCTTGCATCAACTTTGAATTATGTTAATGAAAAAAGTTTTACTATAAGAACCGATTTTTAAAATATTAATAAGTGCTAAAAAATGCAATAAATATATTTTTTAAATCCCTCAATCAATTTTAAGAGATTGGTGGTGAAAATAAGTCCTAAAAACGTCATAAATTTATCTGCAACCGTTTTGAAGTAATCGTGTTTCGAAAAAAGTGTGACATACACAATTGCTTAGAACATTATATTAGACATTTTTAAATTGAGGAACGTTAGATTAAATTAACCCTTAAACGGCCAAAACGCCACTACCGGTACACTGCTTTTCAACGGCCAATAACTAAGACTATTCGATACTAGAAAAGATTGAGACACATATATTTTTATTGCTTAAGATCTCCTCTTTCCGGCGGTGCCAATGAAATTCCTCAAAAAATTTATTTATTATCCCAAAATACAGTTTAAACAAAAAAAAACGTGATTTTTCGTGCCTATTTTTTTCCCATTCCGATTCGGAGTTTGTTGCAATTTTTGAGGCTTTACGCTTTGGCATTTTTTTTTGGCTGGGTGTACTCGAAAATTCCCAGGATGACAATGCGGTG
>NC_046658.1:109117674-109130023 GCF_010883055.1 Belonocnema kinseyi | reverse complement strand
AAAACGCTTCAAAAAAATCAGGCGTATTCCTTGGCTGATTACAAGAACTTTTTATTCTTGATGATTTTTCCGAAAAGCGCATCGTTTATTGTAAAAAAATTCATGAAGGTTTTCAAAAAAATTTTGCCATTAAGACGCCATTTTGAAAATACTAAAACGAAAAATCGATCTTTGAACCATGGATTCCAGGTTAATTACAGACTCGAAAAGCTTTGGAAAATGGTTCACAAAAAAAATAGGCACGAAAAATCACGTTTTTTTTTGTTTAAATTGCATTTTGGGATAATAAATAAATTGTTTGAGGAATTTCATTGGCACCGTCGGAAAGAGGAGATCTTAAGCAATAAAAATATATGTGTCTCAATTTTTTCTAGTGTCGAATAGTCTTAGTTGTTGGCCGTTGAAAAGCAGTGTACCGATAGTGGCGTTTTGGCCGTTTAAGGGTTAATTAAAATTTCTTTTACAATGTCAAAAAGTTAAAAATTGCATATTTTAAGATTAAAATATTGGAAATTGGGTAATTTAAAATTCAGCGGAATGTAAATTGTATTCTTTATAATTAAATGAGTTCAAAATTAAATAAATAAACATTTAAAACTCTTAAATTTGAATAATTTTGAATTCAAAGAGATTCAAATTTCACAAATCAATATTAAAAACTCAATTGAATCTTTCAAAGTAGAAGCTACTGAAATTCTAGAACTTAAAATTATCATTACATAATAAAATTAAAATTTAATATTGAAGATGATTAAATAAACAAAATTTTTGAAAATGAATTGCATTATTCCAAAAAAACTTTAGAAATAAATACATAATAATTTTAAATGGGAAATATTTCTACTCTGGGGTTAAAACTGAAAAAATGTCAGTCACTAAAAATAGTGATATTAAAACTTTGTTATACTCAAACTCTTCAAAATTTCAATTATTTGAATTCAACTTAAATCACTTGAAAATTAACCTGTGTAAGGGAAAAATTAAGAATGTATCATTCATCATGAAAATTTAGAACTTTAAAATTGTAGCAATTTAAAATTGCCGAAATTATCCGTTTACTGGTGTATCAATTTCAGATAGCTTAATTTCCATATTTTTACATTCTCATCATTTATGATTGAGAAAGTATTAGAATTGTCGGAAATTTGACATCACACTCTTTCAACGGATCTCCACGTTTCGACACCCCCTGAATCCGAAAATCAGGTTTTCATGATGGCATCTGTCTGTCCGTCCGTCCGGCCGTCCGTAAACACGATAACTCTCGAAAAAATGAACGAATCAAATTCATCTTTGGCGCACTTTTTTTTAGGTCTTAAAATACTTTTTTCGATAAAAAGAAAATTCTCGGAGTTATAGCGTTTTCAAAATTTTGTTAATCAACCAAAAATCAAAATTTGAAGCCGAAAAACGCACGAAATGAAAAAAAGTCAAGAGAAGAAAAACATTTATTTTTGAAAGCTCTAAAAGATTATCATAACAAATTTTTGGATTTTCTTTAAAAACCGAAAATTCAAATTTTGATTGCACAAAAAATAATGGAAAATAAAAAATTCCCTTTTGTGGATAAACTATGTAGGATACGAAAAAATATGAATTAACAAAAATGGTTATCCCAAAAAAGATCTACAGTTTAGTTAAGAATCACCTCTTGATAGGACGCCTACTTTTTGTTTTATTCGTGAAAAATAACGTTGAAAAAAAATAAAATTAAAAAAAATGTGTGGAAAATGACGAAAGTTACGAGACAAAAATCCAATAAAACCTGTTTACAAATGTCTGTCGGAAATCGAGCGCGCAGCGCGAGTGTCACGATGAGAATGTGTACCTCAAAGCCTACAGAGCTTTGAGAAACTTTATCTTTTACTATACTTTATTAAGTAGACAATTCAGAATATGAAGACGAATATAAATACTGCCATCTAAAAGAGATCTTTTTGATAAATTTTTTTTCAAGCATTCCAAATGCAAAGAATAAATATCCGAGCGCAAAGCGCGAGGTAACCTACTATCGAGCGCGAAGCGCGAGATTCAACCGTCGCGCGCCCTAGGCGCGCTCAAACTTGCGAGCGTTTTAATTTTTTAATTTCCAATCTTCCTTTAGAATTATTATTCATTCTAGAAATTCTTGGATCAAAGATGTTTTCTTTTGAAATGAGAAATTGTTTACATCTTTAACTAAAAGTCGGACAATTTTAAGAAATTTTAAATTCAAAACTAACTGTCTGAATTTGAAACTATAATACGGTGAAATTTGAAAATCTAAACCTCCAAAAGCTGAAGATGTTATAATATTATATATTAAACAACAAAGTTTTAGAGAAACAAATTAATTGTTGAAAAAATGTTTTCTACGGTTTTCCATAATTATACGTTTTTTCAAGTTATATTGCAAGAAATTTGAGCGGAAACAATATTATAGTTTAAAAAATGTTCTCAAGATTATAATTCTTTATATTATAAACAAATTTAATGAACAAATGCAGTAATCAGGCATTTTTCGACAGAAAAATTCGTTTTTTTATGTACATTTTTATAAATTAGGAACTTTATGATAATTTCATAAAAATTCACAATTTGTTGATTAATATCTGATTTTCCAAAAACAAATTGAATGAACAAATACATTATAAGGGAATTTGCCAGCAGAAAAATTCGGGGTTTTCAATGCCAGTCTTTCCAGTTGGGAACTTTATTAGAATTTCAGCAACATTAATAATAAGTTGATAAATTTTATGATTTCTTTAAACAAATTTAATCAATAAATGCATTAATCAGGCATTTGTCTACAGAAAAATTCGTTTTTTTTTTCTTTCTATTTCAACTTTTGTAATTAGGATATCGAAAAAAAATGTGTACAGCGACAGATGCCCGAATAATGCATTTGTTTGTAAAAATCATCAAATTTATCAACTCATCATGAATGTTGCCGAATTTATTATAAAGATCAAAATTAAAAGTCTGACATCGAAACAAAACAGAATTTTTCTGTCGACAGATGCCCCAATAATGCATTTGTTTATTGAATTTATTGGAAAAAATCACAAAATTAATCAAAAAATTATAAATTTTTCTTAAGTTTTCATGAAGGTCATAATTTAAAATTTTGATATAGAAAAAAAAATTCATTTTTCTGTCGACAAATGTCTGATTAATGCATTTGTTTTAAAAAATCATAAAATTCCTAAAAAAAATTATGAATTTTACTGAACTTATCATGAACTGCCTCATTAAAAAAAGTTGACATAGAAAAACCTTAGTTTTCTGTAGATAAATACCTAATTATTGCATTTGTTAATTCAATTTGTTTAAAGAAATCATAAAATTTATCAAATTATTATGAACGTTGCTGTAATTATAATAAAGTTCTCAACTGAAAAGACTGGCATTGAAAAACCCGAATTTTTCTGCCGACAAATTCCCGAATAATGCATTTGTTTATAAAATTATAAGAAAAATCAACAAATTATGAATTTTGCTAAAATTATCACAAATTTCTTAATTAAAAAATTTACATAAAAAACAACGAATAATTCTGTCGAAAAATGCCTGATTAATGAATTTTTACATTAACTTTGTTTATAATATAAACAATTATAATCATAAGAGAAATTTTTTTATATAATATTGTTTCCGTTCAAATTTCTTGCAATATAATTTGAAAATACGTATATTTACGAAAAATCGTAGAAAAAAAATGTGTTCAACAAATAATTTGTTTATAATTTTTTTGGTAAATTTTCTAATATTGGAATATTTCTAACTAATGTTACTCTATGCAACTGAAGCGATTCCAACCATTTTTCTGTTATTGTCGAACATCGGGAACGTCAATTAGAAAAAAAGGCCTTTTTTCGTCATATTTGTTTATTTATAAAAAAATTGAAAACCTAATTCAAAGTCAGGCTCGATAACTATCTTAGAAATCTTATTAGCTTTATTTTCGCAATTTTTTTGTCCAAATCGGTGAATATTAAAACTCCTCGAAGTTCTTTAAAGAATTTGCAAATATTATGGAGAATTTCGTGGAGTTTTAATTACTTTTATAGATTTTATAATCTCTTAATAATTCAAAATATTGACGAGATTGAAATTTAAAAGATTTAAATCTTTTTTTATAGGGCTTTTTTCAGGAATATTAGGTAATTTTTATGAGATATTAAATATTCAAAATTATTTCAGGGATTTGCAGTTTTTAAAGAGTTCTAAGGGAATTTAAGATATTTCAAAATAAGTAACCGGATTTTATAGGATTTGATTTAACAAAATGTGCGAAGATTTTAAGAATTTTAATAGATTTAAAGGTGTTTTTATTTCACGGAATTTCAAAGTATTTTCGTCTTTTATATTTTCAATTCAATTTTTTATTTTTTAAGTTCAAATCTTAATTATTAATCATTCTAGAAATTTTCGAATCAAATATTTTTTAATTTGAAATGATTAGTTGTTTAAATCCTCAACTAAAAATCGGACAATTTTAAGACCTTACATCGAAAATTAAAAATTAAAATAAAGAATACGAAACAATATTGCTATAATATTTCATTTTTTGAAATTGTATTAAATTATTATTAAAGTATTAAATTCAAAACTAACTATCAAGGCTTTTAATGTGAAATTTTGAAACATTTAATAGCGAAATGGTCCTGGAATGTAAAATTTCAATATTGTGGAATTTAAAATTCGAAACCTCCAAAAAAGAATATAAAAATTAATTTAAGAAAAAACTCATTGAATAAACTGTTTTAGAAATGCACATTCAAAACTATAATTTTAAGCGACTAGATAGATTTTTTTTTACTAAAAGATGTGATTTTTACCAAATATTGTGAACCTTTAAAGTTTACTTATTCTAAACACTTTGAAAATTATATACTTTCTAATTAGAAACTTTAAAAAATTACAAAAAGCGCGAATCATGAAAAATGCGGGACATCTCCCGGTGCAATATTTCTCTTCCGGTTTTCCCCCGGGTGAGTGGCCACCCTAGTATTATATTAGTGCCCGTAAGTCATAAACTCACCAGCATCTTCTTTTGATTTGCCTCCTCTTCGGTTAACTGAGGTATCGCCTGCGATTGAGTTTGCTTGGAAGGTTTGCGCAATTCGCTGATAACTTCTGCCAAATCCGAGAGTCTTCTATCCACGTCTGGAATAACTTCGTCAAAATACTCCACAATACATTGGACAATTTTATCCGAGCAGAGCTCGTGCATTAGTGTATCCAACATTATTGAACGCAAGTTTTCTCTTCCGCACTCATCAGCCAGATCGTAGAGCTTCACCATTTCGAAAAGCTGACAAAGCATGAACTGATTCATCGTTCGTTCCCAAGTCTCCAGCTGTTTCGAGCTAATTGTTGCCAGAAGTTCTCTGATGTATTGACAAAATTGTGAAAGTTCTGGTATTATATCTTCCAATTCTTCGATGAGACATTCACGTTTTAAATGTTCGGCTAGGCATCGCCAAAAGAGGATGTTTTCGCTGCTGATCTTGTCGATTGGGATGAGACGTGTTTGAACATCCAGTGGGAGTTGGTCTATTAAAACTTTGACGTCGGAAGTCCTGCAAGAATGGTTAAACTGAAAGCATGTTTCGAAACTCAAAACGACGTCAAAACACACAGGGTATTTTTTCACGAAAATAGGCGAATAAACTATTAAATCAAATTAATTTAGGTTCCATATCCTAAGATTTCAAGTTAAAATATAATACATTTTCAACAAAATATCAATCAAGAAAGATGAATTTACAACAAAATAGTTGAATTTTCAAAAACAATCATTAATTTTCCACCAAAGAATTGCATTTAAGCGAAAGCAAAGAATTTCCAAAAAATAGTTAAACCTTTAACCAAATAGTTCCATTTTCAACCTACAAAGATGAATTTTCAATCATGTGGTAGAATTAAAAAAAGATTAAACTTAAATTTTCAAGCTAAAAACGCGATTTTTTAGAAGAGAGTTTCATTTTTAACAAAAAAAACTTCATTTTTAACCAATAAAGATTATTTTTTTACAAATAATATGCATTTTAAAGAAAATAGTTCAATTTTTTAATCAATCAGGTCAACAAAATACCCGAACTTTTAACCAAACAGTTGAATTTTTAACCTACAAAGATGAACTTTCAATCCTGTGATAGAATTTTCAATAAAAAAATATTAAACTTTAACCAAAAACAGTTGACTTTTCAACCAAATAGTTAAATTTCAAAGCTAAAAAGGCGATTTTTTTAGAAGACAATTTCATTTTTAACAAAAAATTTTATTTTCAACCAATAAAGATGACCTTTCTATCAAGAATATGCATTTTAAAGAAAATAGCTCAATTTTTAATCAATCAATTTAATGTTCAACCATTAAAATAAATTTTCCAGCAAGACGAATTTTTAACAAAACACGTGAATTTTCAACTAATAAAAATATTACTTTTTACAACAAAAAATAATTTCAACAATAAAGCTAAATTTTTAATAAATTAGTAAAATTTAAAAAGTAATTCTTAACGAAAAATGATTTAGTTGATATTTTAACTAAAAAACCATTTTATTCAGACAAAAAGATGAATTTTTGACAAAAGAATAGAATTCTCTAATAAAACAGATTACTTTTCAACCAAACAGTTGCACTTTTAACCAAAAAATATGAAAATTTAACTACTACGATTAATTTTTCTCCAAAAATTACGAATTTTGAATAAAATACATGTATTTATTTTGAACTCAAAAATATCATTTTTCAAAAATAAAAATATCAAAAATAGTTAACTTTTCAAGCTAAAAATGCTTTTTTTAAGAAGAAAATTTCGTTTTTAACAAAAAACTTGATTTTCAACCAATAAAGAGAGATGACTTTTCTGCCATAAGAGATGAAATTCCGCCCCAAATAGGTGACCTTTTGCCGAAAATGTTAATTTTTAAGAAAATAGTTCAGACGAATTTTTGACAAAACAATTGAATTCTCAACCAAAACAGATTACTTTTCAAGTATACAGCTGCATTTTTAACTAAAAAATGTGAAATTTCAACCACGAAGATTAATAATCTACAAAAAATTACGAATTTTCAACAAAATACTTGAATTATGAACTACAAAATATACTTTTTCAATTAGAAACATCATCTTTCAACAAAAATTGGATTATTTAACTTTCCAGTAAAAAAAATTAATATTCGACAAAAAAAAAATTTCAAGAAAATATAGGTCAATATTCACCCAAATAGATGAATTAACTACCAAAAGAGATGGGCAAAAACCCAAAAAGACGAGATAGATTTTTAGCTCGAGAAGACGAATTTTTAAGCTAAAAGTCCAATGTTTTTAAGCAAATTTGCCTTTTAAACCCGCAATTGAATTTTAACCTGCAAAGATGATTTTTCAATCAAATGTTCAAATGTTCAGACAAAAGCGATTAAGTTTCAACCAAATAGTTGAATTTCTAACATGAAAATATGAATTTTAAACAAAAGAGTTAATTTTTGACAAAATAGTTAAATTTCCAACAAAACAATTACATTTTCAACTTAAAGATGTGAATGCTGGACCAAAAATACATTATAGACCTTTTCATTGGAAGAAATGAACTTTAAACAAAAAAATATGACTTCTCCAAAAAGATGAATTGTCAAAAAAATAATTGAATTTTCAACAAAACAGATGAATTTCCGGCAAAAAAAAAGAACTTCTTAACCAAAATAGTGAAATTTTCAAGAAAATAATTAAATTTTGTATACAAAAAAATAGAATTTGTAACCAAAAAAGATTAATTCGGAACCAACAATATAACAGTAGATAACTAAAATTAGATGAATATTTAACTAAAATTATGCATGTTAAAAAACAAAAGAAATTTTTCATTAAAGAAGTTTAACTCGCAAGCAGATGGTTCAATTTTTAATTAAAAAAGAGCAATTTTCAACCAAGGAAATATTTAAGTTTTAAATAAAAAACGGTCGAATTGAACAAAAAAATACGATTTTTTAACCAAATAATTGAATCTTCAACGATAAAAGATAATGTTGATCAAACAGTTGCATTTTTAAACAATAAAGATCTCATTTCTATCAACAGAGATAAGTTTTAAAAACAAAAAGACGAACTTGAACAGAGAGAAAAAAATGTCAACTAAATTGTTGAATATTCAAAACAAAAAGGCGAACTCTCTAGAAAACAGTTGAATTATAACCAAAAAATATTAAATTTAACTGAAAATTTAAATTTTATAAGAAAATAATAAAGTTTTCACTTGAAAAAGACAAAGTTTCAACAAAGCAGTTGGATTTTTGAGACAAATTGATGAATTTTTCTACAAAACATTAAAATTTTTAACCCGAAAATATGACTTTCCAACAAAAAATTTAATATTAAACAGAATATTTACATTTTTAACCTAAAAGCAATCAATTTTCAAAAAACAAAACAAAAACTAATTTTAAACACAATAGTTCACTCTTCAACCAAGTAGTTGAATTGTTAAAAAAATGGATTCTTAGTGAAACAATTGAATAGTTAAATATCCAACTAAAAACAATCAATTTTCAAATAGTTGATTTTTTAAACAGATATAATATTAGACTTTTCAATTTAAAATATTTAAATTTCAACGAAAAATAGTTGGATTTTTTGTGTAGGTAAATTCAGTTCGTATTCAAGCGAAAAACGGGGAAGTTTCTTGAAAACAAGAGGAAAAAGTGGAGTCCTTAAAAATAAAACAGGAAAATCGGGGGATGAGGAAAACAATATAAAGTCTGTAAAAGAATTAGAGTCTAGGAAGTTTAGTTGATTCCAACTCAACAATCCTAATTATCCAAAATAAAAGTCTCACTCGAGCAAACTCTTCAGAGTTAAAACTGCAGTCTCCATTCCCTTGATATTCATTCCAGGATCCAAAGCCCGGAGCAGAGCGATAAAGTCCCCATTATAATTTCGCAGCCAAGAGTAAATCAATTCCTTCTTGACACAGTTTTTCACCACGTCATTTCTGTCACGAAGGCCATCATTAAGCAACTCCTCTCTTTGCTTTATAGACAAGGATCTCACTGAAACTTTACTGATAAAAAGATAGGCTGCCTTTCGCACCAACTCGTTGACATCTCGAGTCCTTCTCAAGGCAACCAACAGAGTCCGTTGAGTCCTTGCCATGCAACTCAGAATTGTTCTCCGAACTTCACTGCTGGGATCTTTACAGAGATGGAAGAGAAACAGTTTGATAACTGGGCAGTCGTCGTCACTCGGATCTTGAAGTCTCTGGAGTGCGAGAATAGCTTGTGCCCGAACTTTCGGTGATTTGTCGAGAAGACGATCCATCATGTTGTTGGTAATTTTGTCACAAAGAACGTCATCGATGTAAGCAGTGTCTCCCATTGCAGTGAGAACCATGTTTAGAAAATAGCAAACTCGGAATCTGACACCCTGATCAACTGCATTGTGAGATCTCATCAAAAAGTCAAATAATTTCACGAGGAAAGGATTCATCTGTTCGCTTGATTCTTCATTGCTGAAGGAGTGAAAACCAACAGCGAAGTTTGCCGCAAAGATTAAAGTATTTTCCACATGCGGGTGCTTTTCTGCTATGGCGAGAGGAAGCATCAGGCAGGATATGAATTCCTCTGCGAAGTCGTCTAGGTTCGACTGCAATTTTAAGAGTTTTACAATGAATTATGGGTAAAATAATATTATAAACACAACATAACCTATAAATAAATACCTGCTCGTAGTAGCCCTTGAGCTTCTTTTCCATGCTTTTGTGGCATGTTTTTGTAAATTGCACCTTATTAAATAACTCTCGAATATTGTTTTTCAGTTGTTTGTTCATTTTTTCTTATGGAAAACACTGCATGCACTTCATAAAATTGATCCGAGTTAGAAGGCTTTGTTTGCATGCAACCGTCAAATTTCGAACACGACGACAACACTTGCCGCGCTTATGTTCAACAAACAGTGTCGACTTATTTTCATTTGTCGCCCAGGCTACATAACATTTTTTTTGCTTCTTATGTTTTTTTTTCCATTAAACTATTTGTCAATCAAGGCAAAATTATATATATATTTTTATAATGCAATAAGTGAATATCAGATTAGCTGATTATACTTTAATTCGCAAAAAAGTTTTAATAAAAAATTCCAAAATTTTTGTCTACTTAAATTGTGACGAGCCTGAGTACAACCAAAGATGTACAACACTCATCAAATCTGATCTAAATTTTGCTTAATGAGATAAGATATCTTTAAAAGGTAATCTAAATATTATAATTTTGTGAGAATATATACATTAGATTAATAGTTAAAAATTATTAAATTTATTATTTAGAGATCCTCACCAGAGTTTTAACTTTGGTTTTAGCTACTATACATACTGGAGCTGACCGGAACTCAGAGTATTCGGCTGACGCGCTAAAAATTCAAACTGCATTTCAATATTTGAGGGATAAACTGTTTTTCACTGTTGAATGAATTACCATTCGTTAGGGTATTATAATTTTTCTAAATGAGGTAAGCAGCAAAATGTACAATGTTTTTTTATGTGCAATCTTCTTTCAGTTAAAAAAATATAATTCGTACTAGATTATGATTCTCAAAAGTAAAACATTAAGGCTTTTTCCCAAAATATAATTTTTGTCCTCATAAAACGAAAAACTTTTTATGAATAATTATTTTTAACAACTTATTTCTCATTTACAAATTGGCAATTTTATATTGATTCTTATAAATTTTCAAGTTAATTTCACTTTTTTATATTGTTTATTTCGTTGGCTTTTCACGAAAATAGAGACGAATTTTCAACAAAATAGTTGAACTTTTGAAGACAATTTAATTTTTAAGAAGAAAGTTCATTTTCAACTAAGAAAGATGACTTTTATGCCAGAAAAGATGACCTTTCGACTCAAAAATGACTTTTAGAAAATAGTTGAATCAGAGCATAATCTAAGCAAATTTCAGAACTGCACGGCCCAACCTTTACACCAAAACTAAAAAAAAAAAAAAAAGGAAATCATTCGCTCGAGAAATCACTTTTGAAAAGAAAACATCTTTCATATTCATATAAGGTAATACCTCTAAACATATAATACTGTGCTCCTCCCCTACGTTTCCCTTGACTTTATTATTAAATGCTAATAAACTTGATTAATTGAAAATAATTTCAAAAGTACCTCCCCAACACAAATTCGGAGCTGCAGTTGAATTAAAAAAAAGTTGAAGTTTTAACCAAATATTAGAAGTTCCAATCCAAAAATTAGACCAAATTTAATGAATTTTGTAAGAAAATATGAAAATTTTAATCGAAGGAGTTGAATTTTTAACCAAGAAAATCAATTTTCTACAAAAAGAACAATTTTCAACGAAAATACATGAATTTTTAACTAAAAAATGTCAATTTTTCCGAGCAGTGGAAGAGTTAAGTTTTTAATAAAAAAAATGATTTTTTTAAATAATTCAATTTGAACTAAGTGATTGAATTCTTAACCAAAAAATTTAAATTCCCAATGATAAATGTTTTAGTTGATTATTGCAATCAATACTGATTTCAATTTTAAATAAAAAACTAATAAACTTAAACAAAAAATGTAACTGAAAAAGATCAATTTTCAATAAAAATATCAACTTTCAACTAAAATCGGAATTGTTAAATTTCAACAAATAATTTACATTTGCAACGAAATAAATAAATTCATAGCTATAATGATGAATCTTTAACTAGAATAAATATAAGGTTTCATTTGAGAAAATTCAGTTTGAGCTGAAAAAAAAAACAATTTTCAACCAAATTTTGACAAAAAATAAGTTTTGAACATAATTAAATTTGTGGCCGAATGGTTGAATCTTCAATTAAAAAATATCAATTCTAAACGAAAAACGTTTTTGTTGTTTTAGTTGACATTGCAATAGAGAACAGTTGATTTTAACAAAAAAAAAAGAATTTTTTATTAAAATACATGATTTTCAAAAAAAAAAGAATTTCCAAAAAATATTTAAATTTCCTAAAAAATAGTTGATTTTTCAAACAAAATAGATAAGATTTCCTAGAGAAACGTGTTAATTGATATTATTCAACCTAAAAAGATTTTTATTTTAAATGAAAAAAAATAGTTGGATTCAAATAAAAAATGCGAATTTTCTACGAAATACTTAAATCCTCGTCTAAAATAGATTACTTTCAATCAAGCAGTTGCTTTTTTTTACCAACAAAAAGACGAAATTTTAACCATTAAACGGCCAAAACGCCACTACCGGGACACTGCTTTTCAATGGCCAATAACTAAGACTATTCGACACTAGAAAAAAATTGAGACACATATATTTTTATTGCTTAAGATCTCCTCTTTCCGACGGTGCCAATGAAATTCCTCAA
>NC_046658.1:109112934-109117574 GCF_010883055.1 Belonocnema kinseyi | reverse complement strand
TATGTGTCTCAATTTTTTCTAGTGTCGAATAGTCTTAGTTATTGGCCGTTGAAAAGCAGTGTCCCGGTAGTGGCGTTTTGGCCGTTTAAGGGTTAATGTAGAAGATTAATTTTGTTCAACTAAAATAGATACATTTTTATTTAAAAATACCAACTTTCAACCAAAAGTGAAATAGTTAAGGTTACAGTTTAACAAAAAATTTCAAGAACAAAAAAACGAATCTCCATTAAACATTTAAACTTTCAACCAAAGAAATGAATTTTTAACTATAGATAAATTTTCGGCGTTAATTTTCAGCTAACAAAAAGCGAATATTAAACCAAATAATTTAATTTTCATCCAGCTATGAGATTTTAACTAGAATGATAAATATTTAACCAAAAAAATTAATAAAAAAAGGTTGAATTTTTAAAGGAAAGGGATGACGTCTTAACAAAAATTTTTAACAAAATAATTAACGTGTGAACTAAACCAGAATTATTCTTTACAAAAAATATAATAGTTTAATTTTTTACCACTAAAAATTAACTTTCAACCAAAAATATTTTTAATTTTTATTGGGTTCTGTATTTATTCGGGGTAAAAACGAGAAAACAAAGGGGAGAAAGAGAAGTTTCTGAACGAGCATTTTTTAACAAAAATTATAATATCAAAATATTGCATGCTCACTAAAATTTATTTGACAATGTTCAATATGGATCAAACTTTACATAGCCAATTTAATTTTGCTTCTAACAAAAAATGAAGATATTGAAGACTCGAATTTGAAAATCGAGCGGCTTTGTTGCTTTGGGGTTCCGGTACGTTCTGGCGCATGCGTATCTTATTTTTTTGCACATGCGCGCTTTTTAGTTTCGGATATTATGGCGCTTTCGCAACGTTGCGTGCGACGTTGAAGAAAAGGGAAGATTTTGGTTTGTCCCTGTGATTTGTCCCGTAGTTCCATTGCAGAGCATTTTTTCCCCACGAAAGAATGTCTATCATGTTAACCATGTTAACCGTCATGATAATTCACATGAATCGTGGTCGTTTCGCGAGTGAATGAATGGGTAGCCATTTTTAAACTTCGCACTCTGCTGTACTTTTGAAGTCACAGAGAGAAGATGGCCCGACGGATTCTCGTCGAATTTAGTTCTCTAAGCGCATGATATCGAACGGACCGTGCTCGTCGTGAAAAGAAAGCAAAAAGTTGTAGTTTCTCGTCCCAAGAGAGAATTCTATCTGACTTTCTAGCGAACGGTGCTGCAGCGCAATCACTCCGGCACCGTGAGATTTATGAAACGGTGAACTGTCAACACCTCTAAAATATCGCAGAATGTGATATTAGCCCGAGCATCCACTCATTCCTGTTGAGACTCGCGAGTTCTGGAATGTCACCCGACTGCTGCCGGTGAAAAACGTTTGTGTAATTTTGCATTGGATACCGGAGATTTCGACCGAGGTTTCGAGGGTCGGACGCACATCGGCTTCAGCGATGTCGGTTTTAATATGCGACAGGATAGAAACGAGAGACATCCTGGAGTGTCAGTGCTAATGTCAAGTCCTCATAATAATGGCAGATAATGTACTCAGAAAACCGCACAAGCTGCTGCCTGATGGTAATTTTAACCACAATTTTTATTGCTTTTCTCTCTTACATTCTTCGCCGATTAGTTTCCCACTTCCTGCATATATCATCTTCCCGTTCCTTGTAAAGGCGCACATGTAGTCATCATAACCTAACTTTTTGCTTTTTTTTTAAACTAATGATATACAAGTTAAGTTTTGGCCTTGACTGATACTAAAATTACGGTATGAATAGCTGCATTTTTTCGGTACGAATATCGTAACCAGATAAATGAGACCTAAATTCGTTCCGAAATTTGTTGTGAATGATCTAATATAGGGGGGGGGGGGGTCCAATCTTAGGCTCGATTTCCTGTTTTAGCAGATCTTACCATTTCTATCATTCTCCTGCATGCGACTTTCCCCATTTCCATCTATGATTCTCATTTTGACGTTTAAGAGAAAAAACAATCTGGAGAGTTTTCCTTTTGACAGTGTCAACATTGCGCACACGTGAGTCAGACTGTCTGGTTCTGACAAATTTTTACTGGTTTTATTTCAAGAGTATTTTAAGTAGTCATGAACAATTTTCATTCTTTCATCCTAGTTTTTAGTTCTGGTCAATTTTCAAATATATCTTTTTATTTGAGCAGAATAGTTTTGACAATTAATTTTTTTCCATTTTTATAGGTTGATTTTATAGCAGAGAGCCGAACGAAACAATATAGTAGAATAATAAATAAACAATATAATAATATAAAATAAATTTTCGTTACTTTACGTTAATGTTTACTGCAATTTCCTTTGTTTTCGTTACTCATATTGCTATCAACGAAATTAACGTTTCTTAGTAATAACTTTTAATGCATAACTGTATTAACTGAATACCTGAGAAAGCGATATAGATATTGGAAAATTTCTAGTATTCACTCTAGGAGGCTTATCAAGTCAAAGTTTAACATTCTTTGAAAATGTCAAGGTCAACTCTACTAAGAGATCTAAAAGTCGAAATTATGAAAATTGACACAACTAGGGTGCTTCAGAGGATTCACCAGGTCTCTCAAAATGTGTTTCGGAGAAAGCCAGGATTGTCCAGATTCACCAGGAGGCTCACCAGGTCGAGTTTTATTATTCTTCGGAAGCACTTTCCCTCTATTACTCCTTAGGGATCTGAAAAACGTAATTATGAAATCTACGATAATCCAGGTGCTTCAGAGTATTCACCAGGTCGCTCAAACATATTCTTCGAGGAATTTTGAGTCTGTGTCCTTGCGAAGGCTAAATTAAGTGTTTCCGAAAAAGTAACGATGATCTAGGAGCATGCAGGGTCGAAATTTCAGTTTCCTCATAAATATTTGACAGTTAAGCCTTCTAACACCCTGAAAAAAAGAACGTTTAGTTTCTTTTTGTAAACACAGCCTAGTCTTACATTTTTCTGCATCATTTCGAATTGAACGTAGTAAAATATGTTTCAGCGTCCTGGTGAAGTCTGGATATTCTTACTTTTCCACAAGTAAATTTAATCTTTGCACAAATGTAAGATCTCAAAATTCCTCGAAGAATATGTTTGAGTGACCTGGTGAATCCGCAGGAGCACACGGGTTTTTGTAGATCTCGTATTGAGGACTTAGAGATTCCTTGCGAGGGTCTGCTCCCAAATTGCCTACAAAAAATGATCAAACTCTACCTGAAAAGCCCGCTGGGGAGCTCGAACTATTCATAATTGGGACTTTTATAATTTCATAATTGCGACTTTTACATCCCTTAGAAGGGTTTATCCCGAAATTCCTTCGATGAATGTTAAAATTCGACCTGGTGGACCCTAGATATTTCTCCACTATACAATTTTCTCGTGTTGGACATTTTTTTAAACCATTATTAACAGTAGTTATATAGAAATGTTAATTTCGTTATTTTATTTAGTTTTATCCTTTTTGTAATGAGACAAAAGTAGAAATAATTCTTATGGTTTATGACAATAACGAAAAATAATGATACCTTTGATATTTCTAAAAATGACGTATTCTAACGTAACGAAAATTTCGTTCGAATTCCTGTTTTATAGAATATTTTTCAGAAAGTATCAAGATGGGTGTGTAAACTTTTCTCAAGGTTTTTCTATATTAATCTGCAAACATAAAAATTGATGAAATTTAAACTTTTTGAATTTTCTATTGAAATTTCAAATTATGTCCCTATCAAGAGAAAGTTATTTATTTCATTCTTTAAAAAAAAAAGGTTTAGATTGGAATTATTATAGAAAAATGAATATTTCCGATAAAGATCTATTTGTTAGGTTTATACCTTTTTAATGGTATATAAATACAATTCTTTAAAGATTTTAAAGAAAATTTTGAAAAGATTTTTGAAAATTATAATTATGTCGAATCAAAATTAAAAATAAAAGTTAATCTTCAACCAAATAGTTGAATTTTTAAACAAAAAGGATGAATTGTCAATTAAAAATGTAATTGTTGATATTTCAATCCAAGAAGATTCTGAATTTTAAATTAAATGCTGTTGTATTCATCCAAAAAATAAAACATTTTCAACAAACTACTTAAATCTTTAAACAAAAAATATTAAATTTCAACCAGTTGTATTTTTAACCAAAAAAGGTTATATACTTTTTAAAAGAGACGAATTTTCTGCAAAAATGTTAATTTACTAACAAAAAATACGACTATTTAACTAAAAGTGTTAATCTTCAATAACAAAAATGACTTTTTAACCAAGTAGTTGATATTTCAAGACAAAAATCTATAATTACAATTTATAATTTTAATTAAATTTCTGCTTAAAAAGGCGAATTTTCAACCAAATATATACATTTTAAACCAAAGAGATAGATTTAAAACTTAAATTTTGAATCTTCAATCAAACAAGTAACTTAAACAAAGTTGTTTCACTTTTAATCAAGTAGTTGAATTTTCAAACAAAAAAATGTAATTGAATCCTCAAATAATAAAGACGAATTTGCAACCAAAAAAGATTTTTCAGTCAAGAGAAAAAAATTTGTAGGCAAATTATAATTTGAAGGGAAAAATAATTTTTAATCAGAAATCAAAATTTCCAATAACTATTTATTTTAATAA
>NC_046658.1:109028437-109112834 GCF_010883055.1 Belonocnema kinseyi | reverse complement strand
TAATATATAATAATAATAAAATATAATTTATGAAATTATATGAATTAAAAATTATTTGAAATTTTCCCAGGAATCTTAAGGAAATTAATTTATTCACTTTACCTTTCAAAATTTCTAAAACGCTTTTAAATTTGGTCGAAATCTTCAAAAATGTACATTTTGTTTTAAATTTGTTTAAGTTCAACATTGTTTTTGCATCTTTTAAAAACTTCTAAATATATTTTAAACTTATTCGATTTTTTTATAAAATTGTGTAATCTTCCACATTTAAAAATGTTGTTTTCAAATCTTCAACATTTTTTTGCGAAATGTTTGGAAATCATGCGAACAATTTTAAACTCTTTTAAAGTATTAATATTAATTTTTGAAAATGCAAAATCAATTACAATTATTTCTGGAAGTTAAAAAAAATGTATTTATAAAATTAAGTCTATTAAAATTTTTTGAAAAAACCACATTTTTTTAGATTTTTTGTGTGGTTTCAAATTTTTAAATATTTTTGAATTTTTTTAAATCTGAAATATTTTTTGAAAGAATTCAAAGTTTTCCTAAAATTGGTTTAAATCTCTTTGAAAGTTAAAGAAAATTTACAAATTATAGTCTGGTAGCATAATGTTGAGAATGCAATTATTTTGCAATATTAAAAAATATTTACAATTAAAATTTTCTCTATTATCAATAATTTTTAGAAACCTTAAGAAATAAATTTTATTCTCAAATAAAATTACTTAGTTTGAAACGTTGATATACTCAACTGATGGTGCAGAAAATATGCTATTTGTTGCCTTTATTATTAAATAATCATTTACAAATTAAATTTTCTCTTGTAGAAATAAATGTTTAGAATTAAAATTCCTCATTTAAAAAATTGTTTTTTACTAAATTCTAGACAAGTCAAAAGTACAAATAATCCAGATTTTAACAACCATGAGTGCGGGATTTTAAAAATGTTCTTTTCACCTATTTTTTAGATAGGATAAGATATACAATTTGCAAAAGACAGATTCTTTTACATTTTTCGACGGTATACACTGTATAAAATATCAATTTAGATCATTTATTTTTTGGAAATATTTTGATTCATATTGTTACTTTTGTATATTTTAAACCAATATTAATTTTTATGGATATTTAATTTGTGTGCTTGACTATAGTTTTTATTGTTTTTATTTAAAGTCGCGTATTTTCGCGATACAAAGCAGTCCGAAGCCCGTAGAGCTTAATAATAAAATCATGAAAATTAAATCTTTCTCGACCTTGGCGATTCAACCCCAACTCGAAATTAAGCTTGCTAAACTCTAATAGCATTTTCCACTTGATGCACAGCCTACTCTATACGTACCGAGTGTGATTAGGGGCAATGTTATTGGTTAAAACTTGCACTCACTGGAGCTGGGTAGTCAAGAGGAAAATGTTATATAGTGTTGTATTTCAATTCAAGCATTACCAGAACAGATAATCTTGGCTTAAACGGTCATTGTCAATTCTTTATACAATATAGTATTACCACCTCATTGGATTCATAAAATGCCAGCACTCTTCAGCGAAGTTACTTTTTCAGTCTCTTCATTGGCTTCTGCAAATTACCTTGTTTCCTTGCCATTCCTATTCTTCGTTATTATCATATATTACTGACTCTCAACTTTGACCAGATCAATTCCACGAGAGCACGTAACAAGTTTTCGTAGTTAACTTTTTTTTTTCAATGCAAAATTTCACTCGAATAATTCGCGAATTTCACTCCTGATTAATTTGGGTCCAAGTTTGGATAATTCATTCAAAAGTAGATAACGGCATTAAGAATGCATATAGAATTCGAAATAAGGACCTCACAGGATACCCATAAACGATTGAATTGAAGAATTCTCTGAAAATGAGTCACAGTCGAGTATTCATAAGTGAGTTCTAAGTAAAATATCTTGTCGCATAAAATAAAATTATAGGACCTCTGGATAATTATTGTCTCTTACCATGCTTGGGATTAGGTAAAATTTATTTTCCAATCTGTTTCGTTCATCTCCTTGTGTGATACTCGAAATAATTTCGATTCAAATGAAAAGTTTATCAAGATCATACGTTGTTTTAATGTTTAGTCCCACTTGTGACGTATTTCAAGGAATTTTATTAGATACATTGAGTAAATTACGATATCTTTTCAGAGTGCAATTTATTATCTAATTGGCGGAAAGAACATAGGTGCGGTTCTGAGCTTGTTACATTTTATAAATTTCGACTGGGCTTTTTGCCTTTTTAATTTCTGACTTTTATCCTTTTTTTTAAATCATCCGAACTCTACCCTTAATGAAAATCATAACTGTTAACATAGTTTATGCTTTCTTGGTATTATATCTCGATTTAATATCATAACTGTTGATCATTCATTGATAGATTATTTTGCGTAAAAACAGCATAAGATATTTTTTATTTTAAAAAAACTAACGTAAGATAATCTTCACTTTTCAATACTCGCAAATCATTATTCGAGTCAATTAAGCCTAAACGTAGATTAAGGTAATTCAGTTGAAGAGCTAATTTTAGGTTCATATCTATATCTCATGTATCACAACTACGTATCATGATTGACGCTATTCACGTTTATGTTTATACCTTTCGAAATAATTCTGCATTATTTGTAGCTCTGCTCTAAATACAATTAGCTTGGTTTACTTAGGGGCGTAATTGGTTTATTTTTTTATGTTGGGTAAAAATTACACTTTTCAAAACTAATAGAAATTTAAAAAATCTGGATCTACTTTTGAGTTAGGGGCAATGAATTCTTGAATGAGTATTATATTTATTTAAATCCTTACTAGTAAAGTTATGTTAATATTGCTTCTGTTCTTATTCTCTAAAAGTTTAAAGCTTAGATCATCAAATAATTTGTGAACTTTCCAATTTAAAAATAACTACTTATAGAGACCTAAATTTGGCAAACCAGTTTGGCGTTTGAAATTGGACAAGTTTTAATTAAAAGCATTTAGAACTAATAAATTTTAGATTTTCAGAATTGAGAAAAGGTACAATTTTCGAAATTTTTACCTCAAGCCTACAGTGAGTCATGTGCTTGAAGTTCTTCTGAACGTTCAAATGAACGCAATTTTTACTGCTGGCTCTGTCAACTACAAACAATGCTGAAATAGTCATC
The DNA here is from genome assembly GCF_010883055.1 of Belonocnema kinseyi. Lineage (NCBI taxonomy): Eukaryota > Metazoa > Arthropoda > Insecta > Hymenoptera > Cynipidae > Belonocnema > Belonocnema kinseyi. The sequence continues at coordinate 109,109,689 of NC_046658.1, read as the reverse complement.
ATTTTATATTGAAAATAATAAATAACGAAATAAACTTTGAATTCATTACATTTCTATTGCAGTTGGAACAATTTTTGTTGATAAAATAAATCTGGTTAAAAATATTTCGTTCACTTTTGGAAGAATTTAAAATCCAATAATTTTAGATATAATAATAAAAAATTTATATATATATATATATATACTAAAGTATATAAATTGTACTAGTATTCAAAGTTACAGAATTAGAAATAAAGTCCTTTTAATACTTTAATGCTTATTATTTCAGAATGATCGAAATCTAATAATTTAAGAATAACATTTTTGTTAATTAGACATTTTCAAATTAAGAGCGCTTAAAAATAAACAAAGATCGAAATCTTACAATATGCATTGAACTTTGTGCCTGAAATTATTCAATTTGTAATGTTTACAGTTTTTCTCCAATTCTGCATCTGCCCCTTTTTAAAATTCCCCTTTTTTCTTCAAATATGCGATGTTTAAAAATATAATATCTGCATTATGCGGAAAATTCTCTGAAATTGGTGAATAACAATTCCTCGTTTTATATCTACCGCATGTAATGAGAGATTAATATTTTTAATTCTCATAATTATTTATTATAACCAATATAGCTAGAAATTCAATTTTTTGTTAGAACTATAATACAGCTATAATGATAACGTGAATTAGTGTAATATTAAAAAACTTGAATGAATTTTTTTCCAAAAAAATCAAGTACAAAATAAAAAACAATGCAACGTAACTCAAGTATAACCTCTTATGTAAGTTCAAAATATTATTTATAGTAATAACGGAATGATCAATCTTGGAGAGAAATTTATAATTATATTTATAGGTATCAAGGTTTAGTTAATAATGAAGCTATTTAAAAAAAGGAAAAGATTCTTAGACAGGTTTTCAGCAGATAAAAATGGTTTATTTTATTTTTTACGGGCTTTTTTTTATCGCCGTGAATGGATTTCCAACGACCTAAGTACCTATTTCCAATTAATATTTTTTTCTAATGTCAGAAATCATTAACAAATTATTTAACAATATTAAAAAATATAACAATTATTCTAAACAGATGTTTTTTTTCTTTTCTGCATGCAAACATAAATGCATAATTTTTACTCTTTCCATGAAAAAATTTCCCTATTTCTCCTTTTTGGAGCTCCCTTTTTGAATCCCTGAGTTCGAAAATTTAATTATTTTGTTAAAAGTTTAAATATTTTGTTAAAAAGTAATCTTTTTACATTGAAGTCAACTATTTGGATAAAAATGAATCTGCTTTGGTTGAGTATTCAACTATTTTTGTTGAAAATTCGACTATTCGGTTGAAAATTCAACTAATTGGTTAAAAATGATTTTTTAAAAAGGAAAATTCATATTTTTTTAATAAAACTTCTACCTTTTTAAAGCAAGTTCGTCTTTTTGATTTGAAACTTTAACAGAATGGTAAGGAATGTAACTGTTAGTTTAAAAATTAACTTTTTTGCTGAGAATTCGTATCTTTAGAATCAAAATTCAACTGCTGTAGAAAAGCCGTCTTTTGAGCTTAAATATTCAACATTTTTATAGAAATTTTAACAATTTTGTTGAAATTTAACTTTTTTATTGAAAATTCATATATTTTCTCTTTCTTAGCTGAAAAATATTTTTCGGCTGAGTATTTAAATATTTTAATGAAAATTCGTTTTTCTTGATTTAAAATTACCTTTTTTTGTGGAAAATTCATTTTTAGGGCTTGAAGGTAAAATATTTTCTAAAAAATTCGACTTTTTAGGTTGAAAACTCAACTCTTTGATTGAAAATTATGTTTTTTTTTTTTTAGATTTGAAAGTTCAAATATTTTGTTTTTTAAACTGCAATATATTTCAACTTTAAATCTTAGTACTTTAAAGCGTTTAATATTAAATTTAATTCGGAAACGTCCCAGTAATCGTGACCATAGTCGCAGTAATCGTGATGCCAATTTCCTTGCTTTTTATTTAATTTGAATAAATGTAATCGCTATTTGCTATTATAAAATACTAAAAGTAAGTTACTTCTAATCAATTTTGTTAACAATATATTTAAATTATAACCAAATTTGACTAGTACTGAGACAATTACCTTATGGTATCTACGTTACTTTCTTTTAAAAGAATTCGCATTAGATTAATTAATTTGGAAACTCTTTTTGAATATTTTAGATCATAGATTATTTAGTTTCGAAGTTTTCAATTGGAAAATTCAAATAGCCGATGGAAACTATTGAAACATTTGAGTAGATTAAACAATTGATTAATTTTTATATTAATTTAATGTTGCAGTCAATAGAAAAATTGTGACTCCTGTCCATCGAACGACGACTGAAACGATACGATTGAATGATCCAGAGAAGTTGCTCCCACCAGCTGGACTTTCTATACAAAGTAATTCAACTCCGAACAATAATCAGTGCCGCAAAAAGACTTCTTCTTTTCAAATAACGAGCGTCACAGTCGGTTGCCGCATGAGCAACGATGCTGGTGAGGATTCGAACGACGACTTGGATGAGTCTCACACCGAGGACAATTCCGTGGAATACTCGCGGATCACCGACCTTGAAACGCCGAGCTACTCTGAAGACACGTTTTCGAAGGAAGACGTCTTTTTCAATACAAGTAACGTTGCACTTGGCACGGCGCCGGTGATCCCAACCAGCTCCCAGTACGGCCTAGCAATAGTGCCGTCTGAAGGGAGCAGCGTTATCAGTTCATCAAACGAGAACAACATCAACAATCTGGACATTGCTTCTGTCACCGACAACAACATCATCAACCTGATTTCCGCGAGTGCAAAGCAGGACCCCGAACTGCGTGAGGTGCATTCCCACGGCAGGAACGAGCGGTTCAAGGTTGTGAAAATCGAGAGCACTGAGCCTTTCAAACGGGGAAGATGGACATGTATGGACTATCTGGACCATACTTCGGTCAATCAATCAAATGCGAAGGTTACCGACCCGAACGAGGTGTGCATATCGTATGGCGTTACGGACAGTGGAATTGTCGTGCCCGATGCGTTGAAGCAAAACTCGATCGGCGACGAAAAGGGTATGTGACACTCACGTTTTAATTTTATGCTGCAGTCAGTTATTACGGCAATCACACCAATAGTCTTATCAGATGGGAGAGAGAGAGAGAGAGAGAGACTGTAATTACAAACTTCGTTGTATACGTATTGGGGAGTATCTTGTTTTATTATTATATCAGAAATTAATCATGCAAAGCCGCCTATATCCATTGAGGTGAGAAACCCGAGCCGATACGCCAATACTTAATAGTTGAATGTAGAATTTAAAGTGGACGGAATCATCAGTTAGATGAATAGGCGGTGGTTTTGAAATCTGAGAAAGAGGAAAATAGATTACTTTTGGACGGTTATCAGACACTCTTTGTTATTAAATTTATTCTCGAGTTTTTTTTTTTTTTAGTTTAATATTTGAAGAATAAGAGTCAAGTGCATTGTTACAATTTCAAATAGGATTTAAATGTTGTATTGACTTTTTCGAGAGACAGAGACATATATAATATGATTACGTTTGAAACTAATATTCGATTAAATGATATAATACGAGGTCGACATGTGTTTAAAAAAAAAACGCATACTGATAATTTCATTTTAGCTTCATTTTCCATCCTAGTTATATCTTTCGATTTTATTATCATATCTCAATATTGAAATGTTTATAAATTCCAGATTGTTCAAAAATGCAGAATATTAAATTTGAAAAACATTTTTATATTACATTTTATTTATCTCTAAATGTTTTTTTTATTGCTAGAAAATACTTTAAAAATAAATGCTGTGTATGAATTACATATGATATTTAGGGGCTTGAAACCTTCAAAAAAATTATCTGAAAGGAATAGTGAAAGTTAGCTTACAGACTTTAGTAGTGATGATCAAATCTGTCCATTGTTCAATGGGCTGGGTTTAAGGAGATGGGCGGAAAGATAAAGACGTGAAGCACAATGCAAATTTTGCAAACTTTCTAAAAGTTTTAAGACAGCCTAAGAATAACGATATATAGGCTGCAAGTGACAAATGGGAATTCGAGAGATTTATGAAGGCGCTATATATATTTTATCTCTCTTTTCCACTACTTCATTGACAAATTAGGCCAATATACTGATGCAATAGGTAATTCATTCATTCATATTTTTTTAAACAACTTATGATTAAAAAAATATGTTGGATTTCAATTGGTTAACGTTTAGCGGAATTAAAACAGTAAACGTCCACCTATTCTAACGATCGCCTACTCAAAAGTTTACCTATTCGATATCTCTTATTGACGCTAATTCGAAATTGTACAGTTCCGTCACCTTCCACTACGGTCCCTGTACGGGATTTACGGTCACGCTCGCGTCAGTGACTGACCAATTAAAAAATGAGGCTCAAACAGCCCTCTGCTTTGAATTGAGTATTTTAGCACGACGTAATGGAAATGCAGGCAACTTTTTCAAGAAAATATTCTAAATGTAAAAGTAACTCATAAATGTAAGAATAGAAATATTTCTTAAGTGTAGAATATATTTTCTCAGATGTGTTCGATTCTTTTGCCGATTGATACCTGATCTGATACACTTACCTTTAATTTTGGACATTTTATTTCGTGACACTGAAAGGTCATCAGTCGACGAATACGTGGAACATGATTCAGAAAATACATTATATTTTTGATAAATATTACAATATGCATACCTTAATCACTCACCTTTACGTTTGAAGTATTTAATAATAAAAAAAAAACAATAACAAAATATATATTAAAAAGAAAAATCAATATTCCGCGAAATATTTGAGTAGTTCTATGATTTTATTATATTGATTTTTATTCGGAAAATTATCGTATGTCAATAAAAACTCTGGAAAATCACTGGCATGCTTAAAGCGATAACGGACTTTTTAAACTTTTTCAACTGCGCAAATCGGGGCCGTTTGAACCATTTTCAATTGTAATGTGTGATCATGGTGTCTACCATACCTGGGTTTCATTTCCTTTGTAAAAGTAGCTTTATATTACTGCAATTTATTATGTATTTGGTTAGAAATTTTTATTTTTTAATTCATGTTTTCAACTGAAAAGTTATCTGTTCTATTTTTTTTAAGTGGATCGTTTTTAGTTCAAAATTCGAGTATCTCGTTGAAACTGCAAGTATTTTGTTGAAAATTTACTATTTTATTTGAAATATTTTCTCTCTGCAGAAAAATCTTTCATAGTTAAAAATTCAACTCAGGCTGAAAAATCGTCTTTTTTTGTTGAATTATACTGTTTTTGATTAAAAATTATAATTTTATTTTTATTGAAGTATCAGCTTCTACATTTTTTCTTCTGAACTCTTTTTTTGTTTTTGTTTTAATAACAATTAATTACATGGTTGAAGTTAAAATCTTAGGTTCAAAATTATTTTGTTTGTTTGTTGAAGGTTCATTTTTCTAAATGAAAATTCATCTTTTTCGTTCAAAACATAGCTGTGTGGTTGAAAATTCGTTAAAATTTCATCTTTTTGTTGAACATTAAGTTTTTAACTACAATTTTTGGTTGGCAATTTATCTTTTTTAGTTAAAAATTTATGGATTTTGTTGGGAATTTCTCTTTTTTGGTAGAAATTCATCTTTTTGGTTTTAAATTCAACTATTTCATTTCTGGTTGAAAAATTGGTTTCTTTAGTTCCAAGTTGAACTATTTCGTTGCAAACTCATGTCCAAAATTCATCACTTTGTGAAAAATGTAACTATGCTTTTAAAAATTGTTTTGTTTGTTAAATTTTTTAACTGAAAATGTAACTATTCCAATTAAACATTCTATTATTTTATTTGAAAATTCATCTCTTTGGGTTAACATTTTTTGAACTTAAAATTTGGCAATTAAATTTTTAATTGAATTTTAATTTTATTTAAATATGCACTGCATTTTAAGTTTGAGAAGATAAAATAAGAATTGTTTAAAATTATCATTCAAATTCATGGACTTTAAAGACCGGGTGAATGTTTTAAAAAATGTGAAATATTTGAATGGCTCCGCACTATGAAAAATTATGCCTGGAAAAAACTTCAAATGTCTGGGAAAACCCTTGAATTGTCAGATAATTTTTTCCAATATTTGAGTATACACCCTGGTAATATTGCGCAATATACTTGACTGAGTGGTCGCGCACTGCAGCCTTTCCGCTCCAGACAAGAGTTGCATTAACCTTCTCAAGCCCCTGGAGCTGAGAAACTGCATGGGCCATTAGTTCTAGGAATTACGTTCATGTCGCAGTTACTACATTGAGAGCCAAGTGTATTTATCTGCATTATTATTGATAGTATTTATATATTTAAAATAGACCCGTGTTTTTTGGCACATTCGCAGTTGAAAAAGTTGCTTACATCGCCCTCATCGATACAAGAATGGGGCAGCCAATGAACGTTGCTTTATAAAAAACTTTCTGACTCGTGGTAGAGGTGGGGGCCCCTCCAACCTTAGAATAATTGGTCGTGTCACGGCCCTTAGAATAGGTGGAAGTTTACTTTAATTTCAAGAAACTAGAATCAATTCTTTGAATTTTTTTTTAATAGCAATAAAGAATGTGTACCAATCCATCTTTCATAATATAATGTAAATTTCAGGCAGGAGCTTAGATTTGAACGGTCATGTGACTCATCAAGAGCTTCATGGTATGATGGGAATGAACACCGGTGTTGGGACGATACCTGGTACGAGCTATGTCATGGGCAACTCAACACTCCAGAATATGCAACACAACCCGGTGCAAGTTCAGAATCAGGCGCAGGTGCCACAATATTTCCAATCTTCAAACTTAGCGTCTCAGCAGCAACAACAACCTGGAGGACAAGGATCGACGCTGCCTGCAAATTTGCAGTCAAATCTTCCGAATAACCTTGGCCATCCGCAGAACATGCCTCAAAGCATGCCACAAGGCTCCATCTCCATTCTCACCCAAAACAGTAATGGTGTTCCTACCCAGGCGAATATGGGCCACTCAATGGAGGATTCCTACGTGACGGTTGGCTCTCAGGGGCAGAGCTTACCGACGCAAAATGTCTGTCAACCCACTTTGGTGCAGCAGACTTCATTGTCGAACTCTCAGTCACCCAACATACTCATGTCCCATCATCCACAACAGACCCATCATCCACAACAGCCTCAGCATCCTCAGCAACCACAGCAAATGCAACATCCACAGCAAATTCAACATCCTCAACAAAATCAACATCCCCAGCAGAGTCAGCATCCTCAACAGATGCAACATCCTCAGCAAATGCAACACCCGCAACAAATTCAACATCCTCAGCAAAGTCAACATCCTCAGCAAAGTCAGCATCCCCAGCAAAATCAACATCCTCAACAAATTCAACATCCTCAACAAGTTCAGCATCCACAGCAAGTCCATCATCCCCAACAAGCTCAACATCCACAGCAGGCGCAACATTCTCAGCAGGCGCAACATCCACAACAGACGCAACATCCTCAACAGACGCAACATCCACAGCAGACGCAGCATCCCCAACAGACGCAACATCCACAGCAGGGGCAGCATCCCCAACAGACGCAACATCAGCAGCAGACGCAACATCCGCAGCAGGCACAACACCCTCAACAGACGCAACATTCTCAACAAACACAGCATCCTCAACAAACACAACATCCTCAACAGACTCAACATCCTCAACAGGCGCAACATCCTCAACAGACGCAACATCCCCAACAAACACAGCATGCCCAGCATCCTCAGCAACATCCGCAACAGCATATGCAGCAAACGCAACATCCCCAGCAAATCCAACACCCACAGCAAATTCAACATCCTCAACAAAATCAACATCCCCAGCAGAGTCAACACCCTCAGCAAAGTCAACATCCTCAACAAAATCAACATCCCCAGCAGAGTCAACATACCCAGCAAAGTCAACATACTCAGCAGAGTCAACATACCCAGCAGAGTCAACATACCCAGCAGAGTCAACATACCCAGCAGAGTCAACATCCTCAGCAGAGCCAACATCCCCAGCAAAATCAACATCCCCAGCAAACCCAACACACGCAACAGCAGCAGCAGCAAATTCCCCAAATGACGCAAATCTCCGAGCCAATGACAAACACCATGCAGAATATGCAAGGCATTCAAAATATTCACCAAGTTTCTCAATCGGGCGCACAACCACAGTCAACAATTCACGTTCCCGGAGCGCCAATACAGAACCAGGTTATCAATCCTCAAATGCAACCTCAAGGCAGCAGCAATGCTCAAGTGCAAATGACGCAGGTACAAGCCAATTGCCAAAATGTGCCGGTCGGTTCAATCGGTGGTATTCAGCAAGGAAACATGACGTTCCACCAAACTGACCCGGAGCAGGACTCCATGTCTGGTATTCAAGTTGTACCTGGTGCACAACCGACTGACGCAGCCCTTCTGGAGTCTCTCGCCGAAGTCACTCAAAATGCCGATGAACAGCCACCTGTCGAAGATACTGAAAGGTATAAAAAAAACCATCTTTTTTCAAGCGATAGTTTAGAAAATTATATCCAATTTATCTTATTTCAAAAATAACACACATTTTTTTATTAACAGGCATACGTGTGCCCCCTTATGCCTTTTTATAATTTATCAACATTACAGGATGCTTCAATCATTATTATCAAAAAAGTTGAGGAATGTGAAAAATTTCTTATCGTTGATAATACAAATTTTCGAGGGGTTAACCGCTAGAAATTTGCATCTAAAAATATTTTTAAATAATTTATGAGAATTCAAATGACATCAAAAGGATTGAAAAGAACTCAAAAGTATTCAGAATAATTTAAAATAATTCAATGACTTCAAAATAATTTAAATTAGTTCACAAGAATTTAAAATACTTTAAACGAATTCAAAAATCTTTGAGAGAACGCAAAATAGTTGAAGAGGATGTAAAAGAATTGAAAAGAATTTCGAAAAATTAAAAACGAATGATGAGAGTTGAAAATAATTGCAGAGAATTCGAAAGACTTCAAAAGCGTTTAAAAGACTTTAAGAGAATTCAAAAGTAAACTCTGATAAATTAATAAAATTCAAAATAATTCGAGAAAATAAAAATAATTTACAAGAAATCAAAAGACTTCACGTGAACCAAATACTTACGAAGGATTCAAAAAAATTTTTTTTAAATTACAAAAAATTCAAAATAATGGTGTCGATTTAGAACAATTACATTTTTCAATAGAAAATTGCCTACTATTTCCATTGGTAAAATAAAATATGCTTTAAACACTTTATTTATGAGAAAATTGAAAATTAAATTGGTCATATTTTTTATGTTACAACATATTAAATATTACAAGGACCTTGTGTTGTTGAATCGCTTCTATCAATAAGAAAAGAAAAGCGAAGGTTGATTTTAAGGGGCAATACCACTGTGAAAGCATGGAAATTAAGTGATTTTCATGAATTTTTTTTTGTAGGTAGAAGTAGTTATTTTAAGATCGGACAAATAATAATTTATTGAACATATATTCAGCTATATTCAAAAAAATTTGTATAAACAAATATTAAAAATTGCATTAGTTATAAACTAGAGTGTAATGACGTAATAAAAAAATTATCCCTCCTTTTTTTAAGGGTTTGAAAAAATATTAATTTTTAGAATTTTGAAAAATCGCTACGTACAACCTTGGCCAATATAAATACAAAAAATTCAACAACAAAAAATTCAAATTGGTTCATTAGTTTTCGAGAAATCGATGCCACCGTATTAAAAAAAGTCGTTTTGAGAAAAACGCGTAAAGTTTTCATTGCATGTGAGATAGCGCTAGTTGAAATAATATGTGAAATATTAATACTTAACATTAAAATGTTTATTCCTGGGCCATATGATGGTTCATCTTCAGTATTTTCAGCATTGTTTTGACGTTTTTTTATGAATGTATATTTTTTTATGTATTAGCTCGATTGTCGGCGGTTTTTATGCGATTATTATTTGGTTGCACACAGTAGTCCTGGAGTATAACTTCGTCAATTTTCAAGATTATAAGTTGAAAATTTTTCTACATATTTTTGAATATATATACTTTCAGAAAAGACAAAAAAAATCGATTTTTTTGACCAGTCACAGTGGTATTTCCCCGTAATGATAATCGGCTAACTTTCGAATTTAAAATGAGAAAAGTCGTAACAGTTGACAGATTTCTTGGCGCGGCGCTTGTGCCAATCAGTGCACGTATTTAAATATTTTAAAATATTATTTGCATTTTTAAAAATATAGACTGCACCAAAATTTGTTTCTTTGTAGTCGAAATGATTATATATTTTTATATTTTAAATCAAAGTTGAAAAACAAATGATATTTTTTTCAAAGACTCTATTCGAGAGTAATAAAAATAATTCAAAAGACTTCAAAATAATTTATGATGAATAAAATCAGAATTTTCAAGTCAACTCTCACATTTTTCAGACCGGACATTTTTTTATGAGCTGCTGAAATTTTTTATAGTTTTGTGAAAAGAAAAGTTATTTTAAGAATAGAAATCCTCGTTCATTTGCCTAAAAATTTAAATAAAAAATAATTTTTTTTTTTTGAATGAATAAACTTGCTTCCGTATAAAAATAACAAGTGCTGAAACGGTTATAAGAACTATTTCTAAAATAATAAAGAAAAGATCGTAAATATTATACTTTTTTCTTTTATTTGACACATTCTAATCATGTATAAATAAAAGATTGGTGATTTTTTTATTAATTTTTTAAGCCAATGTAATTTTTTGAAACAAAGAATCAGTCAAGTAAATATAGTTTGAACTGTTACGTCTTATCAATTGACGTGCGGTTTATGAAAAGCAGTGAGCAAGTAGTGTTTTATTAGTAATAAACATCTCAAGAAGAAGAGTGAATTCTATTTAAAGTTCTTAAATATTCCAGCAAGTAGCATCCGCGTTTCTTGTATAATACCTCTTTCTTTGGTATTTTTTTCTCTGAATTTTGAAAGACTTTTCAATGATTTTATTCTCAGTTTTCTCTCGCATTCGGCAGTTATCTTCTAGAATGCTCAGTGGTCGCGAATTCAGACGACGGTAAAGATATCAAAGATAACTAATATGAAAATCAACTTCAGATATGAATGTCAATAAATGTAATTGAAGGACAGATTTTTAAAACATCAATTTCCGTGCTAGGTTATAATTGTATAATAAATAAAATACTTTTGATCGACAAATTTAACAGGAAATTTATTTCTCTTTTCCAGTATGTCGGGAACAAGTGCTGTAGCAATTGACAACAAAATCGAGCAGGCTATGGTAAGTATTATAGATTTTAATCGTTTTTCATTCAGCTTTTTCCTCCGTATAATTATAATTTTCTTGAAGTTTAAAGTTTCAAGCTTGATTTTATTCAACATAATGACCTATCTGGAATTGTTAGGGATTTTTTTAAAGTCAGGGAATGTTTTCTAGAGCGTGTTTAATTTTGTTTTAAATTTTAAAATAAAACTAACTTATGTTGAAAAGTCATCTTTTTTGGCGAATTTAACTGGTTCTGATTAAAAATTTGAATTCTTCTTTGGTTGGACATTAATTTTTTCTAATAAAAATTATATTTTTTAGTTGAAAATTTATCTTCTTTGATAGAAATGAATCTTTTTGATTAAAAAATCAATTTTTTTAGCTAAAGTTTCATGATTTTAGTTGAAAATCCATCTTTTTGGTTGAAAATTTAACAATTCCTGCTGAAGATTCTTCATTTCAGTTGCAAATTTATCGCTTTGTCTGAAAATGTAACGATTTTTTGAAATTTTTTTCTAGTGAAAATGTTCATGTCTTGTAAACTGAAAATATAACATCTCGATTTAATATTCCATCATCTTAGTTGAATATTAATCTCCTTGGTTAAACTCTTATTTTTACACTGAAAATGTAAGTTTTAAACTTTTGATTGACATTATTTCAAGATTCAACTATTTGGTTGGTATTTTGTCTTTTTTATTGAAAAACTTAATTATTTCGGTCAAAATTAATATTTTTAGTTTGAAATTCAAGTATTACATTGAAATATTCATAATTTTAGTTGAAAATTAATATTTTTGGTTGAAAATGAAGCTAAAGTGAAACCTCGATATAACGAACTTTGAATTCTTTTCTAAAAAATGCATTCATTTGATTTAAAATTTATCTATTCCAGTTGAATATTTATTATTTAAGTTGAATTAAAAAAAATAAAACTACTTAGTTGAAAGTTAAATTCTTCTGGAAAAATGAATTTTTTCGTGGTTAATTTTTTTAACTGAAAATTTAGCTATTCCATTTTTGTTTGAAAGCTGATTTTATTTAGTTTAAAATTAAACTATTTGGTTGTATTTTGTTGAAAATTCGTTCTTTTTCTTGGAAAATGAATCTGTTTGGCTGAAAATTCATCTTTTTGGTTGGAAATTCATCTTTTTGGTTAAGTTTTAAAGTCTTCTCCAAAAAATGCATCCATTTGATTTAAAATTCCAGTTAAAGATTTATAATTAGTTAAAAATTCAACTATTTGGTTGTATTTTGTTGAAAATTCGTCCTTTTTCGTAGAAGATTAATCTTCTTGGTTAAAAATTAATCTTTTCGTTTAAAAATTCCTGTATTCGAGTTAAGTATTCAGCATTTCAATTGAAAATTTATCTTTTTGGTTGAAAATAAAAATACTTGGTTGAATTTTAAAGTATTTTCTAAAAAATGCATCTATTTAATTTAAAATGCATCTATTTAATTTAAAATGCATCTATTCAAGTTGAAGATTTATAATTTCAGTTTGAAAATTCATCTCTTGTTAATTTTTTCTTAACTGACATTTAACTATTCCATTTTTGGTTTGGAACTGATCTTGTTTAGTTCAAAATTAAACTATTTGGTTGTAAAATGACCTTTTTTAATTAAAAAATTTAATTATTTGGTTGTACTTTGTTTAAAATTCGTTTTTTTTCGTAGAAAAATAATCTTCTTGGTTAAACATTAATCTTTTTGGTTCAAAATTAATTTTTTTGGTTGGATATAAAAATACTTAGTTAAATGTTAGTCTTTTCTAAAAAAAATGCATCCACTTGATTTAAAATTCATCTATTTCATTTGAAGATTTAAGATTTTAGTTGAAAATTCATCACTTTGATGAACATTCTTTTTTTACTGAAAATGTAACTATTCCATTTTTGGTTGAAAACTGATCTTTTCCAGTTGTAAATTCAACTATTTGTTTGAGAACTTATTTATTTTGTTCCAAAATTGTATTTTTCAATTGAAAATTAATTTTTCTATGTAAAAATTTATCTGTCTTGTAGAAAAGGCAATATTTTTACTTTAAAAGTTAAGAATTTGGAGGGTTTGAATTGAATTTAAGAGATTCTGGATAAAGAATTTTATAATTATTATTCAAATTCATGGACTTTAGAGAGAAATTCAAGAAATGATTAATTATGTATTTAATATTTATTGTAAACTTGTGAAACTGTATAAATATTCGAGTAGATTGTTTTAAAAAATACTTAATATTTGAATAGCTTCATACTATGACAAGTTAAACCTGGAACAAATTTGAGATACTTAAAAAAAAAAAAAAAACCTATAATTGTCAGGGATTTTTTTTCAGGATTTAAGTAGACACCCTTGTTAATAATATTTACGTTTCTAAAAAGAAATTAGAATTTCGATTGCTTCCTTTTCGATAAATGTCCTGCAATCTTTTTCTGAAAGAAATTGAAGTTGCGAGTTGAATTAAGAGAAGTTTTTGTTTTAGGATTTAGTAAAGAGTCATTTAATGTTTGCTGTGCGAGAGGAAGTGGAGGTGCTAAAGGAAAAGATAGCAGAGCTGATGGATCGCATTAATCAGTTGGAGGCTGAAAATTCAATTTTGAAAGCTCACGCAACGCCAGAAACATTAGCTCAGCTCAGTCAAGTGACCACGAAATTATCCATAAACAGTACTGGCAGTGGTCAATAGTTAACCCATTGTACATAAGTTTCTATCGATACTTTGTCAAGTACATAAGGATAATATAATTATTGTATATATAACTCTACGATTTTTAGAAATTTATAAATAATGAGATTTATTATATATATTATATATATTAGCATTAGTATTTTTTTTAAGTAAATTAAAGATAATAGATTATTTTTTACTATTTCAGTTTTACGTTTAGGAAATACATATTTAAACTACTGTAAATTCAAAATTACCCCTTTGGAAAAGGCGCTATATTTTAAGCGGCTTGTGAGTGAAACAGCGTTGAAATTTTGTTTTTATTTAAAGTTCAAGTCTTTCTTGTTTCTCTGTTTCTTGAGTACGTTGCAAGAACAAAAAATGGACTAACGCTACACAGCAGGCAGCTAGCCAGGCTTTCTTGTATTTTATCGGAAAAATATTTTGTGTCGTCGTCGTGTATTCGATTTTCTATGCCAAAGTGACAACACAAACTTACAAAGAATCGATTTTTCTCTTTGTAATCGAAATTAAAAGAGGCCTGGGAATGCCTTTTTAACAGTCGTGCATTTACTTGAAATCTAATCGCTTTTCGTACTACTATTTCTTTACGATGATGCGTAACATAAGAGTCGACAAATCAATCCTTGTGCTTTCACTTCAAAGGTGCGCCTCGTTTTGCAAACCTAATCTACGTCTTCTGTTACGTCTGATACACGCCTAATAAAACAAATTTTTAATCGTACCTCTTGTCTTTTGCGGAATAAATTCCAATACTCATGAGTTTTATCAATTATGAGATTGAATTACACTGAAAAAATTGGCCACTGCATCGGACAAACCAGGAAATGATACACTCCATTAATTTCAACACAAAATGATTTGCATATCCAGTTTCTCTTTTTTTTGTGTGTTTCGGGGGTGCAGCCCGGTTATTTAAAGCCAAATGAGAATCTATAAAATTCTACCCTTACCAGATGGTTATCTTGTATTGAGAATGGTTAAACTGCGATATGCCACCTGGTGACCAAAATCCGAACTAAAAAGAATAGGTACGATTTTAAAGATTCATCTTAATTTGTGTATACAAATTTTTAGCGATTTTTTTGTGGAGTTTAAGGTATTTATTGGATACTAAAAATAAGTCTTTATCGGAAACAAAGCGTTTTAGATGGAATTTACATATTATGAAGTGAAAAAACACAATTTTAGACAAATATTTTTCTCACAAAAAACAATGATTGTTCTATTTATTGTAATTTTCAACAGATTATAAACTTAAAGAGAATTATTTTGAAGCAAACATGAGCTCAAAGTAAATTTTTATTAATTTAGACATAAGATATTTACTATTTAAAAATCTGATCTGAAAGGTTATAATTCGTATTTAAATTTGAATTGTCTATTATTAGTATTCTGTGCATAATCTGGATAAACTTTGTCGCTACATACATTAATTAAAGTTTATTTAAGCTTATAATTCATTGAAACTTACATGAAATAGTGAAATAATTGTTGTCTTTTTTTAAAACGTTTTTGACAAAAATATGCTTTATTACTGTGTAAGGTGTATATTCTGTCTAAAACGATTTGTTTTTGATGAAGATTTGTTTTTAGTATTCAATCATTGTTTTAAACTTTAAAAAACATTCGTGAAAACATTTTTATGCAAAAATGAAAATACATCTTTCAAATTGTACCTACTCTTTCCAGTTTTCGACACCAGGTGGCGAAATGGTCGACCACCATTTTCAACAGTTCAAGGAATTTTCCAAAAAGATAGACTAAATCATTAAAAATCAACTAAAATTGCAGTTAGATTGAAGAAATTTAACACATTTTTAAAAAACGTCTGTCTTTAGTTCATTGGCTAAGGCAAGTACATGTTGCGTGAGATTATTAAGGTTCCTGAGCTTCAAAGTACAAAAAAATAGGGGTGTTATCTCCAAAATTGAAGAATCATCCCCTTCCTGAAATCTACGAAAATGTACCTTTACTAGATGTTTATCTAGTGTATTTTAACTAAAATTTTAAAAAGAGATAGGCAAAATCAATAAAAATGGATTAAAATAGCATTTAGTTTAAAAAATTAAAAAATAAATCTTTAAAACCTATTAACACTACATTTGATTAATTTTTTTTTAATGCACACGATATATATGTGGGAAGGGTAAATTTTAATTGATTTTAGGAAAGGAAACCATTTTAATCTATGAATTGCTAATCATATATTAAAAATGACATTTCTATAATTTTAAAGATAAAAAACAATTTTTCTTTACTTTGAAGCTCAGGAACCTCAATAATATTCTAATGTGCAGAATTGCTGAAAATAAAACCAAGAATCCAGCCACCAAAGGACAACCGCCATAAAACTAAATCCCCTTCCTTGTCTTTTTTTTATATTTATTATCATCAAATCAAAAGAAAAAAACAGATGTAAAAAATAATCACCAACGTTTCGGCACTCGTACATCACTCTTATCAAAACAAGACAAATTTGAGCAGGTAGAACAGCAACGAAACCACGATGCTCTCATTGATACCTGAGAATCAATATTCTCATTTTTATTTTATTTTTTTATATTTGTCCAAATAAAAAATTTCTTTTCATTTTTAGGGAAATTTCGATCTTATTTAAATTGCAACATGAACATTTTATGGTGGTCACCCAAATTTGGTCCTTGAATTCTAGGGTTTTTTCTCAGGAATTCTGCACATTAACTTGTTTGTTGAACGTTGAATAGGATTTTAAATTTGATTTTAAGAACATTTAAATTTCATAGATTTTAATAATATGTTAAAGTTCTTTAAACTAAATGCTACTTTAGATGATTTTCATTGATTTCGTCTATCTATTGGGAAAAGTTTGTTGAATTATAAAAGATATCTGGTAAGAGTTTAATTTCATAGATTTTAAGAAGGGAACCCATTTTGGACTGAATTGCTATTCATATTTTGCGTTATTTTTGAGAAAAATTATATTTTTAATATCTAAAAGTGAAAAAAAATTCTCAAAAACGAGTATTACAATTTTTTTCCTTGGTCTAAAATAACCGGGGTGGGGGGGGGGTCCTCGAAACGCATACAAAAGAGAAACTACATACGGTCAAAATTTAATGATTTGAAATTAAAGTTTTAAAAATCATTCTCTCATGAGTTTTAACTGATCACAAAAAATGTAAAAAATTTGAAAATTTGCCAAATGGCGGCTCTTGTTCTAAAATTATTGATTTTAATTGATACAAGTTTTTAATTGATTTTTAATTGATATAAATTTCCATGAGTGCAGGAGTTACATTCTCGGTTCAAATCTAGACCGATTCAGATTTTGTCTTGTTCTCTAAAAATGTTAAAACTTGGACGTTTAAATCTTTAAATGGTAGTAATATCTTCCGAATATTATATTAAAATATAAGAAAAAATTAAAAAGGTGGGGGTTTTCCAGAAAACATCCTTTATTTTTTTCATCGAATTTTGGAAAAAAAATATGTTCAGGAAAACCCCACGTTTTTATTTTTTCCAATATTTTTAAACATTTTTGCTAATATGAAAAAGGCCTCCTATCAGTTTTATGAGGGAAAAACCATTTTTGAGGTAGAAAAATTTTCCAAAATATTTATTTTTAATGTGTTGTAGTTGTTTACAAAGAATAAAACTTAAAAGATATACAGTACGTATTAGCCGTTATTTCCGAGGGAAAAAATGGTAAAAGTGTGGTTTTTGAGCAATTCAATTTTTAAGAATTTTGGAAAAACGGCCGCCATTTTGTCATTTGTCAACAGTTTTTAATTATTCGGATCGATTAAAATAGCACGAATAATTCTCACGCCGAATACAAAAATAAAATTCCGGATACATACTTGTTCGGAAAACACGGAATTTTAAACAAAACTTTTTTCAATTTTTGAGAATTCGGAGGTAATCTTCGAATGATTGTAAAAAACTAAAAAAATGTTTTATAAAACACTGTATTATATGTGCCCAAAATCGTATCTATGAATAAAATAGCTTTTCTATGATTTTAAGAATCAAAATGATAACACTGATAATGTAATTTCAAACGAAAAAACATTTTTAATGAACAAATTTTAAAAGTTACAAAAAACATTTAATTTTACAATGTTTTTTCCAAATGATTTTTTTTCTTACTGTTGCTTCTTTCCCAATTAAAAAACAGTGGCAGCATTTCAATAAATCGTGGCTTATTTGATCGAGAAAAATATCCTCTGCAATTCTACTGTTTCCAATTATGAAAATAAATTTTTACATGGCTGAAATGGTTATACAATTTTGTTAAAAAACAAACCATTTTTGAACAAAAAACTATATATTTGAAGATTATTTACTTATTTTCAAAAATGGAAACAGTAAAGTCGTAGGGAATGTTTCCTACGAAAAATTAATTAGTCAAAATCTATTAAAATGAAACAATTCTTTAAAAATGAGTAAGAAGTGACAGTTTTTTCTTTTATAAAGATATGACATAATATTTCAATTTTAAAATCATAAAAAACCTTTTTCCGTAGACCTGATTTTTAACACGACAATTTCGTGAACTCGTCGAATAAATAATTTCTAATAACTTTTATGTCAAAAGTCAATTAATTTTAATTTAATGTCTTATTCTGATGCAGTATTTCTCATTGGTTCGAAATAGTTCAACAAAAAATTTCTTTTTCATTATTCGATAAATGGCAGAAGAGCTTTTTTTAGAAATCTGCAAAATGCACCATTTTGCTTTTTCCGTGTCTCGAATATTTAAAGAAAATTAGTGGTCATTTTGGTAATATTTAACTTTTTCATATTTGATTTTCTGAGTAAAAAATAATGAGTAACCTTTTATTAATATAAAAAAGTTAATTATTTATCAAATACCCGGTCTTCCAAAATTAAAAAATATTTTAAAAATAAACTTAAAAAACTTAAACTTAAAAAATATTAATTCAAATGCTTAATAATTTACGCGTGTAAAATAGAAGATTTTAACACTTTTTAATTAAATGGCTTTGAACTGCAATATTTTTAAGTTTCCTAAATCGAGCAGTTAAAAGATTCCTGAGAAAAATAGAAATCCATGCTATTACTTTCAATGCTCTAATTTGAAAAATAGATCAATAAATTTGTAAATGTTTAAAATTAGAAATATAATTTCAATAAATTTTATATTGGTAACCTTACAAATTAAACGATTAACATTTTTTTGTTATTAAATAAATACTTTTGAAATTAGAAGCGAAATTATTTTTATTTTTATTAATTTCAAATTAATGATTGTTTAATTATTATATATAAATAGAAATTCAAGACATATACTTACAAATTAAAAATTCAAAAAAATTATGATTGTATTGTTCAAAGTTTATTGTAAACAATTGATTTTCAAATTGTACCGTTTTTAATATTTAAATTATATTTGTTTATTATGAATGAATCGTCAAATATTCATAAACATAAAAAATAGTTATTTTTTAAATAACGAAGGCCAAGTTGAATGTGTTAAACATTTCATATTTTTCAGTGAAACAATATTTGATTAGGATTTGAAATTGATTAAAAAGAATTTAATTGTCAATCTATTAATTTGAAATTCTTCTGAAATTTAAAATAGTTTATAAAGTTTGAATCCAACGTTTACATTTTTTAATTACTAATGTAATTAGTTCAATTCTTAATGTTAAAATCTGTAAATTGCTTAATTTTAAAGAAATTCATAATTGTCTTGTAAAATCAAGTATTGTTCAATTGGATGACTACGAAAAAATCGACTTTCTATTTTTTTATGGAATAAAATGTTTATAATATTCTCATGTAAAATTATGTAAGTATAATATTTTTCAATTCTGTTTTTAATACATTAGCCTTTTTCTTGAATTTTTAACAATTAAAAATAGAAGAAAATTGAGTTTTAAACATGAACATTGAAGATGATTAAAAATCTAATATTCAGCTGTTAAAAATTCTATTCAATTTCCAGTCGTTAAATCTTCAATTTTATTTCATTTTGAACAGAAAAAGACCATTTTTGTTGTTGTTAAAAATGTTATATTTATATAGATCTACTGAGAATTTCATAAATTAACATTTCAATCCATAATTTTCTTGTTGAAAAAAGTAAATTTTTTCGTAAAAAGGTAGGGGATTTATGAGGTTTAAAAAAATCCCAACTTTAATGATCTCCTCGTGAGTGTTCAAAATTGCATTTTAAAATTCTTTTAATTTTATATATGCGCTTCAAGATGAACACCCAAAACGAAAAATCTGTAAGTAACAATTTTTAGAATTGCGCATTGTAAACAGAATGATTTGATAATTTAAAAAATTAACGGTTGAACTTAAAAATTTAAACAAATTTATTTTAAATTGCATTATGTCACGTGATTGGCTAGATTTTTCGTCTAAAAGCGTGTAAAATTTCGTTAAAAATTAAATTCACTGTCATTTTCCGATTCAGCGGCCACCCTGAATAACTCGTCAAAGTTAAAAAATTGCTTATACTTGAGCATTGGATTTATAAACAATTTTAAATTATTGGACACTTACCTTAAAATAAGCTCTTGAAAATATAAATATGGAACTTATTCTAAATTTGAGACCATTTTTTTATTTAGACTGTTTTAGCAATATTCCTAAAAGTATTTCTGAACGATTTAAGTGGACGCAGAAATGTGATATCTTTCATTCTGCTTTTAAAGAAAAATGTAATTTGTTTTATTATCAAAGTTAAATGATTTTATGGAATTAACAAAAATCAAGTATGTATATTGAAAAAATGGCATTAAGAAAACCCAATTAAATTGTTACTATTTTATTTAATATTTCATTCATTTTGTTATGGTTAATTTTCGAAAACATTGTAATTGATTAAAAATATTATAAAAATCAGTAATAATTACAAACATGAATGAAAAGTAAATTTTACCAGCACAAATACTTTGACGTCCATAAAAGGATGAAAAAAATGTATTGGAAAATGCATTTTTAGCTAAGGACATACAATAAGAAATTTACTAGAAAAAAATAAAATAAAACATTTTTTTCCCCAATTCCGCTTTTGCAAATAAACACACCGAGAAAAAATACTATCAAACGGGGGTAGTTTTTAATTGTTTCACGGTAAATATGGGACAGAATATACACTAGATCTTAGTCGGAAAATAAAAATGTCTGATTTAAATTTATGATCACGTATTTCCCGTATTTTTTTATGAATTCACGGCACTTTCCCATCTTTTTCAAAGTTGCACAAAACTCCCGTGTCCGCGGGTAATTTGTGAAGGCCTCGATTTTTGGGATTTTTCGAGCGACCACCCTCTAAAACATAAACAATCGAGAGAGAAAAAAATCTTTTGCTTTTATTAATGTATTTTTTATTACTGTTTCTAATAATTAACAACTGTCCTTATGTCAGTTGTACGTTTCCTACAATTTTCAGTTGTGATTCGATATTCCAGACAATCGAAATTTCGTATCGATGACTGAACATTTACAAAGTTTACTTAAAATCGGTTAAAACCAGAA
Organism: Belonocnema kinseyi; assembly: GCF_010883055.1. Classification (NCBI taxonomy): domain Eukaryota; kingdom Metazoa; phylum Arthropoda; class Insecta; order Hymenoptera; family Cynipidae; genus Belonocnema; species Belonocnema kinseyi. The sequence continues at coordinate 109,088,231 of NC_046658.1, read as the reverse complement.
AGTAGTCCCCCTACTTTTTGGTGAAATATTGAGACACTCGATTGTTCGCAGTAGTCTAAAAGTTGAGAAAGTTTTATTCGTCCCTATAAAGGCTAAATATGACACATTAACATAAAACCTTATCAAGACGAAGACCAATTTTCTTGATCGGGAAAAAATTACACCTTACAAATTTATAAATGTTATAAATTTTTCTAGGAGCAAAAAGAAAAAATAACAACTTATTTTGCTTTTTTTTTATATATGTTATAATAATTAATGCGGTTTCCTTTGAGGAGTGTCGCAGGTGTACAGAGAACGCATGTTCATACGAATCCAAAGTTCTTTGTCTTTATAGCGAGTAGCAATTTGTGGCGTAGCACGTGACGTGAGCTGTACAGTGGAACGTAGAGTCGGGAGATGCAAGTATTTGCAGTTGGTAAGTGGGCGTCATCGGCAGGTCGAATTGTTACACTTGGCATTGGCTGAAAACCATCCTCACTCGCAGGCAAAGCAGGAGATCCAGTCCAGAAGTATACCTGCAATTTTATTTTATTGTTTTCAATACATTCATTCCATGGATTCATGTCGGAATTACTTGTTCAATTGACTGCATAGCCCGAAATGCTCGCAATACAGGGGAAATAGGATAATTTTTTACGAAAATAGGGGAAAATTGGACATGGCGGTCTACCATTTCGCCACCTGGCGTCCAAAACTGGAACTAGAAAGAGTATGTACAATTTTAAAGTTGTAAATTAATTTTTGCATAAAAGTGTTTTTACGATAGTTTTGTGAAGTATAAAACATTGATTGAATACTAAAAACAAATTGAATAAACTTGAATTAATGTATGTAGCGACAAATTTTATCCAGATTATGCGAAGAATACGAATAATAAGACGATTAGGGTGGCCGTTTTAATCCAAGAAAACATTAAAAATTAAGCGATTGCATTTTTTTATGAACTGAACACATGTTGAATTAAAAGTTAAATTATTTATATTTTAAATGGTTAAGAAATCCTTAAAATGCTTACAAATTTTATTTGAAAATATTAAAACATATGCATGTTGTTTACATTTGTTTCCCCATTTTTCAAATTATTTTTTAAATTATTTCAGAACTTCTAAACATCCTTTAAAATGAATCTAATTTTTTCGAAAATTCTTTTTCCATTCTGCCAAATTAAACAAATTTCCTTAAAATCTTCCACATTCATTTTTTATAATTTTGTAAAACTTTCTAAATCTTTTTCAATAATCACTAAAAATTATAAAACCAGTAATCAACAAAAATTTAACATGAGAATTCAATTAAAAAAGGTAATAGTGGATATTTGAACCAAAAAATATTTTCATTTTAAATCAAAAAAAGATCAATTGAACCAAAAAATGTAACATCTAAGAAAATGTAATATTTAATATTTCAAACAAAAAAGATTAAAATTTTTAATCAAAAAGAGTTAAATCCAACCAAAAAGACGAGTTTTTTTAACAAGATAGTTCAATTTTGAAACCAAAAAATGAATTTGTAACCAAGTTGATTTTTCAGAAAATAAAAAAATTCTCGAAAATTAATTTCCAATCAAATAGAACGACTTATCAATACAATATTTTAATCTTCAACCAAAAAAGACGAATTTCTAACAAAATAGTTGAATCTACAAGCAATACAATGATTTTTTTTATCTAGTTTAGTAAAAACAAAATTCTTAACGAAAAATGTAATAGTTGCATTCTTAACTAAAAAGAAAAAAATGAAACAGTTTGATTTTCAGTAAAGAAAATTAATTTTCAGCAAAATATATTTTCAACCAAATAGCAGAATTTCTAACGACAAAATATGGATTCTGAACCAAGTGTATAATAGTAGACTTTTCAATTAAAAAGAATAAACTTTCAATCAAAAGTAGTTGGACTTTCTTATTGGGTTATATAAATTCAGTTCCCATTTAAGCGAAAAAAAAACCGATAAATAAGGGGAAAAGGAAGAAGTTTATTGGAAACAGGGAAAGAGGAAGGAACTCTTTGAAAAGGGGGAATAAGGGAAAAAACATCAAGTCAGAATCTAGCTTTTAAATGAAAAATTTCCAAAAATACTAACCAGATCCTGTCGCTCGACATGTGACATTTTCTCAACGATAGACCAAAGCCACCGTTTGAATTTGACGAGACGCTCAGTAGATTCGCCGGATTCGTCGTTGAATGAAGTGTAAGAAATTAGAACGGAGACATTAATATCACCAACCCCGTTTAAAAGAAGTCTCAGATCTTCCGAAGTTAAACCGTCTAACGCTCCATCTGGCAGAACGTCAAAAACGCCTTCCCTCATCGCCTCGAGTGCTTTCTCCTGTACTTTAAGCATACGTATTTCCGCATATTTACGTACATAATCGTACACATTACTCGCGGTCACTTCAATGTCTCTGCCATTAGTTACGAGCTCAATTGAACCCCCTCCTTCCTCAGGACACAGATCAATACTGAAAAAGAAAATTCAGTTGTTCATCAAGTCTTTCATGTACAGAACAGGGCTGTCACAGGCTAATGTACTTGAAAAAGGTAAAAAAAGGAGACTAATAAAATATAAAAAGTGACTACTGTTTACACAAAAATAAGACAAACTGAAGTTTTCATTTTAATCAATTTAAGAATATAAATTTACTTAACTAATACTAAAACTAGAAAAATTAATACTATTACATAACTTCCTTACTCTTCAATCAAGTGTATTAATATTATAGGTCAATCGATTTTCATTGGATCAAAGAATCTTCTGTTATTGCATCCATTTTAAATTATGTTAATGAACAAAATTTGACTATAAAAAATAATTTTTTCAAATATTATGCATTAAAATAGCTTTCTTACTGTTCTAATGAAATTAATTAATATTATAGGTCAAACAATTCGTCTCAAAACAAGGAATCTTTTATATTCTTGCATCAACTTCGAATTATGTTAATGAAAAAAGCATTGTAATAAAAAAACCGTATTTTCAAATATTATGCATTAAAATAGTTTTCTTACTCTTTAATCAAATGCATCAATATTATAAGTCAATTGATTCGTTTTCAATCAAAACATTTTTTTTATTCTCGCACAAACTTTAAATTATGAGAATGCAAATTTTTTACTATAAAAATCGATTCTAAATATAATATAAATGACGATAACTTCCTTACTCTGTGATAAACTGTATTAATACTTTAGTTTTAATCTATTCGTTTCAAATCAAGGGATCTTTTATATTATTGCATCAACTTTGACTTGTGTTAGCGAAAAAAGTTTTACTATAGATAAACGATTTTCAAAATATTAATAAGTGCTAAAAAAAACTTCAATAAATATTTACAAAAATCCTTTCGTCAGTTTTGAGATATTAATGGTGAAAGCAAATATTAAAAATGTCATCAATTTAACTTCAACCGTTTTCAAGTTTTCCTGTTCACAAAAAAGTGTGATACACACAAGCACGCACGCGCGCCCGGTCAATTGCTTAGAACAATGTACTAGACATTCTAAAATTGAGGAACTTTTGATTAAATGAATTACATTTTTTTTCGAAAATATAACCATTATGAGAAACCACTATTTGAAAGTAAAAGTGACTACTGATTACACAAAAAGAAGCCTATAATGTAACAGTATTAGGAAACATTTAACGAATTCCCTCTTCACTTTTTATCATTTATTTTCTCTATTAATTTAATTTATGTTCTACAAAAGAGAGGGTGTTTCCAAACTCTTAATTATCGTAAATGTTTAAATCAAAATTTTAACAAAGTTTAAAAATAATTGATTTTCAACAAAATAGTTAACTTTCAAGCAAAGATACTTCCCATAACAGTCATAAAATATACTTTTTATGAAAAAGAAAATAATGAAAATATACTACCGTAAATTAATAAATAGACATCTATTTTTTTAGTATTTCAAATTTGTTCTTTTTGGAATGTTAAACTTATGAAGTAGGAGAAGATAAAATTTCTATTTAAGGAAAATCAAACAATTCAACAAAGTAGTTAAATTTTAAAAAGAAGGGATCTTCAAATAAAAAATTTAGTTTTAAATGAAGCGGTTCAACTTTATTTCAGTCAAGTAGTTGAATTTTCAAATAAAAAGGACGAATTCTCAAAGAAAAAAATATAATAGTAATTATTTCAAAAAATAATTGTATTTTTACCAAAAATGATTAAATTTATACGAAAAAAATGAATTTTCAATAAAACAGATGATGATAATCCAAAAACATTAATTCTTAACCAAGAAGATAAATTTTCTAAAAAAAAAAAATAATTTTTAACAACATACATGAATTTTAAAACAAAAAGTCGAATTTCCAAATAAAAAATATCAACATCTACCGAACAGTAGAATAATTAAATTTATAATTACAAGAAAAAATAATTTTTAGTTGAAAAAATTAATTTTCAAACACAAAAAAAAATAATTATATCAACATAGTTGAATTATTCAACCAGAAGATGAATTTCCAATTTAAAAGATAAATCTTCAAACAAACAAAAATGATTTTCTTTCGAGAGTAATACATTTTCATTAAAAGAGTTGATTTTTTAGGTTGAAAAATCTAAGGTTTTCAAAAACTGACTTTTAACCCGGAAAAGATGAATTTTCAACAAAAAGGTCACGTTAATTCAAGAAATGATGAAGCTGAAAGAAAAAAGATTTAACGGCAAAAGATAAATTTTTTAAAAGCCAGTTAAAATTTTAAAACAACAGTCAATTTTTAACCAAGAAATACGACATTTACAAAAATATTTTCTATAAAAAAAGACGAAATAATTTACTTTCAATCAAAAAATTAAATTTCCAACAAAATAAATAACTTTTTACCCTAAAAATATTATTTCTGAACCAAAAATATCATAGTAGAATTATCAACTATACAGAATTAACTTTTAACCAAAAATAGTTGGATTTTCTTATTGGGTTCTATTAACTCAGTTCCAATTTAAACAAAACAAACAAAAATCAGTAAGAGGGGAAGTTTCTTAAAAACAAGGGAAAAATAGGAATTTTTTAAGAAATGGGGAAAGGGAAAAAATATTCTTAAGTCTGATATTGAATGGCTTTTTCATACATGCATTAACTCGATTTTATTTTATTTTTTTAGATAAAATCTAAATTGTGACAGATTAAGTTGACTAAAATGGCGAAAAGTGACTGGATGGCAGCCCTATCAATTTTATAAAAAATATAAACTCTTTTAGAAAATAGATAAATAAAACTCACCTGAATGTAAGTTCTAGTGCTGAGAATAAACTGTTACTGTCCTTAGTCTCCGCATCAATCACTAATTGCCTCAGACTTTCGAAAATGACGCAGTCAAAAAATGCAAGATCATGGAACCGTATAGGTCTGGCCAATATATATTTGATTACATGTCGATTTAGGAATATTGGACATAATTCGTTTTGTAAAAGACATAATCCGATGAGTCTGTAACCAGAAAATAAGAATTATTTACTTACATAAGCAATATGTACCTCTGTAACTAAATAACGTTCTAATTTTTCAGTTTTCACGTACCTTCCTACATTTCTGAATGCATTCAGTCGCTCATAGCTGGCTCTACCTTGCCGAGGCGTATAAAATCCCCTCTTTCCAGGGGAATAAAAAAGAGGTGCATTATCCTCCGTATCATCTAAGAATATACTCTCCATGCTTTTCTTTTTGCTACTTCCACAGCGTTCGGTTAAACTAAAAACGTCAAGGTCAAGGAGCGCCTCGCTTGCTAAGTCTTGATTGTGACTGTGAATCAGCTCAAACGCTTCATCGACTTTTTGCCTGAGAGCTTCCTCCGACGCGAGTAACATTAATAATTGCGCCGGAGAGAGCTCGAGCAACATTCCAGTGATTTTTTCTGCGAGTGTGGGTCTCAAAGCGTGAACCTGCAAAACGGGAACGTTTGATTTAAACTTTCAAATTATAAAATAAAAACTTCGAATACAAAGTTATTTTTAAAGTTTATTTATTTTCAACGAAATATTTAAGTCCCGAACCAATAAAAGATGAATTTTTACTAGCTGTATTTTTAATAAAAATAATATTAATTTTTAATTAAACAGATGGATTTTCTAACAAAAAGACGAATTTTAAACGAAATAGTTACATTGTCAGCCGAAGAGAGGAATATTCAAATAAAATGATCAATCGACAAACCAAAATTTAATAAAGTAGTTGAATTTTTAAGCAAAAAGAATTTTCAAGTAATTTAATTTTTAACCTAAACAGACGTGTTCTTAAAGAAAAACGCAATAGTAGATATTTAAATGAAAAAAATATTTTAATTTCAAATAAAAAAAAGTTTAATCCATATAGAAAAGAAATGTTTAAAAATAAAATAGTAGAATTCTCAACAAAAAACAGATTTTTCAGGCAAGAAAAATAATTTCACCTAAATTATAATTTGAGAAAAATAATTTGTAACACAAAATAAATATTTCTAATAACTATTTATTAGAAGTATTATTCAGATATGTAAAAAAAGTATAATTTTCTTATTTTATAGGACTTTAGAATATTTCAGCAAAAATCCGAGTCAGTTTAAAAGAAATTTTAGGGATTTTTCGAAAATTGGAAGTAATAAAAAAATATTTGATAAATTTTCGGAAATCTTTCCAAGTTTTAAAATATTTTTTATTTCGTTTTTTTAACCTTTTAAAATCTTAAATTCCTAAATATCTTTTGAACTAATTTGAATTTTTCCTAATATTTTGAAAAATCTATCAAATTTTTTTTTTAAATCCTTCTGATCTTTCAGATTTGTTATATTTTGATATCTATTTTCAAATTTCTTTAAATATTAATTTTTCAAAATAAACTGTCATTAAATATTTTCCAAAGATTCTTCGTAACAGTTTTTTTTTCTAGAAGCCTTTTCAACTTAAGAAAAACTTTGCAACTCTTTTTCCAAATCTTCAAAAATGTACGCTTTTTTTAAATGTTCAGAAACCTTTTCAAATTTCAAATAATTGTTTCATCTTTGAAAAACTTTTTGAATATTTTTTAAAATTCTTTGATTTTTTTTTAATTCTGCAAATTTAGAAAAAAATTCCTTAAAATCTTCCATATTCTGTTATTTTGAAAATCTTATGAAATTTTTAAAAATATTTCTAAATATTCTCGTAAAATTAATGTTTAAAAAAAAAATTTAATTTTACCTGGAATTTTAAGAACATCTTTTTATTATCGACCTTTCAGCCCTTGGGAGGCTTCAAAACCTTATTCGGAAATATTAAAAAATCTACATTTTGACTTCACATTTTTTCATTTTTTAAATTAATTTTGAATCTTTGCAGTTGAATTTGAATTGAAATCAATTCTAAATTTCTTTTTAATTGGTTTGAAATTTGTAATCTTATACATTTGATCAATTTTGCATCAAATCCTCCACATTTTTCTCCTAAATGCGAGGAATTAATTTAAAATGTTTTGAAATCTTTTTCAATTTCCGCTTAAAATTGATTTGTCAAAATAAATAAATCAGTTCAAATATTTCCGGGAATTTTAAGGCATTTTTTTTATTCCCTTGAAACCTTGCATAAGCTGTTAAGAACAGAATTATTTCACAATATTATAAAATCATGTACAATTAAAATATTCTCATCAAACAATAATATTTAGAAACATTAAGAAATACATTCTATCATGAAATATAATTACTTATTTTTAAATTCTGATATACTAAACTGAATGTTGAATTTCTCAATTAAAAAATTTGAACGCTTTCTATTTAAAATTGTTCCTTTTATTTTGAAATGAATTGTTGTAATTTTTAAAGATTGAGTTTAACATGATTCAATTTACACAATGTTAATAATTATACAATTTATAAAGTATTCAGCTAAAATGATTTAAATATGGAGGATTTCAAGTTGAAATTGGGCAATAAATGTTGAATTCACATTTCTTAAATTTAACGATTTAAATTTAAATCTTAACATTTTTTAAGGTTTTATTCAACTTAAAATACATAACTATTAAGGTTTTCACTTTGCATTAAATTTGCAGAATCTTTAAGGGATTGAATTTCAAAATCTTGAAAATCCAATGTTTTATTTACAATATTGAACGCATACAACATAAAAGTGAACAACTATTAAAGTTTGCATTTTGACAATGTCCAGATATTAATATGTCACTTTAAAATGTTTGAAATTGCAAGGATTTCAATTACGAAAATTTCAACTATTAATGTTTTCAACTTGAAATAAATTTGTTAAATCTAGAAGGATTCAATTAAGTTTCGGCCTAAAATTATTCAGCTTTGAATGATATGAATTAAAAATGATTTAATCCAATTTTCAGAAATTTAAATTTGAAACCAAACCACTTTGTATATTTTAATCTAAAAGTATTGGATTTTACATTCTTCTAAAATTGAAAATTGATTCGTACGCAGGTTTAAAATAAACATTTAAATTATACATTTTTAAATTAAGAACGTTCCTCAATTAAAGAATCGCAAAATTTAAAAACTCTATAATTTAGAAGTGCTTTAAAATATTAAATTTCCTATTGGAATTGTAGTATTTTTAAGGATTTCAAAACAAACTGGCTAACCTACTTTCCATTGCAATAAAAATTTAGTTTCAGAAGAAAAAAAACATACCTTAGGATAAAGCCTATCTCCTAATTGCTGCTGATGCATCGTAAGGTGATCATTGTTCAAATGAATTGCAGGTGTAGAGTGAGAATTTGCAGTTGAACTACCAGTACTGGATCCACTTGCACCCTCAACTGCACTAGATGGATGGAACGAACGTGCATCAAACGAGAGAGGTCTTCTTGTTTCTCTACATTTTCCGGAAGATCTTGAATTCTACAAAACAACAAATTAATAATTAATAACGAACATTACTAATCTACACAACTTAATATATATGTGTGTGTGTGTGTGTGTGTGTGTGTGTATGTATGTAGAAAATGTTCTAAGTTACCTGTCTTCTAAGATTGTGTTCACGATCCCCTCTGCTCTTCAACTTTTGAAGAACATTATACTGCGTGTATTTCGACCCAACCTGTGCAGCTTCAAGATTCGGAAGCTTCTCATTCGCCAGTAACGCCTGATAATAAAAAAATTAATTGATTACTAAAAGGGACGCCTAAATAGATCGCTAACGAAACTATTTTAATGATAGATTAATTGTAAAAAGATTTCCATTTTACAGAGAGAAAACAAATTGCGTTAACGATCTTTGTCCCTGGTAATGTTCAATACTTTTTGTCCTGAAATGTTCTTAATTACAAGCCAATGCATTTATTTTACAGAACTTGAAATAAGAACCACGTAATATTCGGGGTGATCGGACAATTTATTTTACAAAATCCATGATTTACAAAATGATTTTACAAAATCCATTTCTTCATTTTCCCTGGATATTAATATTCCAAGACCAGAATTTTAATTGTATAACATATATAAAATAGAATCTTTTATGAATAGAATCAAAATTTTTGTATTAAAATTTATTTAATTATTTTAACCAAAAAATATTTATTTTTTAGAAGACAGCTGCATTTTCAATCCAAAAGCAAGTATTTTCTTTCCAAATAGACGAATTTTCAACAAAACATTTGATTTTTACACCGAAAAAGATAACTTTCCAACAAAATGCTTTATTTTTAGCAAAAGCATTACATTTTCAACAAAATAGTTGATTTTTAACCAAACCAAGATTTACTATCAACAAAATAGTGGAATTTTTAAATAAAAAAAGATGTATCTTTAACGAAAAATATAATAGTTGTTATTTCAACAACAAAAAACGAATTTATAACAAAATAGTTCAATTATCAATAAAATAATAAATTTTTCAACAAGATTTCAGAATTTTCAACCTACAGAGATTAATTTTTAATAAAAAACGTAAAAGTTGATATTTCAAAGAAAAAAGATTTAATTTTTAACAAGAGATGAATTTTGAAACCAAAAAGACAAATTTTCGATAAATTAGTTAAATTATCAACCAATAAGACGAGTATAAGCCACAAATAATAATTTTCTGCCAAAAAAAGGCGATTTTTCAACAATACAGTTTATTATTTTCGATCCAAAGAGACCAATTTTCAACAAAAAAGTTAATTTAAAAATTTTAAAACAAACACTTTTTTTTTAAACCAAAATACGAAATTTCGACCATAAAGACTGGTTTTCTAACAAAAAATGGAATTTCCACTTTAAAAATATAAATACTTATTGTCCATAAAAAATAGAAAAGTTACAATTTCAGTTTGAAACAATCATTTTAAACCAATAATAAAAAAATTCAATTCTCAGCGAAAAATGGAAGTTATATTTTCAGTGAAAAATTTCCTTTTCAGCCAATAAGCTGTACTTTCAACTAAAGTGATAAATCTTTAACTGGAATTTTCAGTAAAAGAAATTAATTTTCAAACAAAACAAAAAAAAGCGAATTTCCAACTACCGGCGGAAATCATCTACAAGCCTTTTTTTTAGCTGTAACTAAAGCGCCTTTAACTTTTATAATATTACATGAAATTGTTTTCCTTATAATTCCGCGAAACCTAATGAAATTCTGTGTCTAATACGCCTTGGCGGTTTGATTTTATACATAATCCCCCAACGTATTTTTTTTTTTAAATTATTCACATATTTTTATATTTTCCCCTAAACTCTGCCCTAGGATAAAATTTGATGTAAAAAAGTCGCAAAATTTAAATAATAATTGAACTCACCACATAATTAAAAAAATTCAAAGTAACGATTTTTATTATTATCACTAAAATTGTTTAAAATATTATAAACGATGATTTAAGAAAATGTAACTATTTACATTTTTTTAATGTTTCTGATTGTTTGCACCAAGTTTGACCCTTGGGTAGAATCTAGGGTGAAAATTCTAAAAATAACTTAACGACTTAAAACAATACTATGGAGATTGATCTTTAAAAAGAGCCTAAGACCTTAAAAAATGTTATTTATACAATAAATAATGTTAATATTAGTATATATTTTTTCGAAAAGATTGAAATTTGGCTTTTTAAAAATCTTATCACAAAATTGACATTTTTCCTTGAATTTGGGCTTATTAGATACATACGTTCCATTAAATTTCTCAATATTGCGAGAAAAATGCCAATGTTAATATTACAAAAATTAAGACACTGAAGCAACAGCTCAAAAACGGGCCTGCAGATAATTTCCGCTGGTAGTGTAGTTCAGGTTTCAACCAAGTATTTCTATTTTAAAAAAAAGGAATTCTCAACAAATAATGTAAAAATAAACATCTAAAACATCTTTTTAGTTTAAAAAAAATAACAGTTGAATTCAATAAAAAATACGATTTTTAAACCAAAAAGGATGAAATTTCCACAAGGAAACGAGTTTTTAAACCGAAAAGACGAATTTGCAAATAATATTGATTTAAATTGAATTTTCAATACCAAAATAGAATTTTTCTAGAAAACAGTTGAATTTCCAAACAAAACAAATTTATTCACTTAGCAACTAAATAACAAATTCTGTAACTACAAATATAATCGTCAGGAGCAAGAAACCGAAGAAAAGCAATAAATAGAAATAGAAATACAAGGCAAATAAATGACGTACAAGAATTTTATATCAGGGCAGTTACAGGCTTGATTTTAAAAATCCTTTAACTTTTTCCCAACTAATTTTTCATTTTCCTTAGTCATTAATATTTAAATACCAGAATCCTAATGTTGCAACATTTTTAACATAAAATATTTTATCAAAGCAATCAACCAATCTTAAATAAAAATTTAAAAATTACTATCCTTGATAGTTATGTAAAGCCACCAATTTGTAACTATTGAGAGGAAATTTGAATTCAATATTAACAAGATATCTTATATTAAATTATTAATTTTAGACCTTAGTATAATATTTTTGATTAAAATGAACTGATATTCACTGCACTTTTAAAAAAGTTAAAATTACTCTAAACCTACAGGGTGGATACGCTGGGGCTTACATACATGGCGAGTTAAACGCTACCCGAATTGCACAACAGCAGGGGATAAGCCATTATACAGGGGTATTTTCATATTTCGCGCCTTTAAAGTTTCATTCGGATCGGCCATTCGGTCAAGTCCGTGCATCTTCGGATCAAGTTTATGATAGTTTCCATGGTTGCGTTCGAAACTTCAAACGGATATAAGTGTCAAAATAATATAGGTTATGTTATATAGTAATTACAAATAATAAAAGTGTTTAATTGATAATGAACTGAGATATGTGAACTGATAAGTAAACGTCATTTTTTTCTGTGTTAATAACATTATAGAATGGCTGCTGAGTGACAAATACTATAAAATAGTAATAATATTCTGCGCTTCCAGTGGGCAAAGAGTGAATGATGTTTAACGCTTATTTTTACTGAATAAAAAATATGAATAGACAGGATATGTTTCAAATAAAGTGAATGAAATATTACATGCGTAAACTTTAAATTGACATTGCCTACATTTTCTGACAGTGATTAGGGTAAACAGGTGAATCTGGACATAACCGTTTGAAGTTTCGAACGCAACCATGGAAGCTATCATAAACTCCATCCGAAGATGCGCGGACTTGGCCGAATGAACGATCCGAATGCAACTTTAAAGGCGCGAAATATGAAAATACCCCTGTATAATGGCTTCTCCTCTGCTGTTGTGCAATTCGGGTAGCATTCAGCTCGCCATGTATGTAAGCCCCAGCGTGTCCACCCTGTATAATCGTACAGAAATTCCCTGACTTTTGCAAAACTTTGATCAAAATCCCAAATTTTTCCCTGATTTTTAGGTTTTCTCAGACCTACGGGTCACCCTGATTATTTCTCTGATATTTTCGAACTCTTCTAATCTTTACAAACCTCTGCAATCGCTGTGTAGAAACTTCTAGCTACTCCGGAACCTTCACCTGGCTCATCCTTGAAAGTTACTTTAACACGATTTACTGCCAAAGGTGGAGTGTTGGTAGCTCTTCTGTTGTAGAGATTATACTGCGTATTCAGTTCCTTCATCGTTTGTACAAGCAACTGTGTCCTATCGCGCTCAACCTGTAAAAATTAAATCTTCTCATTGATTGTATTCTTCGTTGAGCTTATAATTGAAGAAACAAAATTTATACATGCCTTCGAGAGCGTTATGTCTTTTTGTTGCGAATTCCTAAGTTTTTCCATATCTCTACGGAACTTTGCTTCTTTCACAGGAAAACCTCCCAATTCTGAGACAACGGACCCAACCTCCAGACCTACATCCTCCATGAATACTCTTCCGAACAAGTCCAGCGAGAGTCTCCAGCGTCCGAGAAGAATGTTGTGAGAAATATTCGATCCAATTGTTGATAGAGATCTGGTGGATTCAACAGGACTCGTTTCAACTGTCTCGTGAGCAGAGATTTCGTGACTCGTTGCCGCAGGATCAACCTCTTCTGATGCACTTTGAGATTCCATGGTAGACACCACAAGAACTTCTGGTGCTCCGACTTTATTTACATTTGGATCCTGCGATTATATACCATTTTTTCATGCATTATATATTTGCTTATTGAAAATAATAATTAGGTATATTTATATTTCATTCAGCGATATCAGGGTGTCTACTCAATTTCTAAAATATAAAAAAATCCTAGCAATTCCAGGATTTTTCCAAGTATAATTTTTCTTTCCGGAGCCAAAAATAAAAATACTTAGTTAAACCCCCCTAATTATCCACTTGTGAATAGTTAAATACTAATTAGCTAAATTTATGAAAAAATCGAAACATTTTTAAATAATAGCAATAATTATACAGCAGTTACGCGAATTTATTATAAGTAAGGTTCTTTTAAGTTGCTATTAAAATTCAAATCAAATAAATCTGGATAGTACACCAAATTTAATTTCAACCGCTTTAAATTTCTCAAATTTCAAGGAAACATATTACATTTTTGACAAAATAGATGATTACATTTTTATTCAAAATAATTAATTGTCAACTAAGAAAAAAAAACGAAGTTCTAACCCAAGAGATGATTTTTTTAAAAAGTAGTTCAACTTTCAACCAAATAAGATGAATTCTAAATAAAAAAACTAATAGTTGTTAGGGTAATCGGTACAATTGTTGCCTCCTCCCATGATTGGCCAATTGCTTCAAGTATACGTAATTAAGAAATATTCACAATTAAAACTTAATAAACAGTGTAATGTTGTTATCAACACACTCCACGCTATTTATTATAAGTGTCAATTGTCAATATTTCTTAATATATGATCATTTTGAAGTGGCCAATTATTGTCAAAAGGGACTAATCACTGTAACTATTACCATATTTCAACAAAAATAGAAGAAAAAGAAATAACAGTTTGAATTCATCAAAAAAGAGGAAATTTTAACAAAAAATTTAAATCCTCAACCAAAACAGATTACTTTCAAACCAAAAAGGCGAATTTTCAGCAAAAGAATTGAATTATCAACCAAGAAATAATTTTTAGGCAAGAAAGAAACGATTAAATTGAAACACTTTTTCCTAATAAAAGATCTGACCATCATTAATATACTTTCGTTAATTGAAAGCAAGAATTTTCTTATTTCCAAATAAACTAACAACTACAGCCAAAAAGACAAATTTTCACACAAACAGTTGATTTTCAACAAAATCTTTGAATTCTCAACCAAAACAAATTAAGTTTCAAAGAAACAGTAAAATTTTTTATTAAAAAAAAATGTACCTTCTAATAAAAGGAGATCTATTTTTGAAGCAAAAAGACGAATTGTCAACAAGACAGATTTTTCAGTCCATAAAGAAACAAAAATTTAAAAAAAAATTAATTTTCAAGCCAAAGACTAATTTTCTACAAAACAGGAGAATTTTTAATCCGAAAATAGGAGTTTTCAATTAAAAAGGTAACTTTCAACCAAATAGTTAAAATTTTGAAGCCAAACGGATCAATTTTCTAAAAATAGTTGTATCTTCAACCAAAAAGGATGATCTTTGAACAAAATTGTTGAATCTTCAACATAGTGATAACATTTTTAACCAAATAATAAAAACTTTATTAAAAAAAAGGCGAACTGCATACTTTGTAATTGCAGGGCATTCTTAAATATACTCGAATTATCTCAAGTTTAATATAAAAAAAATTATTTTATAATATTAAAGACGAATTTTTAAAAAATCCATATTAAAAAATAAATAAATAAAAAATTAAGAGTTGTATACATTTTTGAAAGGAACTCTCTTAAAATCCTTTGAAATTTTTAAAAATAAGTTAAGGGCATATGATACTTAGAAAATTGTCGATTTTACCGGTTTTAGGTTCCCCCGGCTTTTTTTCTAGAATTATAAATATTTTGTCTTAAAAATTTGGGAAATGATAGCGAACATGCTAACGGACGTCCCCACACACTTTTTCTGTAGGTTAATTAAAAAAAGTTTTAATTTAGCAACATGTGATTAATTTTCATAGCGCTTAGCAAGTAGTATCGATTTTTTCAGTGTTACATTCCCCCGGCTTTTTTCCTAGGATAAAAAATATTTTGCCTTCAAAATCTGGGAAATATTTAAAGAGCTTAACACCTTCCATAAATATTATTATTCACCTATTTTTAAATTTTCAATTGCAATATTGTTTGAATCTTCAATTAAAAATCGTTTATATTTTTAATCTTCAAATATACAATTGATAATTCGGTATTAATTTGAAATCTGAGCACTAAAAATCGTATCCATTTAAAAATGTTAATATTAACCATATTTTTTCATTTAAGGCCATGTGATGAGTGGATCACGTGATCCGATTCGTACCTTACCGACACTTTTTTTATTTCCCAACTTATATTCACACGAAACGCCACATCGAGTTGAAAATTTGGGATACTAAACAAGAAGCACTAAGAATGGTGGGTCTTGCCCTAAATTTGTATAATTATGAAAACAGTTTTTTTTTGTAAATAATTTTTGTTGCTTTTTTTATAATTATTAAAATTTAGGGCCAGACCCACTTTTCTTAGTACTTCTTATTTATTATCCCAAATTTTGATCTCGATATGGCGCTTAGTATGAAAATAAGTTGGGAAACAAGAAAGGTGGCGGTAAGGTAGGAATTTGATCACGTGACCCACTCGTCACATGGCCTTAAGACAAAGTATGAGAAAGAGGTTTCTTCAATTTTTTATAAATCTTTACATTAATAAAATATTAAACGGAAATTCCGAACTGTTAAAAGATGGGTTTTGGTAGTTTTCGCAAATTCTTTAAATTCTAGAATTGACTAAATTTGTGTTTAATCGAAAAATGGAATTAAAATCGGCTGTAAATCTTGTAATTCTTGTTCAAATTTTGGTCTAATCGAAATATAATTTTATTATAAGATGTCGAACATAATGATAATTTTTATCCATATTAAAACAAAAGAATCTTCCAAATATGCCAATAGACCATCGTACTTTAAATTAGAATAGATTCAACGAAAAAATATTTTACCTTAAAAGTTTTATTTAAATCCTAATAAGTTTCGTTTTAAAACTAGGTCAATTTTAAAAAGACCGTTAAACCTGTAAAATTAGGAACGCTCGAAAAAATGTCCAGAATTTCTTTGACTAACAAAAATTCCCTGAATGTTTTCAGCTTTTTCAGGTGAGCAAAGAACGTGGACATTCGAAAATCCAAGTAAAATTTCTTTTTAATCGTTTTAAAACTTACCGTTATGGTTCCTGCTCTGACGATGACGCTCCTGCCATTTTTACAAATATCTTTTCCCTTTCCAGTTGCAACTTCACCTTGACTACTCGGAGATACGATGATTGGAGCCCTATCGATTTGTTCAGTCACAATTGATGATTGTCCGTCACCGGAAGGATTTATTGTTTTTTGTTTATCCTGCAGTGAAACATTTTAATTATATTAATCTGATAAACTGAAGATCGATTTTAAGAAATTTCGAAGATTTCTAGGGATCACAGCGGTCCAGTAATTTAATTTTAGGTAAGAAAGGGGATTTTTTTCGGGAAAATGGAATTTCATTAAGTATGAAAAACTTTTGATATCATAAGAGTGTCTCGTGAATATTAAAGGAAACTTTCCTCTGACAACGCCTTTTATTTAGCAAGTTTTCTAGTTATTTTTGTGTCTGCAATTTTTTAGATAGCTTTGAAAATTCTGTTGAACACTTCAGCACTTACAACTAATAAAAATATACCAGAAGAAAATTCAAGAAGATCAAATATTGAAAATTAGATAGACAACATATTTAAAAATTGTTTTCATGTTTGATTTAAAAAAAAGGGATTTTCATCAGAAAATAGATTTTGACTCCTTATTCTCAACAGTTTTTTTCCACTTGAATATGAAATGATTGAATTATTAATTAAATGAAAACAATCATCAATTTATATTAATTAAACAATTAATAGAGCACAATAAGAAAATCAAACTATTTTTTATCGAAAATTAACTTTTTTTGTTAACAATTTATATTTTAGGGTTGGAAATTAAAATGTTTGTAGAAAAGTTGTCCTTTTTCCTTGAAAATTAAACAATTTGGTTGACATTATTCTTTCTCGGCTGAAATACCTTTTTTGATTAAAGCATAAATTATTTTGTTAAAAATAATTCTTTTGGGTCTGATAAATCAACAAGTTATTTCGCAAATTAACTACTTTACAGAAAATTCGACGCTATTGGACACTGTTTTTCCCCTACAAAAATAATCTTTTTGGCTCGGAAAATCAACAGCTTGGTTCAAAAATAAACTATTTTGTTTAAGAAAACACGCATTCTTTGGATGAATTCAACTGTTTTTGATATAAAATAAAAATATTCTTTTGCTAGAATTTTAAATATTTCATTTTTTGCTGAGAATTATCTTTCATGGTTGAAAATTTAATCATTTTGTTCAAAAATAAACAATTTTGGTACAAATTCCTCCTTTTTGTCCTGATTTATCATTTTAGTTAAAAATGTAACTATTTTCTTAAAAATTTGTATTTTTGGGTTAAAAATTAATTTTTTGCTTGAAGATTCATATTTAAGGTTTTTCAAATTCAACTGTTTAGGAAAAAATTATTTTTGGGTTGAAAATTCAACTATTTTTTTTTTTTTTTAGAAAAGTCGCAAGCCAAGCAAAAAAAGATGAATTGTCAGCGAAAAATTTAGTATTTGAGACTCTAGCCAAAATATCTTTTAAATTTAAACAAGAACAAATTGAATTCATCTAATTAAAATGGGACTTTTCTAACAAAAAATAGTTGAATTTTCAACCCAGAAAGAATTTTTTCCTAAACAGTTGAATTTTAAAAACCTAAAATATGAATCGTTAAAAAAAAAAGTTTATTTTCAACCCAATAGTTTCTACCAAAGTAATTCAATTTTCAACCCAAAAAGACAAATTAAAAAAAAAAACGAATTTTCTACAAAATAGTTGAAATTCAATCAAAAAGATGAATTTTTCCAAAATTGCTAATCTTTCAACAAAATAATTAAATTTTCAATCATGAAAGATAGTTCTCAGCAAAAAATGTAATATTTTAAATTCAAGCTTAATAATATTTTAATTTTATATCGAAAACAGTTCAATGCATCCAAAAAATGCGTGTTTTTTTAAACAAAATAGTTGATTTTTGAACGAAATCGTTGATTTTCCAAGCAGAAAAGATGATTTTTGTAGGAAAAAACAGTTGAATTTCGAGCTCTAAAATATAAATTGCAAAAAAGTTCATTTTTAACTAAATAGTTTCTACTAAAATTGTTGAATTTTGAATCCGAAAAGACAATTTTTCAACAGATTAGTTACGTTTTCCAATACAGAGATGAATTTTCAACTAAAATTTAGTATCTTAAATAAAAGAAAAAATCATTTTCTGGCCAAAAACACGCTTTTTCTAGAAAAAAAAAGTTGGATTTTCAATCGTCAAATATAAATATTCAACAAAAAAAGTGTCCAAAGGTGTCGAATTTCAGTGAAGTAGTAAATTTTCGAAAGAACTTGCTGATTTTTCAGACCCAAAAGAATAATTTTTAACAAAATAATTGATGTTTTAATCAAAAAAGATATTTCGGCCGAGAAAGAATAATTTAAACCAAATTATTGAATTTTCAAGGAAAATATGACTTTTTAGAATTTTCAACCAAAAATAGTTTGATGTTCTAATTGTGCTCTATCAATTGTTTAATTAATTAAAATTAATAATTGTTCTCATTTAATTAATAATTCAATCATTTCATATTCAAGTGGAAAAAACTGATGAGAATAAGCAGTCAAAATCTATCTACTGTATAAACATTAATGTTATTTAAAAGAATTTATTCAACCACAGAATTGATTAATCTTTTAAGGTTTAGTTTCTCGATTAAATCGTTAGTGATTTCTTCGCTGTCGTCGAAGTCCTATAAATCTACAAAATTAGCAAATAAATCATATAAGAAATATTTGAAATTGCTATAATCAAAGAGTCTCTTTGAAAACGTCTTGTTTCATAATATCTTGGATTTCTCATTATGATTCTTAAAAAAAGAATCGAAACTATTTGAAATGAGGTCAAAATTCTCGATTTTGGCCCTTAGCGAGTTTTTTTCTTCTTCAATTTTAAGGGGATTGAGTGACGGTCTGTGACCCCTGGTTTTTACAAAGACTGGTACATCAACACCGCGCTGAAGATAGTAAAATAATTGTTTTTTTTTTTTTTTTTTTTTAACTGTAATAATATACATATAATATCTAATTACCGTGTATTTGCTAGAACCAGGTTCGCTTGTTTGCAAGGAACTGCGTCTACTTTCGGACATTGTGCTAGAACTAGGTCCCTGAATGATTTGACTGAAGGTTGGGGTGGCAACGACATTCTGATTGTCGACGCTGCGTGTCGAGAGACCGAGCCGCGTTGGCAGACCTTCCAGAGTATTTTGATTAGAACCAGTAGCACTAGACACAGGTGATTGTCTTGGAACGCCAAAAAGATCCTCACGCCTCGAATGTGGCTGTAATAAATGCGGCTGATCAGCTAAGGGTAATGCTTCACTCATGACTGTGTCGAAGGGATCAATTGGTGGACAACCGAGGCACAAAGTTGAATCTGATCTTTGTAGGAAGGGATGTTTTCTCCCTTTTCCAGTTGAATTACTGTTGTTTGCTACTCCGCAAACCGGGACTTGCAGTAGGTCTGGATAATCGACTGAGTCCGTCTCCATCGCCGTGTTTCCTGGCAGAGTGTCTTCCTCGCCTTCCTCATTGTCGTTCTCGTCCTATAATTATACATATATATTTGAGATAAGATAAGGGAACTCCATTAATTAAGGTAAGGGGTATCCCTCTATCATACTCCTTAGTTTATACCGATTTTGAAGGGTTTCAGGTGATACATAAAAGATTTGAAAGTATTTAAATAGATTTAAGGGGATTTAAAAAGATCGACAAAGACTTCACATGATTTTCATAAATTTCAATCGATTTAAAGAGGTTTCGATGATTTCACAGGATTCCTAAGTATTTTAAGAGATTTTGAAATATCCTAAAGTATATCCACGGATTTTATAGAATTTCCTAGGATTTCACTGCATTTCAAAGGATCTAAGAATAATATAAGGGCTATTGGGAATGGTTAAACTGCAATACGCCACCTGGCGACAAAAATTCGAACTAGAAAGAATAGTCATAATTTTAAAGATGCATTTTAATTTGTGAAAACTGTTCTTGTGGAGTTTATAATATTTATTGAATAATAAAAATAAGTCTTTATCGAAAACAAAGTGTTTAAGATTAAATTTACATATTATACAGTGAAAAACCCCACTTTTTGACAGAAATATTTTTCTAAACAAAAAAACAATTATTGTTCTCTTTATAGTGATTTTCAAAAGATTATAAACTTAAATGGACTTATTTTGAAGGAAATTTTTATTAATTTATACATAAAATATTTACTATTTAAAAATCTAATCTAAAAATTAGGGCTACATACATTAATTAAAGTTTATTTATGCAAAAATTAAAATACATGTTTAAAATTGTACCTACTCTTTCTAGTTCCAATTTTCGGCACCATGTGGCGTAATATGGTAGACCACCATTCTAATCGAGGTATTTCGAGGAATGATAATGGTTTTTAAAAAGATTTTAATATATTGTAAAAAATTTCAAGAAGTTTGGGTAGATTCTCAAGAATTTTCAGAGTCCAAACGGTTTAAAGTAATTTCAAGAGATTATGAACAATATACATGGAATTGAAAGGAATAAAAAGAAATTCCACAATTCAAACATTCATCAAAATAATTCACCGTATTTCAAAGGATTGTGAAAAGATTGCCCGCAATTCCGCGTCATTTCATGAAATAGTACATAATAAAAAAGAAACAAGATGTGTATCAAACAATTAAAATTAATTTCAATAACCAAAACAAGTGTTAATTAGCATATGCAAAAATGGGAAGAAGTAAACTTGTAATTTTTCTGAAGACAGTTGAAATTTCAATGAAAAAATTAATTATCAAGCAAGAAAGATGAATTTTCAACCAAGAATGATGACTTTTCTACTATAAAAGATGAATTTTTAATTCAAGAGAACGAATTTTTAAGAAAACTATCGAATTTTTAAACTACAAAGGTGAATTCTCTACTAAAAAAAAAAAAAAAAAATTCCAATGAATTCTCTAACTACAAAAAATAAATTAATGTGCAATTAAAATAATGAACCTTGGAAAAAATGAATTTCCAATAAAGAGTTCAAAATTTACCAAATGGTCGAATTTTCAACCAATAAGATGATGTTTTAACTAAAAAGATTAATTTTCTACCAAAAAACACGAATTTTCAAACGAAATTTTGAATTTTCAACTAAAAAAGACAGTTTCCAACCAAATAGTAGAATTTTAAACTAAAAAATATAACTTTTCTACCAAAAATGGAACAATTTTCGGTGAAAGAAAATTGATTTCATTCTAACAAATTAGTTTCAATTTTCCACAAAAAAATTCAATTGTTCTTAATGAGTTCTCTCAATTCAGTTAAAATTCAAGCGAAAAAACGAGAAAAAAGAGAAGCTCCTTGAAAAAAGAGGAATTCTTTTTTTTAAAAGGGAGAAATAGGAGAAAGAGTGTGAAGTCCGAAATATGAAAGTGATTTTTAAACTTATTAAGTTATCATTGAACTGTCGCAAAATTCGCAAATTTTGTTCAAATTTATCATCAGGAAACGTAATAAATTCTATCAGAGTTCGTAACGTCACTTCCACTGCCCCCCCCCCCCTTCACAAACCCTTAAATTGGTAATGTAGTTTATGGACTGCCCCTAAATAATAAGAAATTAATTTAATAACTAGATTAGAAAGCCTGGTGAATTATATTCTAACCTGATCGTTCCAAGTGGAGTAAGTCGATGCATCTTTTGGTGCTTCTCCTCTCGAATGTGGTTCCGAAAGCGAACGCATATAATAAACAAGAGCATCGAACACGTAAGCTACGTGTCGCAAAGCAGAAACATCCAGCACTGGTAAACTGTCCCTGTGCTCTCCATTGTGTGCTCGCATCAATGATAAGCAGTACGATAAGAACTCTCGTCTCGCCGAATTAGCATCGCCACCTGATAGAATTTGTTCAGATATTTTTTACTGAAATACTCAAAAGTTACTTTGTACGTACCAAAATCAGAATTCCAAAGAAAGACTAGATTATCCGCTTAAATATTGTAGGAAACAGGCCTCACAGTCCTTATGAGATATAAAAAGGATAACTTCTTTTTTAAAATGGGATTATGATAAAGAAGTTTCTAGGCAGTTAATTTTCCTGTTTATTTTTTTAAATTCATTTTTAGCTAGCTTTCAAAAATCCTTTAGATAGCTCATGATTTTCTACTGACAAAAATATAGTAGAAAGAATCCAGAAAAGCGGAAAGAATGAAAAATAGATAAACTTAGAAAATTATCATTTTTGAGTTTACCTATTTTTAATTCTTTCAAATTTTTTTTCTACGCTATTTTCATCACTAAATGTTTACGAGGTATTCAGCAGATTCTTTAGACATTGGTAGAAAAAGATCATTTTTAAATACGATCAAACGATTGAGTAGAAAATTCCTTTTGTTCCAGTTTCATTATTGATGCTTTGTGATTTTTTTTAACGAATACTATCAATAAAACGTTCTGAAGTCGAATATTGAATTATCTCTCAGGGACCACATATAAAAATCAGTCAAAATTGGAAGTCACTATTCGGACATACAAAAAACGTTAAAAAGAATTAGAATCCACGAAAATATAAATTTACTATTTCAGTTTTGCGATTCAATTTTAAATTGCTAATGTTTAAATGTCTTCAATTTAAACTTTTTTACTGAGGTCGAATATTCCAATTTAATTTTTTTAAACGCAATCAATTTAAAATTATTATATTTTGGCCGCTTCAAGCTTCAAATTTTCAAAACATTAAGACACAATTTAAAGTGATACCACCGGTTTACACTATTTAAATTTGAAATTGTCTTTTGATATTTCAATTTTAAACAGTTTAATCATCAACGCTTTTACTTTAAAATTGTACAATTTGAAACAATTTGAATTTAGAGCAAAAACTTTATTTAGAAACATTTTTTAAATTTGCAATTAAAAATTATTCAAGTCCAAAAGCGTTCAATTTGAAATTGCTCCATTTAAAAAATTGATCTGAAATTATTAAATTCTGTAAAACTTTTCAAATAAACCATGTTAAATAAAAAGCAAATAAACTGTAAAATTTAGAACTTTTATCAATTATAGAGTTCAAAGATTCAGATTAAGTTCAAAAAATATAAATCCACGTTAACATTTTCAATAGTCTAAATTAAAGAATCAAGCAATGAACTTTAAAAAATTTTTAATTAGATTATTTTAAGTAATTTTAAGCTAGATACATTAAAAATTGAAAAATAATTCTTTTAACTTAACAGTTCTTAAATTGGAAGTTAAATCATTTTAATTTTAAATAGTCTAGGCATCCTTCAAAAGCTTTAAAATTTTGTTTCAAAATCTTGAGAAATCTCGAAGTGGTTTTAAATTTTTCCAATTTCAAAATAATTTTAAAAAATTTGTTTGGGCCTTTTATATATATATTTCAAAATGAAATGAATTTTTTCTATAGCTTTTAGAAAATCCTGCGAATTAAAAAAAGATTTGAATTTGAATTTATAAATAATAATAGAACACTTATTATTTGTAAAAGTATTAGAGTAATTTTAAGAGATATTTAGAAGTTTTAAAAAGATTCGAAATAAATTTAGAACTTGAAATAATTTCAAATACTTGCAGCCGAATTAAAAATAAAATCTAGATTTTTGCAGATTTTAAACAGAAAATTTAGAATTTTTTTAATAATTGTGAAAGACTTCAAAAGCATAAAAAATTGTCTTAAGATTCTTAGGAAAATTAAAAAATTATTGTAACAGAAAGTTAAAAAAAAAATTATCAAAGAAGAACATGGAAGATTTTAAGGATTTTTTTTTTAATTTGCAGGATTTTCAAAAATTGTAGGAAAATTTCGATTAATTTAAAAATATATTTACAAGTTCTGAAAAAATGTCAACACACCTCGTTTAAATTGCTTGAAATAATTGCAAGTTTTTAATTAATTTTGAATCTTTTTAAAACATTTAAATATCTCTTAAAATTACCCAAATGTTTTCTACAAATAATAAGTGTTCAATTGTTATTGATACGTCAAAATTTAACAATTTCACTTATAATTTTACATTTTTTAATGACTAAAGAAATTAATAGAAATAATATATTAATAAATTTATTTATTAAATATAATATAAAAAATAATATGAAGGAAGAGCTGAAACTCTGGATTAAAAATATAGTATTGATAAATCATGAAAAATTTTATTTAAAAATAAAATTATCGGAATAAATGATGTATTAATTTCAATTCTTATCAAGACTTTCGGATAGAAACAGTTACAATCTGGAAATTCTCCAATTTTTAACGAATCTAGAATTGTTTGGTCAAAACGATTATTGTTCAGATTTCTATACTTGAGTACAGATCCATTTTTAAAATAATGTATTTATTTATATTTACAGTTGATAAAATTAAGCTGTTTTTATCAAAAATTTTCAACTTCAAATGCTTTTAATTTTTAATTGTTTAAATCTTCAAAACCCCACTTTAATCATTTCAAAAACCGTTAAAATCGAACTTGGGCAGATTTTTCTTCCGAAAATTCGTAAAATTCTTGGTTTCCCTGCCCGGCGGCCACCCTGGTTTTTATAAAAGAAGCTTCGATTTTAAAAACTTATAATTTTTTTTAACCTTTAAAACTGCATTTAAAAATTCTTTAAATTAAAATATATGCTTAAAAATTCGAAATCTAAAATGGAAAATTTTTGAAGTGAAAGATTTTAGAATCAAGAATTCTAAACCAAATGATATAATAATTTATAAAAATCACAATTTAACAAATTGTTTAAAGAAACGGTTGAAATCAAAGTTGGACTACATTTTTGTTATAAAATTTTTGGAAAATTCCCGGTCAAAAAATAAATTCACTGTTATTTTCCGGTTTCCCCCGGTTAAATTTAATTTTTTAAAATACATTAATTCTGGGTCCTCTTTATGAGGAATTTCATTTTTAAATCTTAATTTGAAATTCTTAAAGTCTGCATACCTTCAATTTAAACTAGCTTATTCAGGTCAATTATTTCAATCTAAAATTATTTATTTTTTCATGTTTCCAACACAAAATTGTTAAATTTAAATGCTTTAAAATTCTAATTATTAAGTTTCGGTCGGTTCAAGCTTCAAATTCCAAAAAATTATGGCTCAACCTGAAATGGTGCCATTTTGAACGATTTAAATTCGAAATCTAAACTATCCATTTATGCCGATTAATCAATCAATGATACTTTTATTCTACTGAACGTGTATATAATCCATTTGATTAGAAAACCATTTATGCTTCCCGTAAATTAAAGTAAATTATTTTTGATAAACTCAAGAGACCAGCATTGGCCCTAAAAGATCCTAAGGAATACTAAAACAAAGAATTCACGATATTTTTGAAAACGAAAAAATTTAACATTTTTGCCCCTCGATCTAATTAAAAAATTTAGACTATCAACTGAAAATAGGATACTATAGGGACCAAATATTGAAAATTGGTGACTCTAGGAACCGGTCTGTTAGGCCTGAGGAAATTGAAATTAATAATGTTAATAAAATAAATGAAATGCAAATTTAAATACATACAGGCTCTGGTTTGGACACAAATACCTGAGGTTCAATACGAAGCAACACAAAGATTAAAATTTAAATTCGGTAGATTTTGAATGATCCGATGCTAACCTTCTCGCTCCCGACTGCTCCTAGGTGGATCGCCAACGCCTGTAAAACCAACCGTGAGTCTTGTTGAACCTTGAGTGGTGGAGATATTCGAGCTTGCAGTAATACCACTGCGTTGATTCCGACCTGAATTTCCTTGAAGTGTCAACGACAGAGCTGCGGAATTGAACATGCCTGTAAAGTTTCCACTGGAGAGTGATGGAGCATTGTTTAGTGGATGTTCTGGATGAGTTGGATCAGCACTTCGCGTCAGCGAAACTCCAAATCGCAACTGGGCCTCAGTGGCATCCATCACTGTTAATAACCAATCCCAAGTTGGTTTCAAATGACCTTCCAGGTACATCTGTTGAATGATAAAAATTCGCAAAATTAAAGTAGGTAAGATCAGAATTGAAAGAGCTTTTACGCATTTTTTTGTTAATAATCCAAAAGTTTTCCAGAGATTTAAGGGATATGCAGTGTGTCTACTCGAATTATGGAAAAAATGACCTGAGAATTTAAGGTTTTTTTCCAAGTATCTCACGTTTTTGTTTCAGATAAATCATTTTTTTTTCTCAATTTCTAGGGATTCAATTAAAATGTTTAATTAAGGAACTTTGACAAAATACTGATAGTAAAAGATATTCCTTAATATTGTGACACCATAGATTAATTAATTTTAACCGAATAATTAAATTTTGAACTAAAAATGGCCAGTTTTCAACGAAACATGGAATAGTCAAATTCTCAGTTCAAACAATTAATTTTACAACAAATTAATTAATTTTTACAATGATGCATCTTTAGCTGGAAGAGATGAATTTTAAACCAAAAAGATGCATTTCTAATCAAAAAGTTTAAATCTCAAAAAAGCAGTTTTATTATTCACCAAAAAGATTCATTTTTAAACAAGAAGAATACTTTTTTACCCAAAAGCACGATTTTTCAACGAAGTAAATCAATTTTCAACGAATTATTCGAAGTTTCAACAAAAGAATAGTTAAATTTTTAATCAAGAAGATGAGTTTTCAACTAAAATGATCAATCTTTAACTGGAATAGTTAATTTTTGAACCAAAAAGGTGAATTTCCAACCGAGAAGATTAATTTCTACCAAAAAAGACGAATTTTCAACTCAAAAAGATAATTTTCAAACCAAAAATTGAATAGTTAAATTTTCAGTTAAAAAACTAATTTCAAACAAATTTTTAATAAAATAGTTGAATACAGCAACATAAAGTTACATCTGCACATAAAGAATCAGTGTTATCCATTTTTATATTGCAATTAAAACAAAAATTAAGAATGTTCTCTCTCGAACTTCGATTTTTTTTGCATTTTATTATTCCACAGACATTTACTATTTTTTTAACTTTCCGAAAAACTAAAAAATTAAAAACGTTCTTACACCGAGCGAAGAATTGGCACATACCAGTGGAATATGTTACAAGTGAGACAATTTTTTAAAAACTTTTATTATTGCTTTTGATTGTTCAGAGAGTTAATAAATATGTCTCTTTTTAGATTTTTTGAGGACATAGGATTTTAATTAATTCAAGGTATGTTGAAAGGTTTCTCAAAAGTTTTAATGAATTTTGGAAGATTTTCAAGATTTGTCGCCGTTCTAGGAATTTCAACTGAATTAATTATTAATATTCAATCATTAATTATTATATTTAATAATATTATTTCAAAGAATTCAAAGGATTTTAAGAGATTTCAATTTTTGTATGAGTTTGCAAAGAATTTCGTGAGCTTTATTACGGATTTAAAAGGTTTTATGGTATTTTAATGATTCCAAGACTTGTTGACAATATTAAATATTTGAAGAGATTTCACAGTATTTAAAAAATTTCATGCTGTTTTTGAAATATTCCGTAAAGGTCGAAACATTTGAGATTATTTCATAGAACTTAGAACATTTTAAGATATTTTGAAAGATCCCAAGGGATTTAAGAGATTTCCAAGTTATTTCAAAGGATTTAAAAAGAATTTCCATAGATTATTAGGGTTCTATCAGATTTTTGGGGATTCCAGTAATTTTAAGGGATATTAAAGGCTCTCAATGAGGTAATTAAATGAATTTCCCAGGATTTCACAGGTCTTAACATATTTAGAAGGTTTTAAAGAATTATCATCAGATGTCAAGGGAGTTTATATGTTATATTTTAAGATATTTCAATAAATTTAATCACAAGAATGGGAGGGTTTAAAACATTTGAAGAGATTTTCAAATATTTTAAAGTATTTCAAATAGTTTTAAATTTTTTTAGATAATTTGAAAAGTTTCAAAAGAATGTTCACTAGATTTCAAGAATTTAAAAGGGTTTGTATAATATTTTAATGTATTTTGATTAATTTCATTATAAGAATGGATATCAAAGGATATCAAACATTTGAAGATATCTTCAAGTATTTCAAAGTATTTCCAACGATTTTAAGAGACTCTTCTAGTTAACGACATTATGCAATGAAAATGCTTTTATTAAAATTCCAGAGATATAAAACAGTTACTTGTACATGAATAAATATTCTATTATCCATGTAAGTGGTATTTCAATATTTTTTCAGTACACAATTACTGAATTTATATTAATTAAATAACATTTTTGTTGCTACCTACAGAAGGACTTTTTGAAACTATAAAAATTAGTCATGTCGGTAATTTGAAAGTCATCTGAAAGTTAGAACAAAAGGTATTTCTTATTAAGGAAGTTTTTCGGGAATTATACGCATTTTTTTATTCATATCTATGTTGCTATGATTGTTATTTGATTTCTTCTTTCCTAGGGCATCGTCTTCTAAGAATCTTTAATGTTCAATATCTTTGTAATTGATTTTGAATTTCCGAACCTCAAAAGTATTCCTTCTCGAAATTTTTTCGTGGTTTTTTTTTTTTTTATAAACTTATGTACAAATAAATTTCTAAATATTTTAAATACAAAATCAATACCGGTTTCGTTCACTAAATGTAGGGTGTCGTTCACTGGAAATATGGTATCGTTCACTGAACTTGAATAAATTTTTTTAAAATAAATATAACAATGGTTAGGAAAAGCTAACCCACATAAACACAATTTTAAAATGGGGAATTGGCATGTTTGGTACAAAAACCGTTATTATCAGTGGCTAAGACATTATTTGATCGATTAGAACAAAGAATACATTATTAATTTTATAGTTAATTAATATAAATGAATATTTTTTAAGCTAGTCAGATCGTCCATTAGTGGGGGACGAGGACAAGGAAAATCCAATGGAGTTTATTAAAATAAAATGGCGCAATTTCCAATTTAATATTATAGATTAATATTATTGATTTACTTGCAAATTAAACTGTTTGGTAGTTACATTTTGAATTAGAATTCACCTTAATTCAAGTTAATACATAAATTGAAAAAAGTATTGAAATAATTTAAATTATTTTTTGGTAACAAATTTTATTATTTGGTTGAAAATTGTATTGACTGAAAAATCTGTTTTGATTAATATTTCAACTATTATGTTGAAAATTCGTAATTTTGGTTTGAAAATTTATCATTTTAATTATAGATTACATTTTTTAAAGAAAAAATGCAACTGTTTTGTTGAAAATGATATTATTAAGGAAAATTCTACAATTTGGTTGAAATATTAAAATTTTTTAATAAAAAATCTTGTCATGTTTAATTTATAATTAAAACATTTTTCGTTTGAAATATAAACTATTATATTTTTTGATAAGAATTAATTTTTTTTGTAGAAAATTATTCTTTTTTATTTTAAAATTCAAAAATTTGTTAGAAAATTGAAGAATTAGGTTAAGCACAGTTGCATTTTTGCTCAAGAAAAACGAAATTTATAATTAAAAAGATCCGTTTTCGAACCTAAATGTGGAATTTTCAAGACAAATAGATGAGTTTTCTTCAAACAGTTACATTTTTATTTTGAAAATATAAATTTTCAACAGAAAAGTTAATTTACTTAATTTATCTTAAAAAGTAAATCGATAATATTAATCTTATTAATATTTAATATAAATCTATAATATTAAATTTTAATGTATACTTACTAATTTTTATTGAAAAATTAACTTTATGAGATACTATATTACATTATTTACCTAAGCAGTTGGAAAACTTTGATGTTGTGTCTTATAAACAATATTTTTAATATATCACTAACATAATACTGCGACATTTATTTAAAAACACGCTCGTCCCGATTTAGAAAACTTTGCCAAAAATTTGTCCAAATGCGGGACATTAAAATATTCATAAGTTATCGAATAAAATCGCAAATAAAGTTATGAAATTTATTCTTAAACGTATTAAAAATGTGCAAAATATTGCTTTTTCTTTTAGCGTAAGAAATTTCAAAAATACAATGATGTAAAAGTTATGCTGAAAGTTTTGAAATAAAAAAAAAAAAAATGGCGCATTTTGTAGCAGTTAATTCAAACATTTTGAGGAATTTTTTTTATTATTTTTTACCAAATTTATAACTTGTCAGTATAAAAATAAGTAGCGGTAACAAATTTAAAAGAACTTCAAAAATAATATAACATTTTTACTTTTATAATTTATGCTGGAATATAAAAGACACTCGAATGGACTGTAAAGTTATGATATGATTTTATAATATCTCAAATGATACA
This sequence comes from Belonocnema kinseyi, assembly GCF_010883055.1. Lineage (NCBI taxonomy): Eukaryota > Metazoa > Arthropoda > Insecta > Hymenoptera > Cynipidae > Belonocnema > Belonocnema kinseyi. Next base: position 109,057,355 of record NC_046658.1, on the reverse strand, counting down.
TACCTGTAAGTTGACAGCATCTTGATAGGTGATCTCCATTAGTCTTGGTAAAGTAGGTGCGTTCGTTTTATAATCTTGCATAAGCGTCAAGAGATCAGCAATTTGCCTAATAACAATTCCAAAGGCTCGAGCTAGACAACTGGCAGTAGTTCCCATTGTAATAGGTTCCTGTGCTGCTGCTACTGTAGAAGCCGTTGTGGAACGTCTGAGAGATGAAGGATCGATAAATACTAAATTACTTCCTCCGGTTACTCTCAAACCGGCAGTGCGCGTACTCGATTCCCGATTTCTTATTGCCCATTGCATCGAAACGGGAGCTAGGTTATTTCGTTGTAAGTTACCAGATGAGCCACTAAAAATGAAGAAAATATGATTATAAACAGAAAAATTGATCATTTATATTATCAAGAGTGCGATTCAGCAAACGATTTCAAATTCCCGGTTCTTTCCCGGTCAAGTTTTTCAATGTTCCGGATCAACTAACATTAACATATTCATATTTGTCGTAAAACGCAAATATTTATTTCAAATCATGAAGTTCATTTTAAAAATTATTTGACACGACAGAACAAGCTATTGCAGACTTAATGAATTTTCAAATAAAATTATGAACATTCAACTGGAATAGTGGATTTTTAAATCAAACAGACGATATTTCAACTAAAATTATGAATATTTACATGAAATACTTGAATTTGTAACCAAGAACATGTATTTTTAAACAATAGAAGTTTAATTTTCTACCAAAAAATACTATTTTTCAACAAAATACATAAATTTTAACGAAATAGTTGAATTTTCAACTAGAAAAAAATCAGTTGTCAATACAAAATTAAATCATTAAGTTTTAAGTTAAGAAAATCAATGCTCAACCAAAAATCGAATGATCGAAGTTTTGTTTTTGGAAAATACGCAAGTTTCCATCCAACGGTCAAATTTTTAGTTGAAAAAATTAACTTTCGAACAAACAGATACATTTTCAACTAAAATGATGAATCTTTTTCTGAAATTATTTGATTTTTTCACCATCATAATTATGAATTTTCAACCAATAAGATTAATTTTATTAAAAAAAAAATTAATTTTCCACACATTAAATGTAATTTCAAAAAAATAGTTTGATTCTAGAATAAAAAATATCATTTATCAACCAAATAGATGAATTTTCATAAAAAAAAAGATATTATTTCAACCAAAAATAAAATAGTTAAATTTTCCACTAAAATTTTAATTCTTAACCAAAAAAATGATCAGAATTTCAGAAAAATAGTTACATTTTCTGTAAAAAAATTCCTTTTCTTCCAAAGAAAAAAAAAGTTTTCAATGAAATTGCTCACTTTTCAGCCAATGAAATGAAGATTTCATTAAAATGACGAATCTTGAATAAAAAAGTAATTTTCAACAAAAAGGTTATTTTTCAACCAAGCAAATTTACTTCTAATCTAAAAAATGAATTCTCAACTAAAATTACAAATATTTAACTGAAATATTTACATTTTTAACCAAAAAGAATAATTTGTATATAAAGAGACTACTTTCAAAGAAAAAAATCATTTTCTACAAAAAAGTCGATTTTCTACCAAGTTTTTTTTTTTACAAAATACGCAAGTTTCAATACAAATTTTTAAATTTTGAATCTTCCTCCGAAATTGTTCGAATTTTTCACCAATATAATGATGAATTTTCAACCAATAAGATTAATTTTCTGTTAAAAAAATTAATTTTCCACAAATTAAATGTAATATCTATAATCAATCAAATAGTTGAATTTTCATTTTTTAAAAATATCGTTTCTACCAAAAATAAAATAGTTAAATTTTGCGTTAAAATTTTAATTCTTCACCAAAAAAATAATCGGAATTTTAGAAAAATAGTTACATTTTCGGTAAAAAATTCCTTTTTGTCCTAAAGAAACAAAACTTGAATTTTCAACCAAAAAGAAAAGTTTTTGAACACGGCAACTTGAAAAAAAAAATCATGTTCTGCAAAAAAAATGTCGATTTTCGGCGAAAATGGGGGATTTTATTAAATAGAATACGTGAATTTTTAATTCAAAAAGACAAATTTACATCGAAATTGTTTCTTTTTGAACTAGAATAGATCAATTTTACATCCAAAATGGAATGTTTAAATTTTCAGCTAAAAAAATTAAGTTTCAACCAAACTGTTAAATTTACAACTAAAATGATGAATCTTCAACTGGAATAGTTGAATTTTATACCTATCAAAAAGATGAATTTTCAACCAATAAGATTAATAATTTTCTACAAAGAAGGCGAATTTTCCACAAATCGCATTAATTTTCAATTAAAATGACAAAAACAAAAAAGGTAAATTCCAAACGAAAAATGTGAAAAAATGTTTATTATAATTCAGAAATATTTCCTCTTCGAAATACTACCTCTACTCTAAAAACTACTTGAATTACTAGCTATTTCTTAAATTTGGAAGAAAGAACTTTTCAATTGTGACGAGTTTTGGCTTGGATCGGATATTTTAAACTCCTTTCTACTAAATCCCAGTTTTAATTCTTCAAACAAATTCCCTCTTCCAAGTGAAATTATATTTCTTTGCCGAAGCTCCATGTCCTCAAATAAAAACGACAGTTATTTCCACTCATATGCCGCGCAACTGTAGATAAAGCAAAATTCACTTATCTAAATTGACAAAAATGATTAAAATAATGAAAATTGGAAGTTTGTTACAATGAGAAGTGAATTCCCGGTTTTTTTTTTTAATTCTAATTGCTGGTAAATTTGCTACCCTGATTATAATATAGCAAATTAAATCCAATCAATACCTTCTGCGCTCGAGTTGCTCATCTCCAATCTGGAATTCTTCATTATCCTGCTCATCAGTTTCTCCAGCTTCACTCTCATCGTCCTCCTGCTGACTCGATTCGCCAGATTCCTCTTCAGGGAAAAGTAGAATAGATCCCATTCCACCATCCGATCCGGCAGTTGCTCCAGTTTGTACACTTCTTTGTGCAGATGCAGCATCCTGATTGCTATGATTATCATCCGAATCAGAATCAGTTTCAGCCTCCGCCAAAAGATCGAGTTCCGCATCAGATTCTCCATCTCCAGCCTGTTCTTCACCAACACCACCCACATTATTGTCCACTTCTCCCAAAGCCTGTCCACTAACTGCTCCAGAGACCCCCGATTCTTCATGTTCACTGATATCTCCATCCATATCCATTGGAACTTCCTCGCCACCTTCAGTCTCATCCATCGCCGAAACATCCCTCGCGATAGTAATATTATTATTTCCCTGCTGGGGCAGCCCAGCTTCCAAAATTTGAGAACTTAATCCACTATGAGGAATCAGGGGCTCGATCGAAAACAATTCTTCCGATCCATTAATCACTTCGATAGCAGAGCTCGTCAAAGTGAATGGAGCAGTGGGTCTTGCAACTCCCAATCGAACAGGAGCGATAAGAGAATCAGCAGTTTCACATAATTCTTCAACTGCCAACTTAATCAGAGCCTGAAAGATTCTGCGACATTTCAGCAGAGGTTGTGAGGCTTGGGTCGTACTAGAAGTTGTCGACTTTGTTGAAGTACTTCTTCTCTTATTGGTATTCGGTGCCATCTCTATGGTAAATATCACGAATATCCTCGCGACGGATCTAACAAAACGCCTCGCGACATTTGTTGCTTCCTCCTGACGACCCGGTACCGATTCGTTTTGCAGTTCTCGAATGAGAGTTGTCAGCAAGGTATCCAGCATCTCGGAGCTGCATTTGACGAGGAGAGAATGGGTGAATTTATCGAGAAGAGCCGTTCCACTTTGACGATAACCACTGCCTTGATCGCCAAACAGCTGATCGCTCAGGTTTTCGTGAACTCCTGACATTATCATACACTGAACAGCAGACCAGTCGTTTAACAATCTCTCGAGGGCTCTTCTGCTGAAGCGGGGTGGTTCTAAATCGTGATCAGGCAGATCTGAATCAGCACCAATCCCATCGGCTGATGGGGTTTTACGACTGGCTGATGTCGATCGTTGTCTTGGTGCTATTCGAAATTGGCGTTGCTCTATCGACTGTCTGCCAACAGTCTGTACAAGGAAGAGCAGGATGCTTTCACCCCTGGAGTTAATTTTCGTAGCCAGATCTGTACTGGTCACCAAACGGCACAAGAGATCATAACGAGCACCTTGATGACCAGCAATCAGAGCCTTACACTTGCATTTCTCCCAACAGTCACAATAGGCTGTTGGAGACGTCTTTTTCAATTTGCAGTCGTGTCCTCTGTGGCAGACACGAGCACATTCTGTACAACAGCACAAAGAACCAGTCAAGCCACAAGTTCTACACTCAAAAATGTCTTGATTGATGTGCTCTGCTCCTGTCCAGGTGAAGCTACAAGTGTCGTTGCAGCAGGTGACAAATAAAGGCGACAAATCTGGATTCGCGTCACCCGGAAGAATCATAGATGAGCAATCCTTCCCATCTTTACCGACTCGTTGAATAGTATCAAGTAAAATTAGCGCCGCGTGATAAGCACGAACAGAAACTGCAAGCATCAGAGGCGTCTGGCCTTGAGCATCTCTTGCAGAGAGTAGATCTTTCAAATACTGTGCTAACACGGGATTCTCACAAATGTATTTCAAAATCAGTAGAGCATTATTTCGTCTCTCGACCGAGTCTATGATATAGGTATTGTTCGCTGCCGATCCTGATTTGTTCATCATGGATATGCTGGCAGTGCCAATGCTCAATAAGCTATCTTCCTCGCCTGATGTATTGTCAAAGGCTTCTGGAGGCCAGTTCAAGGTTGGAATGGGTTCCTCAATTGGAGCGGAACTAGCATCGACTGCATTTGATACCAAGTCTCTTTCGATTCCCTGGTCGTTTTCTTTATTCGAGGTTGGCGAACACATGTTGACACAAGCGTGGAGAATATTCCGATTACCATCGCAGCGTTCACCCAAAAGTGCTTGCATTTGAGCCACACATCCTTTGGGATCATGTTCCAAAGAAGCAAAGACTTGCTTCACACCATCATAGTCACATCTAAGAATGCGGGGCATAAGTAGAAGATTGTCAAAGGCGAGAGCAATAACTGCAACCTGGTTTTTCAGATTCATTGAGGGAATATTCGGCAGGGGGATGGTTGAGGCACCGATACAGAGAACGGGAACCAAGTCAAGCCAATTCGAATCACGAATGGCCTCCGCGCAATCCTTCGCGATTGGGTAGATGGTGTTGTTGCCATCGCGAAGTATCATCGAGCATTCTGTATTTTCTCCAGCACTTGTTAGACTGATGTTCTGGGGTTGTAATCCCAGGAAGGAGTTTAGGTCTGATGGAATGTAACAATCCTGCACGTATCTTCCTGTGCTTAGATTGTAAACGACATAGCTGAGCTTTGATCCATTCTTCAAGATCGCGTGAATTCCTTGACCATCAGTGGCGATAGTGAGAAGATTCTCGTTTGAACCCTCGGCAATGTTCACTCGCCTTGGGGTTCTCTGGAAGCAGTCTGGTGCACGAGAGTTCATTGATGATTTAATCACTTGCAATTCATCCTTCCGCAGGAGTCTGCAGTCTGCAAGAAGCTTGATGAGTTCTTCTGCTGTTAAGTCCTTGAAATCAGCAGTGCTGAAGTCTTTCTCTTTGTTTTCTTTCTCCTTTTCCTTGGCGTCCTTCGAGAAGAATTTCACGGCCACGTAGCAACCATCGACTTTGATGACTTTACCAATGGGGACAGTTTTTACGTCCTCGACGAATACCACGTCCTTCAAGTGCCAATCCTCCTCATCCTTTCTCTCGGGTTCGCCTTCGCTTTTGGGAGCCATTCTTTTCTGTCGTTTGTGACTCGTCGTGATGCTTCCGGTATCACTGCAGGTGCTGGAAGCGGGTGAAGGTGGAGGAGGCATGTCCAATCGATCAGCCGTTTCCTTGTGAATTGTCTTTGTGTTAGATCCACTGTTGGTATTATTTCCATTGGACTCCCTCTTCTCTGCTGGAACAGCAGTGGGCAAGGTACCTGGAGGCAGGATTTTGAATCTGCATATGGCATCCAGATTCCAGACAGCCGAGAGTAATTGTCCAACTTTGGGAACCCCATTCGCAATGGAGAATCCTATTGCTCCCGGTTGATAAATAGGACTGTTCTTCATACAAACATGGGTACCGTAACTAATTTCAGTTGATAGGATTGTTGATGGTCTGTGTTTCCGGGACTTAGCTTTATACTTTTCCCACAGTTTCATACGTTGGGCGAAGGGCAAGACTCCCCACCAGTAAAGAGCGCCACTCTCGAGTTTTGCGACAGTGTAGAGTCCACACGTGTGAAGGGAGACAATCTTGTCAAGGGTGAATTCCGTGAAGGCTTGGGCAGGATGTTCTAAACGAGAGGCTACGTGCGCGAGAAGTTCGTCCAACCAGGTTGCTACTTTGCCACTTTCTGTGCTGACGGAGCAACGTATGGCAGTCCCAGAGATGTTAACTATCTTTTCCCCAGCGAGAGCCAAAGGTATTGTCTTGGGATGATGAACGTTAGTGTTTTCGGGATGTTTGAAGGGCTCTGATTCGGCCCATTTCCACTGGTACAACTGTCCAGTTGAGGAAACAGCAATCAATTCACTGTAGAGAGCAGCTATTTGTACGAATTTGGGAGCTGGATCCCCACTTCGCTCGTGCCACCACTCTAACTCCTCAGATATCCAGAGTGGACTCTGAGAAGCCAGCTCCTTTTTCTTGCTGTCAGGATCTTTCTCCCAGGAGTCCTTGAGAGCGGTTTCTAGCCATCGCCGGGGTCCGTAATACTGGCGATCCCTCCATCGACTGAAACTGTCCCTGTCTCGATCACGCTCAGTTGATCGTTCTCCATCCCGATCAGTGCCGAGTCTACGTGATGAACCACTGCGACTTCGTATTCCTCCGTAGCCGAACATGTCCTCTGAGAACATAGAATCTGCGTCGATGATGACAGAATGTTCGTTGCTAAATCCACCGTCGAGTAGGGATATAAGATCTTCGGGTACATAACTGTCGGCTGCATCTTCAGCGTCATCGCCCTCCTCGTCGTCCCGTGACAACAAATTATTCACTGCTAAATTTACATCCAAATTCGTACGCTGTAACTCTCGCATTATGATGTTTCGGCTCTTTCCTTGCAATACTACTTGAGCTTGGGCAATTAAATCATCTGGGACAAAAGGAGCAGGCACGGAAACGATGGGGCGTGAACTGCTGCTACTGCTGCTGCCACCCATGATTACACCTGGAGGTCCAATTCTTCCACTGCTTCCACCAGCACTTGCACTTCCTCCACCTCGGATAGCTGAACTCCCTCGCATTATTCTGGCACGGGAACGGGATATACCTGCTCGACTTCCGCTTCCACTGCCTCCACTTCCACTTGGTGTTGAAGTCGAATTTCCCACATGACTTTTACTTGTGCTTAAAAAAAAACACAAGAAAGGTGGTTAAAATTACATTTTATAAAGTAATTTATTACACAACAGAACGAAAAATTTCAAAATAACTTAATTTTGAAAAAAATATCAAGTTTGAACAAAAATGGAAGATTTAAAATTTCAGTTAGAGAAATTAGTTAAAACAGTTAAATTTTAAACCAAAAAGATAATTTTTCAACTAAAATTATGAATATTCAACTGAAATACTTGAATTTTCATTCCCAAAGATAAATTTTCAAACAAAAAGATGAATTGCCTATCAAAAAATACAATTAAAGAAAACAAATTTTTAACAAAATATTTGAATTTAAAAATTTTAAAAATGCTTTCAACCGAAAATGGAATAGTTACATTTTTAGTAATTCACATTAAGCTTTAACGAAACTCTTCAATTTGCAATAAAAATTATGAATCTTCAACTCAAATAATTGAATTTGTAATCTAGCAAAAATTAATTTTTACAGAAAAAGGATAAACTATCAACAAAAATTTAAATAATTAAATTTTAAGTTAAATAATTAATTTTTAACCAAATAGATGAATATTTTAAAAGAATATTAAATATTCAACTAAGATGATGAATATTTAAGTCATTTTTCAACAAAAATGAAATAATTGACATTTGAGTCAGAAATTGAATTCTCAACCAAAGAAATGAGTTTTTAATTAATATTATGGAATATTTAACTGGTATAATAGTTACATATTCAGTTCAAAACAAAAATAATAATTTTCAACCAAAAAGTAAACAAATTTTCAACAAAATAGTTAAATTTTCTGGAAAAATTCTTCTTCATTCAAAGGAAAAACAAATTTTCAATAAAATAATTCATTTTCAACCTAAGAAATGAATCTTTAATTAAAATTATGAATGTAATACTTGAATTTTCAACGGACGAAAATAATTCTTAGACAAGAAGATATTTTCTATTAAAAAATACTAATTTTCATTCCAATCGTTGAATTTTCAACTAGGTGACAAATTTTTAACTAAAAATGGAATGGTTGTATTATCAGTTGAAAAAATTAATTTTCAACTATAAAGATTAATTTTCTATAAAAAAGACAAATTTTCCACAAAGTACATAAAATTTCAAACAAAAAGTTGATTTTTTTTTAGTAAAAAATGTCAATTTGGATCCAAATAGTTTGAATTTCACTTTAAAAAAAGACAAATTTTTAATCTAAAATCAAACGGAAAACGATTTTTTTATGAAAAAAATTTGAATATCAAGAACTATGAAAGATTTGAAAATAAAGAACAGACTTCCAAACTATCTTACTTTTGGGCTCATTAGAGACAAAAATAACAATTGAACAAAAGAGGGAGAAAATAAATTTTCAATCAAAAATATAATAGTTCGATTTTCTATTAAAAAGCTAATTCTTCAAAAAAAAAACGTATTTTCAGCAAAATAGTTAAATTTTATACTGGAATAGATGAACTATTTAGATACAAAAATTGATTTTTAATAAAGTATTAACACTTTCAACCAGAGATGAATTTTCAAGTAAAATGACAAATCTTTAATAAAAAGATTTATTTCTCATAAATGAGTTTGACTTTTAACGAAGTGGTTGAATTTTGAAATAAGTAGTTAAATAAATCCGTAACTTAAGGGCATGTGATACTTACAGTTTCCCCGGCTTTTTTCCGCGAAATGAAAATTTTTTTAAACTGAATTCGGAGATGCTATAAAATATCATAACGGACGTCCCCGGACTCTTTTTTGAGGGATAATAACAAAAAAAAATGATTGTGTTAAATAAAAATTGTATACATTATTTTGAGGTTACGTCGTTTTTCATATCTGCCTTTCCGATAATTTGAAAATTATTGATGAAATAAACTTTTTTAATTGCCTGCAAACAAGGTTAGTTCCGGGAGATTAGTTATTATATACACGCGTTAGCAAAATCCAAATTTTTTTGAAAAATAAACACAAAAAAAGTGTGTAGGGACGTCCGTTAGCATGTTCGCTACCATTTCCCAGATTTTGACGACAAAATATTTCTTATCCTAGGAAAAAGCCGGGGGAATCTAACAGTAAAAAAATCGATACTATTTCCTAAGCGCTATGCAAATTAATCACATTTTGCTAAATCAAAACTTTTTAAAATTAATCCACAAAAAAAGTGTGTGGGGACGTCCATTAGCATGTTCGCTATCATTTCCCAAATTTTTAAGACAAAATATTTATTATTCTAGAAAAAAAGTCGGGGGAACCTAAAACTGGTAAAATCGACAATTTTCAGAGTATCACATGCCCTCATGGACATAGGAAACAAGGGACTAGGCATGCCATCCTAACATGGCGAGCGGGGTTGAATCCACGGGAGGGGGGAGAATTCCATGAGTGAGGAGATCCACCATCTTACGATGTGCCATTTGATTATGCGCACGAGATTTTTTGCCGACAAACTGTGCATGAAAATATAAACATGTGAGCGCTGCCATGTTTGTTGCGGGACATCAAAAGGTGCCCCCCCCCCCCATTGCATCACACCCGCAATGACATGTCTAGTCCCTTGTTTCGTATGTCAATGCATGTCCTTAATAAATCACAAATTCCCAACGACTGTAGGTAAAGTAGAAATCACTTTTCTAAATTGTCCGAAATTATTTAAATCATGAAAACTTCAACATTACTACGATCAGAAGTAAATTCCCGGTTACCATATCAAGTCGAAATCCTGGAATCATTGAAAAACGCTTTGTAAAATGAAACATAGTTGGAAGAGGCTTCCATTTTGTTTCAGTAACATGCATTTTCCGATTTGAAACTTTATTACTTTTGATCAATTTTGTCACTTACCTTCTGTTGGGTTCACTTTTTCTTAAATCCAATCTGTCGTATAGAACTGTGAATGCAACTCGACAGATTCTATTATCCTCCATAAGAAGAGCAATATGAGTAGGTCCTACGACCAAACGCTTAACGGCAGTCTTCAATCCGTTAAGCGCTGGTGGTGTTACAAATCCATATCTGTTAATCTTCTCTGCCACCTCTTTCAATCTGAAATAAAAAATTCGGAATTTATCCAAAATCTTATTTCATTTCTTGTAAACATTTTTTAATTCAAATTATATATTATAACGGGGCTAACCGAGAGACGTTGGGGAAACTGGGCCACGCATAATGTTATATAATAAGTTTAACATTGGCTACATTTTTATAAAAATATTATTTATATTCGGCCACAATTTTGTGTAATTTGGTTAAGTAGAGTAAAAAAAACTTGCTAAACTTTAAATGCAATCTTCATTTGATATTTATGTTACCTATCCTATAGTACATCGTCTTTATAAAATTATCTAAAATTGTAAGCAAGTTAAGATACTTTGTTCTTACTGTATAATGATTTTTTATTTTTTATTTCGAATTTGGAGGGAAAGTATGTCATGGTGAGAAATTATAATACGCAAAAATTGTATCTTCCCGTTTAATTAAATAAGTTGAATACTTTGTCAGTACCGTTTAATTAATGAGTAGTTGCAAAATTCTATTCACGAAAATGTTTCCTAATATCGCCAGGATTATTTTTGTATTACGTGCCCTTGTAATTATAAGCTTATATGCCAAGCAACACATATACACTCATGCTTTTACTGAAAATAAAAACGTCTTTTTATGTTTCTACTCATCATATCTGATTAATATTACTGAATAACTATTTTTGCCTTTTTATTGAAAGTAAACACTTTGGAATGTTTAAGCTTATATAACCCATAATTACTTAATGTTTAATAATTTAAATACAAAATTTATTTTGTAAATCTAATTCTACATACTTATGAGTATTCAATAGATGGAACAATTTTACTACAGCATTTTTATTTTTTAACTTTTATCGAGAAATAAATGTTGTGTAATTTTTTTGAAATCTTTGACGAGCATTAAAAATCAACCTTGTCTGATTAACGAGTAAGAAACATTCAAAGATAGTTTTAAATTGTGAACATGTTTTTAAAAATAAATAATCAATACACAAGACAATAAAATAAAATTTTGTAAAAGAAAATAATACAGCTCTACATGGAATTCTTCCTGAAACTATTTAATGGGTTTATTTTGTACATAATAATAAAACCATTAACTATGGCCTATTATACAATTACTTTACTTTAAAAATTGATCAACGTGGAAATTCCCGGACCTTGCCCGACTACAGATCTTTCCCTGACCAATTTAAAGATGTCTTTTTGTAATTTGTCACAAACCAACGTATAGAAATGGAAAATTTAAACATAATATACATATACAAAATTTACGTTTTTTAACGTTAATTATATGAAAGTTACCATTTTTTCTCTTAAATAGGTTCAAGGCTATCGGAATTTTCTATAACATGATTCAGGATGAACTCATTGTGTCAAATGTAATGAGAGTATACATTCATTTGATTTTGAATCATTTTTATAAAAATGAGACGCATTTAAATTTTTCCAACTTTTGAAATTTTTTATTTTATTAAGCTTTATTTAAATTTTAAGAAAATACTCAAATGTGCACTATTTTCTCTATATCTTCTTTAAACTTCTAAACGAAACAAAGAAAGTATAGCAAAATTGAAAGAAATTGGGAAAATTTCCACGATATATGCGTTAATTAAAAAAAGTATAACAATGACTAAAATAAATACTAACACAAATAAACAGTAAAATTTTAAGAAAAAAAATTTTGAATTTAATATTTGTTAGAACAAATAAATATTTTGCTGTTCGCAAAAAATAAGCTGGAATATTTTTACCCTAAAACTAATAAATTTTAAACGTGTTAGCTGCTGGACGGGGAAATACCCGAGATTTTTTGAGACAGGGAAAACCCGGGAAATTTCAGTGATTTTCATTTTTGCCCGGCAGTTTTAGACATTTTTAAAAGAAAAATGTATTTTATCGTTTGAAATATCGTAAATTTCAAATCGCTTGATATAAACGCAATTTTAAATAACGATTTCAAAATATTTTTTAAAATGTTAAGTTCAACTGTTAACCTTTTCAATTATGAAATCATTCAGTTCACAATCCTTAATTCTCAAATTTTTCGGTTCACAAACGTTCCATTTTAGTTCTTCTGAATCTGTTCGAAATTAAGCAATTTACAGATTACAGTGTTAAAACTGAAACTGTTTCAATTTGAAAGCCTCATAGCAGTTACAAAAGTTTAAACGTCTGATTGAAAGCTGATAAACTATATTCAATTTCAATTAAACGCTTTTATTGAATTTCAAATCATACGTTCAAATATTTTTTCAGTCTAAAATATTCTATTTTTCACCCATTGCAGATAGGAATTTTTTAATTTAAAAAAAAAAAGTATTTTTTCTTTAATATTTAGCAATATTTAATTGTTCATTAAAAATGAGTTAATAAGTAAGATATTCAAAACTAAAGACATTTAAACTAAATTCTGCCAAATAGAAAGTCTTGAGTCGCTAAAATTTCAGTGCTAAATTTTAACTTTCAAGGTTAGAATTGCAATTGATCCATTTAGTTGCATTTTTAATTAACAAGTGGATTTTAAAAATTGTTATGTATAAATATCAATTGAACCATTATTGATTTTAAATAACTGAAAATTAAAATAATTTAACTTATAATTTTAAAAACGTTTAATTCTAAACGACTTTTGATCTTCAAAATCATCAAAATTTGGTTAATTCACAATTAAAGATTATGCAAGTTTTTAGCCATACAATTAACAATGTACTTAAAAAAAACATTGAAAACTATAAGAGTTGGCGAATTTTCAATTTTAAACATCTTCAAAATTGAGATATTAAATAAAAACAATTTAAATTACAGAGATTTAAAATAAAAACATTGAAAAATTTCTAATTGAATAATTTTTAATTCTATATTTTCAACTTTTACAATTAAAAATCATCATAATTTAAGAATTTGGATGTATCCATTTTTAAAATTGAAGTTTTTGATTTTGAAAATAAATTTAAGATTTTTTATTAAAATTTATTTAAAATTGTAATTTTCAGTTGTAAATCTATAAAATTAAATTATTCAAAAAAAGTCATTCTCTACGTTATAATTACGTAACTTTGTAATTAAGTTACTTTATCACCCTTCAGAATTGTAAAAATTTGAATTATCTGTAAAGTTGAAGAGTTTTTAAGTTTGAAAAGGTAAAATTAAAAATTATGGCAAGTTTTAAGTTTTACAATTGAAAATTCTGTAATTTTTATTATTTTCATTTTAAATTTCAGCAATTCAGGGGATTTACATAGAATTGTAAACTCTTGACTTTTGATTTAAAGGTTACGTTAATTTTAAATGTTACAATTTGAAAACTACAATTTTGATGATTTATATTTCTCAATTTAAATGATTTAGAAATGAAAGCTGCACTTTTTATCTTTAAAATCATAAAAATTTAAAAATTCTTTTTTAAATATCTTTAAAATTGAAGAATCTCAATTGTAAAACATTCAAATGGGAGAATTTTCATTTGTGAATCTTTGAAATTTAGGAGTATTTAATTTGTTTAATTTATATTAGTTGATTACGCAAGTTTTAAGATTCGAAAGCTACAATTTTGATGATTTATATTCGATATTTCTTCAAAATGGATGATTTAGAATTGAAAACTTGACATTTGATCTTAAAAAACATTAAAATTTAAGAATTTTTAATGGTAAATATACCAAATTCAACTATTTCAAAAAAAGCATATTCAAAATTACATGCATTTAAAATGGAATAATTTGCAATTTTGTGTTTCGAAATTAAAGAATTTTCAATCGTAACTCTTCAAAATCGTAGGAATTTGAATCTTTAATCTTAAAAATTAGAAATGTTAAGTTTAAAAAGTTATGCCATTTTTTAATTTTGCAATGAAAGATTCCGTATTTTGATGATTGACATTCGAAATTTCATCAAATTTGAAGATATAAATAGAATTTAAAACTCTTGACTTTCGATTTTCAAAATCATCAAAATTAAGGAATTTTCATTTACGTATCATTACATTTTTTATAAAAAATTGCAAATCCTTACAATTGAAGAATTTTTAATTGTCAATTTGAAAAATTCTACAACTTATATTGTAAATCTCTAAAATTTAAGTCTCTGATTTTTAAAACTTAGAATTAAAAACTAGGCAAGTTTTATATTTGAAATCTCATCGATTTAGAGGATTTGCATACATTTGAAAACTTTTGACTTTTGATATTCAAAATCATCAAATATCAACCATTTTTATTTAAATATCTATAAAATTCAAAAATTAAAACTGCAAATCCTTCAAACTAAAGAATTTTTAATTGTAAATTTTCAATATTGTAGAACTTTAAATTGTAATTCATTAAAATTGAACCGTTTTTAATTTGGGCAATCTACATTTAAGGCGTATGCAAGTTTCAAAATTAAATATATGCAATTCGTATGACATACGCTCGATATATCTTCAGTTTGAATGAAACACAATTAAATATTTGACTTTTGATCTTCAAAATTATAAAAATTTAAGAATTTTTATTTACATATCCTGAAAATTTTAACTGCAAATCCTTTAGTTTAAAGAATTTTTTATTGTAAAGTTTCAAACTTGTAGAACTTTAAACTGAAAATCATGAAAATTAAAAAAATTTCAACTGTAAGTCTTCAAAATTTAACAATCCAAAAATAGTTGTAAATTACATATCTTTAATATATAATTTTTTAAATTTAATAATTTATAATTCTATATTTATAAAATTCAATCATTTTTAATTTTGTACACTTTTATAAATTGCAGAACTTTAAACTGAAAACCATTAAAATTGAAGTTTTTAATTTCGAAAAGTTAACATGAACAATTCTGTCATTTGGATAATTTACATTAGAAATTTATTTAATTTTGAAGATTTGTCACTCAAACTTGACTTTCTATTTCCAAGTTCGTTAAAATTTATGAATTTTGAATTATTGCACATCTCTCAAAATCGAAAGTTTTCAATTGTAGAAATTTGAATTATAAATCTTGAAAATTGAAATTTTTGATTTGGCAAATTTCTATTTAAAGATTAAGCAAATTTTAAGCTTTACAACTTAAAAGGCTGTAATTTGTATCATATACGCTTAAAATTGCATAAGCTTGAAAGGTTTAGAATTGAAAAGTTGACTTTTCATTTGCAAAATTATCGAAACTTAAGATTTTTCAATCTTTAAAATTATAATTTTCAGTTTTAAATCTTCAAAATTGAATTATTTAAATTGTTTTATAAATTACGTTATAATTACGTAACTTTGTAGTTAAGTTACTGTCTAACTCTTCCGAACTGTACAAATATAAATTATCTGCAAAATTGAAGTTTTTAAGTTTGAAGGTACAATTAAAAATTATGCAAGTTTTAAATTTGAAATGCCATAAATTAAGAGGATTTGCATACAATTGAACTCTTGACTTTTGGTTTTTCAAAATCATCGCAAGTTTAGAATTTTAATTCACAATTTTTTTAAATTAAAGAATCTTCAATTGTAAATCTGCAAATTTGTAAATTTTATATTGCAACTCTTTAAAATTGAACGGAATTTGATTTTGGAAAATAACAATTAAAAACGATGCAAGTTTTTAGTTTTGAGATTTGGTAATTTCGACGATTTTACATTCGAAATATTTTAAATTTGTAAGATTTATAATTGTGAACTTAACTTTTTATTTCCAAAAAAATCAAAATTTAAGAATTTTTATTAATATATCTTTAAAATTGGAAATTAGGACATGAAATCGTTCAAACTGAAGGACTTTTAATTGCAAATGATCAAAATTTAGAACTTTAAATTGTAAATCTTTAAAACTTAAATTTTTCATTTTGCCAATTTAGGTTTAAAGATTATCCAAGTTTTTCAATTAAAAGGCTGTAATATGTATAAAGTACGTTCTAAATTTCTTCAAACTAAAAGATTCGCTTATCCGACAACAAGGTTGTTAAGATTCGATTAAAAAGGGAAAAAAGACACGCGCTATACAAAAAAATTAGTAAACAAACAATTCGATTTGGCATGCAATGATAAGAACGTCGGTTTAACAAAAAATATTCATATCTCTATCAGATGTGCGACAAAAAGGAGCGAGTAAAAACGTGCTGCAACAAATAGATTAGTCTAGAAGTAGATTTCATATCTTGATGTATATTAGTCACGGTGATAATTTCACACTAGCGTTATTCCAAAAGAAAATATAAAACTAATAGAAGCCCAGAGGTGTGACAAATTAAACATTAAAAAAAAAAAACGATGGTAAACGTATATTTTCAATCAGTGAGCTCCACCTATCACCATAAGGAGTTACTCATAAAAAATAAACAAAGTCAAATAAAATATTTTGCCGCAAAGTGCGACTATGAATCAACAATATCCCTTTTTGCTCTGCATCAGCGTTCTTATATCCTCGAATTCATCAATAATATTACCGTCATAAATATGCACATGAGCATAAAAATTGATGCAAAAGATCTATTTAAATCAAACTTGGAAGTTTCGCAAGAAGCGTGAAAAATCGAGCCGGAGTGAACTATTGGTAAAGGCGTAGAGAAGAAAACTGAAGAAATATGAATGAAAAGTCGACCAAGCATGGAATGGATCCAGGATGCTAGTATTTGACAAGACTCTCGTTAATGCTAATGATAAAGGGTGAAGTCATTGCATCACAGGAAAGCTGGAAACGCGTCAGGTTTGTTTCGGGCGAGTGAGAAATAAAGGCAAAAACCCTCAGAAAGGTCAAATAAACATTCGGGAACTCGAAAATTGAACGCAGTTTGGAGGATTGAAACGAGGTAGTGATTAGTGATTAGACAGGCATGGTAGAGAGGCTTATCACAGAATGGAGCCAGGGTTTGTACTTACCGATCGTTTAGCTGGTCGTCAGTTCCTGGCAGCGGATGAACCACAAAATGTATCGAAGTCATTGTGTCTCCGGATGTGAAACGGTTTTGGGCCCAAAATAGCTTTTCAATGCTTTTTTACATAAAATTTCACTACATAAGCGAAACGATATTCAGCCATGTTTCGGGAGAAACATCCAGTTACGTGTTCTTAAAAACAAACGTGGCCAACCTCTTGCGTTTTCATGAAGGCATCAAAAGTTGTCCAAACGTCAGTGCGCATACACGCCGGAAACTGATTTTATTGGCTGGAACTTATGACGCTATTTAAATTTGATATATAGAAAAAATATTTTCATCTTCACATACATCAAAGATATTTTATATTTATATTAATATATTAATATGTTTGCATACTCCCAATCACTTTGTCCAGATTAAGGGGTAAGGGCGGATCCAGAGAGGGGCGATTGGAGCGTCGCCCCCCTCCTAGATTTAAGAAACCAAATTTAAATTGTGAAAATTTGTATATCAGGTACATAAAGTACAAATGGTCTCTTAATTTCTTTGACAATTTTGAACCCCCTAATTATGAGACCGTATTTTTATTTCTTTTCTGAAATTTCAAACCAGGTGCAACACTTTGTTAGGGTCTATAAGTTTTGAACTTATCCCTCAAACACCTAATGAACGTAATTTTTGCCAACTAAATTATTGTCGTGAATTTATTTAGTGGTCATCCAAAATAACGTAAAACGATGGGATGGAGGGGGGTAATATTTGATATTTTAACCGAGGAAAGATTTTATTTTTTAAATAAAGAACAATTGAATTTAATAAAAAATAAGAATTTTTGACAAAATACTTGAATCCTCAAAAGAAAAGGACTTTTCAGTCAACTAAGGAAAGAAATTTATCCAAAATTTAGAATTTTCAACCAAGAAGATTTTTTTTTACCAAAAGGATGAATTTGTCACAAAATACATTTCTAACCAAATAGATGCATTTTCAACCAAGAAGATTAATTTTCTATAAAAAAAAGCAGAATTTTCAGCAAATTACATAAATTTTCAACCAAATAATAGATGGATTTTTAAACCAAAAAGATCATTTTTAAACAAAAATGGAATAGTTGAATTTGCATTTTAAAAAAACAACCAATTCTTCTAAAAAATAGTTGAATTTGCGACCAAACTGTTGAATTCACAAGATAAAAACACGCATTTTTGATATAAAGCAGTTGAATTTTTAACCGAAAAATATGAAGTTTCAACAAAAAACTTAACTTTCAATCAAAGAGTTAAATTTCATGCTTGAAAAATTAGTTTTCAACCCGAAAAAGAAATTTTTTAACAAAACCCATACATTTTTAACCAAATAGTTGACTTTTCATCTAAGAACATTAATTTTCTACCATAAAAGACTAAATTTCAACAAACGATGTAAAATTTCAACCGAATGGTTAAATTTCTACACTAACAAAAATCAATTTTTAACAAAAAATGGAGAAATTAAATTTTGATAAAAAAATTAATTGTCAATAAAAAAATGAAATATCTACAAAACATTTGAATTTTTTGCCACATCTTTGAATTTTATACCAAAGTGTTTAATTTAAAAGACAAACAGACAAAGCTTTAAAGCCTCGAAGCTTTAAAATGGTAGAACTTTGAATTGCAAATCTATAAAATCGAATAGTATTTAATTTTGAAAATTCAAAAAAAATTTTGCTTGTTTTAAGTTTTACGATTGAAAATTATGTAATTTTTTCATAATTTAAAATTTTTTATTCATAATTCTCACTAAAAACTCCTGTTACATCAAGGTAGTTCTTATTTGTACTAAGTGTACTTTTTTATAGCTTTTCTGCTCTCACCCTGCCCGCCTTTTTTCTTAAATGACCAAAAAATAATGTGCCCCATGAGAAACCTCCATAAGTCACAAATTTGAATTTTACACCATACTGCCATTTATTCACGCTTTTTGAATGTTTTTTTTTCAAACAAATTTTGTCCACTGTATTGATAAAAAATACATCAAGTCAGTAAAATAAAATAATTTTTTGAGAAAATTTAAATTCATGTAAACTTAAATATTTGAGAGCATATTTAGAAAACAAATTAGTGCTTAAATATATTAAAATGTGTCAAAAATTTTGATGAGATTTAAATGTTTCTGCTGCTTTTTTTAGGTAAAATATACATGTATTATTGAACATACAGGTATTATTTAAATAATTTTAAATTATGTAAAACTCAACATTTGGGGTCTTATTCTATTTGGGACCCATAAGAGTATCCGAAAGTAATTTACACTCAAAATTGATTATTGATTCTCATTTTCATACGAATTCGGAACAAAATATTTCACAGTTTATACCAACCTATAACGTAAGATGAGTTTTTATTGAGATATGTGTCAATAAAAATTCCTAAATTGTGATGATTTCGAAGTTCAAAAGTGAAGAGTTTTTAATTTGAAAATTGAAAAAAACGGCCACCCTAATATTACATATGTAAAAAATGATAAGAGTCTCAAAAAAATAAATCAACGCTCTCATGATCCTCGTTTAAAATAAATTTTAATTGAATGCATTTTTATTTTTAATCTTTCGAATTGAACTATTCCAAAAAACCAATCAAAATAGCATTATTTTCTATTATATACATTAAATATTAAAGAGTCTTCAATGGAAAATGTTTAAAATTAAAGCATGTCAATGGTAGATTTTCAGAATTAAATTATTTCAACAAAAAGATTCACGATTACATACATAAAAAACATAAATCTGAAGAATTGTATGATTTGAAATTCTGTATTTTCAAAATTCAAAAATTTTCAATTGTAAACACTTTAGATTGTAGAAATCTGAATTGAAAATTTTTAAAATTGAAGAGTTTTTAAGTTTTGAAAAGTAACGATATTAAGAGTTATGCAAGATTTAAGCTTTACAATTAAAATTTCAGTAATTTTGATGATTTACATAGGACATATTATTAATTTGAAAGATTAAGAATTGAAAATCTTTAAAACTGGAGAGTTTTTAAGTTTGAAAAGTAACAATATTAAGAATTGTGCAAGATTTAAGTTAAATAATTAAAATTGCACTAACTTCGATGATTTCCGTGGGACATTTTATTAATTTGAAAAAGAGTAAGAATTAAAAATTATGCAAGTTTTATTAAGTTTTACAATTCAAATTCATGTTTTATCACAATTTCAGAATTTCTATTTGTACATTTTTCAAATTTTTAAAATTGAACCTTTTTTAATTTTGACCCAATTAAGATTTAAAAATGTTACGAGTTCTAAGTTTCGCAAATGAAATTTCTATAATTTTGATGATTTAAATATTTAATTTCATGAATTTAGAGAATTTGCATAGAATTGGAAGCTCTTAACTTTTAATTTGCAAAATTCACACAATACAAGAATTTTGATTTACACATTTTAAAATTAAAGATTTCTAATCTGAAAATGGTCAAAATTGAAAATTTTTCAATTCAAATCTGCAAATATACTGTTAAAAATTGTACAATTTTCAAATTTTGCAATTAAAAACACTATAATTTTGATGATTCATATTTAAAATTCATCTTCACTTTGAAAGATTTATAAATGAAATCACTCGACTTTTAATTTCCTAAATAATAAAAATTTAGGAACCTTTATTTACAAAAGAAATTATTTTTGAGTTTTAACTTACAAATCATGAAAATTGAAGAATTTTCAGTTGCAAATCTTCAGAATTGAACTATTTGAAAAATTGTTATAAATTACATATCTTTAATATAGTTCTTTAAAATTGAATAATTTATAATTCTATATTTTCGAAATTCAATAATTTTTTATTTTGTACTGTTCTATAAATTGTAGATCTTTGAAATGGAAATAATTAAAATGGACGACTTTTTAATTTTGAAAATTTATCCGGAACAAATTCTGTAATTTTGATAATTTACATTAGAAATTTCTTCAATTTGGAAGATTTAGAGTTGAAAACTCGACTTCTGATGTTGAGAATCATCAATATTTAAGAATTTTTATTAATGTATTTTTCAAATTGAAGTGTTTTGCTGAGAATATGAATTCAATCGCATCGTTTCTTTTATTATTTGAGATCAAAACAGAATTAAATTTCTAAATCTAAAAAAGTAAGTCTTTAATTAAAAAAATAGAAAAATCGGAATTCAGAATTATCTAAATATTTCCAAATTAAATTTTCGCGCATCTCGAATTCGCAGTCCTTGGTCCGTTTTCATGAAAACGGACATTGCAAAATAAGCCACGAATGAAAATCCTCTTCCATTCTTACAGATGCTTTCGATTGGTCCATTTTTGTTCATTCCGTTGGAACGAATGCAGTGGACAGAATCGGTCAGAGCACGAAAACGATTTTTGAAGTCGGTCGCATGTCTGATCATCATCCACATCCTTTTCCATAATTTTCTGAAATTCCTATAATTGAAAAAGCCTGAATTTTTCGTGAATTAGATCCCTCACGTGATTTAATGTCGATTGCTAAATTAACTCGGTATTTTCCGCTTTTCTTAGATTAACCTCGACGTCTCGCTTCTTGCCACCTTTCCCAATCTTTCCGGACTCGTGGAGCGTGTGCAAGTCAACATTAAAAATCAAAAAATTTCACGAGATTTCTCTACAGCTTGGATCGAGGTTCAATTTCCAAGACAATAAACGCTATCAGGTTTAGCTTACAGGTAAGCACGTACTTTAATTTTTTATGTGTCTTTTTTCTTCGACAATCTTAGAAGCTCTACTCTGCATTTCCGGAGCAGAACTTCGCGCGTTGGAATTTGGTTTCGTGTCGTTATAAAACTATATGAACGTGCCATCGAGCGTGCCATTTACATGCCAGATGGTCGAAGAGTGTACTTTGGTATTTCGGTCACGGATTTTTAATCGAAGCGTAAGCGAAAACGTAACTTGATGAGTGCAAATTTTCGTAACAGATGCTATCTCTCTAGGCATTTGAAAGAGTTTTTCATTTTCTGTCGGAGCTTTTGTGAATTTTCATAGCTGTGATTCCTATGCCATTGAACTTTGTGTGGCTGTGTGTTTTTTTCAAATGCATTGGTGATAACAAGAGTTTAGATCGTAAAAATATATGATTTTGGCCTGTTATGCTAATTTTTAGCCTTTAAAGTCGTTCATTATGATAATCCCTCTCAATTTGTCATTGCGATTTGTATGACTAGCCACCCTTATTTGCAAAATCCTAAAGAAAATCCACATATTATTTTCAGAGAGAATTTACATAAGGAAATTCTTGAGAATTTTAAAAGTTATCAAGGAAATACGTCACTCTGTCAATTTATATTCGTAGATTTCCTTGAATAATTTTTAAATTCTTGAGGTTTTTTAAATTTTGAGAGGAAATCCTCGATAATTTCTAAACTACTGCAAGGAATACATGATTACAAATTCACTAAATTGCAGATTTTCTCTAGGAATTTAAAAATCTTCGAGGGTTTTCAGATTATTCAAGGAAATCTCAGAATATAAATTGACTGAATGACTAATTTTCTGGATTACAATCAATGAGAAATCCGTCATTTAGTCAATTTTATATTTATCATTTATATTGGCGGATTTCCTGGATTAATTTTAAAAATGATGTCTGAAAATAACACTTGTTATTTTTTAATTCCGCGACGAAACCTGTCATTTAGTCCATTTATTTTCGCGAATTTCCCATATCTTCGAGGACATCCACGAATAAATTCTGTTTAAATATAACACGAGAATTTTTTAATTCGAGGAAACCCGAAATTTAGTTAGTTTATATTGATGGATTTCCTGGATTAATTTCGATATCATTGAGGATTTCTATGAGTAAATCCGTCATTCAGTGAATTTGTAATTGCGGATTCCCTTGATTAATTTTTAAATCATGGAGGATTTCTACGAGTAAACCTGCCTGAAAATAATACTATATTTAAATTGTTCGAGGAAATCCATGATTCAGTCAATTTATATTTGCGGATTTCTTGGAATTATTTGAAAATCCTTTTTTCTCTCTCCAAGCTTGAATAATCTCAAAATGTTGTATAAAAAGAGCCGAAGATGAAGCCAATCTGTCTATCTTTTATATAGATGTTGCAAAAATCGTGTAAATTGCAGTTTTTTCTTAAATTTAGATAATATCCAAATTAATCGTTTTAATGTTTTTAGGCTCACTTTAACGTTATTTTTCTACAGTATCGCAACAGCTTATGAGCATAAATCTAAAAAGATTTCCTATTACAGTGCTGAAACTAAAATTTGTGATCAAAAAGTTGTAAAAATTTCAATATTCTTTGTGGTAAGAACAGTATTTTTGTGAATATATAAAACATATAGCCATTCAGTTTCTATAAAAGTTCCTTAAAATATATTTTTATTTAATTTTTATTCTGATTTGACTAAAGATAAGATGTATTCAGATTTTTCTAACTTTTTTTGTTACAACTTTAAGGCCTTGCACTGAAATGCAATAAAATGTTTTAAAATACTTTCTTTTATTTAATGAAATAAAATATCAATCTAAATTTTTGCTGGACTCATAACAAATTCTTTATTATCCTAAAGCCTTTCAAAATTCTTAAAAAAAAACTTTTTTTCAAAATATTCAAAAATTCACATTTTGTTTAGAAATTTTAAAAATATGAAAAAATGTAATTAGTTTTAAATCTTTTTCAAACTTCGTAATACATATATTTTTAAATAATTCAAAGCTTTTCTAATTTTTTTATTTTTTTATTTTTGGCCTAAAAACATTTACAATTAAAAATGGTCTCTTTTATCAATAATGTTTAGAAACATTTAGAAATAAATGTTATGAAGGGGTTGTGAATAGAATCCTTTTGTCATTTTTAAAACATTTGGTCAAAAATTAAAGGAAATTACGATTGACAAAATTCTAGAAAATTCAGTAGAACAAAATGAAAACAACCAATTAACACCATATTTACGCATTACGTAAACAATCCGGTAATGAATAACAATGAGTGCGAGTTTTTCGAGAATTTTATTCCACCAGTTTTATTAGATAGGAGAGTTTAAAATCCAAAAGAGTTCCTACTTTCAGTGCTTGTACAGGATGTCCAGCGACCTTCAAAACCTGGAGTTCTCTTGGAATTTTGTTTAACCTTGAAAACCTGGAAATGTCCTTGAATTTTTTACGCAGAAGAAATCTTGATTCTGAAAAGCTTTTTTATTTATCAAGGTATCATTTATCTTTTACTCATTACAGAGTAAATAAAGAGATTTCTAGACATTTTTTGTAGACTATCAATTATTTCATAGATAGTTCATAGATAATTTCGTATCCGCTGATATAGAATGTTAAAGTATACATTTTTTGTTTGATATTCAACTTAAACATTATAAAAATTATTAATTTAAAATGTCGAAGTTAATTCAGTTTCTGAATTAGGATGAGCCATGTCTATAAAACGAATTTTTCAAGGGATTTTTCTGGGATTTCACTTGATTTTTGAAAGTACACCAGATTACAAAACATTACTAAAGGTTTCAAAATGTTTAAAAGGATATTGAAAATTTGACTAAGATTTCATGGATGTCAATTATTTAAAAAGGGTGTGTACACCATATTTAAAATACTTCACAACAATTCCACAAAGCTTTAAAAACTTTTAAAATATTCAAAGTATTTCAAATATTTGAAAAAGGGAGTACATCAGATTTTAAAGATTTTAACGAATAAAAAAGATTTCTCAGATAAAGATTTTTTTAAAATTTCAAAAGATTTCAAAGGTTTGAAAAAGGCGTGTACATGAGATTTTAAAGGTTTTATAAATATTTCGAACATTTCCAAAGGTTTTAAGACTATCAAAATATTTCAAAGATTTGATAAAAGTTATAGTAAACCAGATTTGACACGTATTAAAAATATTTTAATGCTTTCAAACGAACACAGAAGTTTTTAGAAAGAGTTCACAAATATTTCAAAGATTTCATAAAGATTTAAAAAGAATATAAGAATTTCAAAGATTTTTAACGATTTCAAATATTCCAATGATTTTAAACGAATACGAACGATTTCACAAATATTGCAATTATCTTTAACTATTTCAAAAGGTTTCAACAAATTTGAGACGATTTCAGAAGATTACAATGATTTCCAGGATTTGCAATATTTTACAAAAATGCTGAAAGATTTCACAGAAATTTCAAGATTTCAGAAAGTTTTCAAGGATTTCAAAGACGACTAATGTTCGCAAGATAATTTTTTAATTTATGATTCTGCTTTCTTTCAAAATAGTGGACAATAAAAAATGAAACGGCTCATTTTTGACATCTATAATAATCGGTTATTTCATTATTTGATGTAAAAAAGGAGACCTGGAAAAACTTGACTTCTTGACCTGGAAAATTTAAAAAAGACCTTGAATGTCGTTTGTAAGAATCGCTGGACACCCTGTTTGATTTGTGGTTCAGTTTTGATTGATTCAAATGAAATAATGTTCAGTTCGAATTTTCTAAATTCAATGACCGTGAAAATGTTTGCGAACTTCAGGATTCTGTGTTGTGAGAATTTTATTCCTCAAAAAAACCTTTTCGTTTGACAAATGGGATGATTTTTTTTACAGAATGGCTCGAGGACAACAAAAGATCCAATCGCAGGCCAAGGCAGCCGAAAAGGCGGCGAAAGTGAAAAAACAGCAGGGCCACAGTGCAACTGACCAGAAGAAAGCGGCACAGAAAGCGCTCGTTCATGTCTGCAGTGTTTGCAAGGTTCGAAGATTCCCCAAGAAAACTTTAGTTCTCCACTTTTAGTAAAATTGGAAGTAGTACAACCGATTGGTCTGATGTAAGAAACAGCAGCGGTTTAAATGCGACTAGTCTAATTTTCAATAGGAAAGATATCGAAAAATTCCAAATATAATTTTTTAATCCCGACATGATTTTTGTTACAGGCACAAATGCCAGATCCAAAGACGTATAAGCAGCACTTTGAAAACAAGCATCCCAAGAATGACTTGCCGGACGATTTGAAGAATATATGAGGATAGAGCCTCTGACTCAATTGAAGCAAAACAGGCGTGTAAAAAAAATAATGAGATAAGAATGCCAGTTCATGCGAGTAACTGACAAAAGTGTGATCTAGTGATTAATCATCTTTAAACAGAAAAATAAATTCCAATACTGCTTCCGCAGAAGCTTCGAAAATTTTGTCGCACTCCAAGATTAAATTCTCGTGCACGACCCTCAAATCGCAAAGGAAAAATATTCTCGCGTGAATGAATTATTATTTATTTGTTTCTTGAATCGACAAGGGCAGCTTATTCCTCTTTTTCTTTTTTTTTTCACCGTAACGAAGTTGTTCGCATGAACGGATACTGTATTTTGCTGAGTGAAATTAGTGAAAATTTATGCAGAAATTCCGAAAGGACTTAACCAATAAGTAACGAATAGTAGGTAAATGAATTGAGCAACTTGACTGAATACCTGAAGACGTAGTGACTGTTTAAAGGAAAAATGTTACACCGGAGTTGTCCCATCAAACTGGTTGCATATACCCATAGCTTTTTACATTTTACGCCTTTGAAATGCGGACTTTGAAATTCGCGTTTGTTCGCTTACAGATCTCTACGTTTGTCAAAACGGATGCCTATTTGCGTATAAATATTGCCAGGCTGGGATTTTACAAATCACTTTTTAAGGATTTGTATTCCTCTATTGTCGATTTTCGAACTGTTTAAAGTTTAAACTACTGCCACATTCGCTAGATCTGTAATAACTTTCTCTTTCGCATACTCTGCTTATCTCTGCTTTTCTTTCTATTTCTACTTAGGATACTTTTTTTCTATAAAGAGATTGACACAAGTGCTCAAGCTGAAGTAACACAGAAATTTTCTTTTTTTTTTGTTTGTTTAAATTTGTTTTAGTTGTGTTGTTTATTTGAGGGAAGTGACGAATTTAATTCATCGTTTATATTCGTAGGAAAAGCAAATAGTACTTAATAAGTTGACAACTAATGATTTTTTTGTTGAATTTCTGTGAATTACTTTTACAGTATTAACTACAGAGACACCGAGTTTAAAATCTAAATTTCTTAGATCTCGTAGATAACTTCGCGATTACACAGTTTAGAATGAATATCTTAGAACTTCATTAGCTTGGTAAGGTCGACGAAACTTTCTAATAAAATATTTACCTGTGGGTTGATTATATGCATCATGTACCTTGTGCTGCTCTAATTATAGAATTTTACACCAGAAAATGTCTTCTTTTTGTCGATTGTCGTTTAACCTTTTATTCTGTAGATTATTTTATTCTTACAGTAATTGATCAAGATTTTTTATGATGTTAAGTGTAATGCATTTTTCAACTGTTCATAATATTTTTTTATTTTATCAATAATTTTGATGTATATTTTTATTTGAGTGACACAGGGTAGCCGTAGATCACGGAAACCCTGGAAATCAGGGAATTTTTATTTGTCAAGGAAATTCAGGGATTTTGGAAATAATTAATATTGCAGCAAAGTTGCAGATTTTCTATAAGATGCAATTCGAAAAAAATGTTTTGGTATAGAATTTACTTTCTGTTGAAAATGCATATTTGCGTGTTGAAAATTCAACTTTTTTTTGTTTGAAAATTTATCATTTTGATTTAAAAATTCATCTGTTTTAATAAAAATACAACTGATTGAAACTTATTCTTCTTTGTTTCAGGATTCAACTATTTTATTGAAAATTTCTTCTTTTTTTGTTTAAAAATTGCAATACGTGGTTAAAGGTGTATCCATTTTGTCCAAAAATCCTTTTTTTTTTGTTGAAGTTTCATCAGGCCTCCAGTCCATGGACCAGACGACCGGATCTCAGAATGGCCGGAATGATGCGTTGACCAATCAGAAAAAATTTCCGCGGAAAGAGTGTCTTGTTCACGAGCCGAAGTTAGCCGCAGATGAAATTTACTATAGTGCGTGTCACATTTGTTGTGAGTGTTTTTTGTTTTCAAAAGTGTTTACTACTTGAGGTTATAAAAAATAATAAATTATAAACAGAATTAGCAGTGTTGATTAATTAAGGGAACATGATGTAAGTATCAAATTTACGTCCAGTCTTATACATTTTTTTTTGTGTTTTTTATATGAAAAGCTTTTTTTGAGGCTTAAAGATTATGTATAACACATACAGCGGATTATATCGTTAAAATGCTTTATTTGCGAGAATTGAATAATTTATAATATTTGTCCGAATGTAAAAGAGGAAGGGAGAATTTAAAAAATTTTAAATTATATTTTCTGTAGTTCATATTAAATTATTTGCAATATATGTTCGTAAGATGCGTACAATTAACAATTTTGATTCAAAATTTATAATAATTTTGCAGATATACTTAGCATTTATTGCCAAACTCATGCACCGGAATGATCGTAACCCAGAATGACCGGAACACCAATCACAGATCATGTTTGACAAGAAGGATATTTTGAATGAAAATTGTTAATTGCATGCATGTCACGAATATATATTGCAAATAATTTAATGTGGAACTATACAAAATATAATTAAAAATTAAAAAATCCTTTTTTAAATCTCCCTCCACTTTTACATCCAGACAAATGTTATAAATTATTCAATTTCCGCAAATGAAACATTGTTAAATATATAAGCCGGTGTATGCGTTGCACATAATA